>NW_022280052.1:5283177-5335791 GCF_004355925.1 Anarrhichthys ocellatus
ACACACACACACACACACACACACACACACACACACACACACACACATCCACACATCCACCATACAAAACAAGTGCACCAGATTTATGTATTTAGCTAAAATGTTGAAGTAACTCAAGGCACAAATGAGACACAGTGTGACCTTAAACCAATTGAAATGATCAAAGGAGTGACATATCCCGGTTTAGTATTACATCAGAGTGGTGTTAGGTTTTAAATATCAGAAGTGGTGTGTATCTGCAGATTCATTGGACATGATGACCTTTCATATAAAATTAATCCTTTGATGCAAAAGGCCATAATTCTCCCATTTTAAAATCATCGTCTTGCAGCATGACCTTTACTGTGGTGAAGTTATCGCTACTTTAAATTTCAAAGTGGAGCCTCCTCTGTCTCTCCCTGGATCCCACAGCCAACAAAAGTGATTCTTCCCCAAATATAATCCTGAGAGGGGAACCAGCTGGGCCCTTTTATATTTATTTGATCACATTTGGGACTCAGTGGTGCAGTTCATGCTATTAACGAAGGGCAAGTGTAATCCCAGTTGACAACAACCCCCCCCCCCCCCTCCCACACACACGCGCACACACACACACACACACACACACACACACACACACACACACACACACACACATACGTACACATAGTTCTGAGTTCATCATTCTTCTCCTCTCCTCTCCTCTCCTACCTTGATCCTTCATCTGTTCCAGGGGATTCAAAGATGTAAGCTCCTCAGTAGCTGTCAGAACGCTGCTTTTCTTTGACAATTTAATTTTTTTGAATTTCTGTGGATGTGGTTCCATTCTTGTTACTTGCCATCATTTCTATTGTTGCTCATCACACTGTAGGTTGAATTACAGTTCCACTGTCGCCTGTCCAGGTCCTCTAGAACGACACATAGATGCATTTTCTTCCCCAACATGGCAGGATGACATTGTTTGTCAGTGCTTCCCAAAACCGTTATAAATCACTGTTGAAAATGAAGTCTGTTTTTACTTTGTTACGGTTAGGCGACCTTTGTCCTCATGGTTACCATAGTAAACACTTTAAGTGGGTACCACGAGGGTATAGGAACCATCGTGGTCATGCAAAAAACAAATGTTGACTGTTGTTTTGTTACAGGAAATAAACAGCTGTCTCCCAATTTAAAATCCAATGTTTTGTTGACCCATCCAGTTTGGCTGGCTAAACATTCAGGCTAGCAGGGTAAGCCATCTGGGAGACGGGTTGTTTGACTGCAGGGTTTCCAGGCAGTGGAGGCTCGGGCAGTTGGCAGAGAGATGACAAGCTGAAAACCCACAAATGATGCCTACTGGAACTTCAGGAAGATCTCCTCCTGATCTGCTAAAAGCTTGTCTGGTACACAGACCCTGTGGGAGAGGGCAACCACAGGGCCTCAGAGATCCGACACACGAGGGTTTTCTGCACTGCAGAAATTGAAGCTGCCTCCAGAAAAATCAACCTGCATGTCATGTCATTATCCTGCAAGTAAGCAGAGCCAAACGTTTTTCAAATGCATCCTATTTCCCTGTACCCTGGATATGTTTAACAGAAATGGTCTCGCTTTGTGTGCATTTATAGGAAATAATCACTTACACAATATGTTAAGTTTCGGGATGTTTCCACGCAAGTTATGTGCTCGTTACATTTTATGTCTCATGAGTCACAATACTTTTATTTTTGCAAATTCTAGATTTTCATGACACACAAGTACACTGAGTATGCCTACACAAGCATGCATAGGCGAAAGTAGATGATAGAGAAACATGCACGCAAACAAACTCCCATACCAACTGTCCCTGGCCACTGTGAACCTTTAGCTTTATAAAGTATTTAACCAGGCCAACACTCAGGGACACACGAAACACACATATACACACACACAAATGACATCAAATGAGAAAAGTGACACAGCTGACCCCGAGTTGCGGGTCGCTGGCAGGTCAGCCACTCACTAGACCGTCCTCTTCTTTACACTCACCTCCTCAATCCTTTCATCAAATCCTACCATTTTTATTTGCACTGTGATTAAATGTAGATTTGCAGTAATAAAAAAGGCAGGTCATGAGGTGATGAAAAACCTGAATGAAGGTGTGATATGAAATAAATATCAGTGGGCTCATAAAAACATCAATGTCAGCCGCCGCTCAGCCCCATCTTCCTGTATTTTGACTATCTTTCAATGTATTTACTTTACATTTACTGTTAAGATCAAAATGTAACCCTTTTCAAACTTCCAATTTTTGAAATATGTATATATATTCAAAATATGTATATATCACTATATACAGAGTTATTGCAGTTTTTAACATAGTTTTACTTTTGTTGTTTTCTGTATTGTTTATAAGGTAGAATTGTTGATGACCTATATTAGTTACTCTTCGGTGCAGCTGATATCTGTATGCTTCCTGCAAACAGTGCCAGCTCTCCTACAGTCCTGCAACTCATCCCCTGGCCTCCCTCTCAATCCACTCAACTCCATCTCTCTTTTCTCCAAAGAGACTGTCCCTCTCTGCCAGCCGGATCCTAAGGGAGCTCGGCCACCCATTGGGGACCCATTAGGGGGGTTGGGGTGGGTGGGGTTGAGCAGGGAGAGAGATGGTGGCAGGTCAAATCGCTTTGTGGCCAAGGGGGGTTATCATTTACTGTAATTCAGGCCCTGTCAGGCTGAAGGAGAGGGAAGGTGAAGTGACGTGGCGCGCCCTGGCTCTCATCTGTCTCTCCCTCCACCCCCACCTATCATAGACAATGGCTGGCTGTCTGGTGGCTGGTGAGTGGGAGGAGGAGATATTACAGCTACAGTGGCGTATATCTATCCCGTCGCAGAGCATTGTTCTATACCATTTTACCTTCGAGGCACATTATTGATTGACTTATTCCTTACTATGAGTGAGTAGGTAGGGGTTCAGTGCCTTGCTCAAGGAGACTGTGACAACACACGTGACTACTATTGGAATCAAACCACTAACTTTACATGTTAGGCATTATATTGTGCCTCTATTCCTAACAATTAATATGCAAAACCATAATAATACACTTTAGTACTGGCAGACACACTGGGTTTTGGGTGATCAAACTTGAGACCTGTCAGTTACAGAACATGTCTGATCTGAGAGGCTGCAGTCTTTTCAGTTACGCTAGAATAGAACAGAATATATCTTTATTGGCCTCCAAGGTGGAAATTTGTCTTTGTCTCGCCGAACACAAGGAGCGCACCATAAAAAGCAGGCAAACCGTTATTAACATCAAACACATAGACAACATATTACGCATTTAAACAGTTCATGTTTATGTCTGTGGCTTTAATCTTCTCAGCCACAAAATAGACTTGAAGATTTTTTTTCTAGATATGAGACAATACAGAATATTTTAAATTAAAATTAATGATTACTAATGCATTTTCTGACCTGTCTATTATCAAATTGTCTTTTGGGTGTGAATTAGAATTCGCTTTGCACTATGGCTTCAAGGTAAAGCAACGCAACAGTATAACGCAAAATAAAATATCCCATGATTCAATTGAAGAGTTCATTATTATGCTAATTATTGCTGTAATGTTAATGTAAGTGTTATTAAAATATAGTACTAGAGGCAGAATGTTATGTACAGTACTGAAAAGTAAGTATATAAACAAGCTAAGGAAGTAAGGTAATAACTTTGATATTTCCCCCTCAAAATAACAGATTAACAGCTTCTTGTTTTCTTTTACTGTGGATATTTGCCCAGATTTCTTAAATCATTGTCTTCTAAATTTCCTTGTTTTTCTTGACATTTTGCCAGCAGATAGCCTGTTGGGAAGTATATCAGTGTGTGTTTCTAGTACTGCTTGCAACATAGCAATTGCAGGGATAGACGTGACAGAGACAAATTTATATTCAACAAATGAAAAAGCAAAAAAACACAGGAGAGGTAGATTGAAATGGAGTAAAAAATCACTGGATAACAAAACTAAAAACAAATCAAGTACTCCAAACACAAAGTTTAAGAACAGATTATTTGTTGCAAATAAGGCATTTCCATCCCGTATTAATCAGTCCCTATTACCCTTTCTTTCTTCCACCTCCAAGCCTTATAATTAATTAACTTCCTTGACCGCTCAAATTTCCCAAAGGGATCATGAAAGACCTTTTTTTCTTTGGTCTTCACATTTCAAAACTATCATGAGTTTTTTTTATAATTGGTGATAAAAATACATTAAATTAAAAAAATGACGACCCTTCTGATACTTAGCTTCCAAGAAAATAATCTGCCTATCAAAGTTATGAGTCATTTTATGACCTCTATTTGCCGAACAGTCTCTTGACTGATTCATGCCGAGCTACAATATTTTCCGAAACTGAATTTTTTTCCCAATTGACCGAGATGTAAGCTGCTATGATGACATTTTTCACTAGAGGACAGCATCTTCCTCTTTAATAACATTCACCAGACCAAAGGAAACGCCCTTACAGTCAGATGCCATTGGATTGCTTTCGTCTTCTGCAGGAGTGAATGCTTCCACTGAAAAAAGAGAAAAGAGAAACATGCTCAATCCATGGGCCAGCATTCCAAAGATGCTGCATTTTTATTATTTTCAAACACATTGATGGTTTTTCTTGGAGTGGGTTAGAATGAGTCAGCAGGGTTTTTGAACCATGCTCATGGACACTTCAACAGCTTCTTACTAGCCCTAATAAAACATTTAAAATCACAAGCGTCTGGTAATGAAAGAGGTTCCCAGGCATGAGGCAGATGTTGAGGTAATTGTCTATAATTTCACAAAATCACGGTGAAAATAAATGTTAATGATGGGTTGTACTCTTTATTTGTTGGATAAAGAGGTGAGATGAAAGTATTAGCTGTGGAGGTTTTCCTTTATGAATGCACGGACATCTGATATGATTATGCTTTTGTGCTTCTTTACACTGATGAGCACAAAACATGAAGGACTGGTTTTGATGTCAAAAGAAAAAAAGCAGGGTGATAATGATGTAGGTATGTTGGTTATAAAAAGAGTAAATCATTTACATTACACACAGACACAACATGGAGGGGCAATTATACTGAAGCATCGACACAAAGAAACACATACCTCGAACACATGAAGGCTGCATCAATTACGGTTCAGATCTCATCTCAGCTGACCTCATTTTGAAACAGGCCTAATTCCTGAATGCATAATGGTATTAATGAGCTGTCTGTGTAGATCGCTGTCCTTCCACAGGGGGGCGATGTTGAGCTCAGTTTTGAAATTTCTGACATTCCCCGCCCCTAAATCATCGCTTCATTAAATAAAGACTCACACAACCGTCACACCAAATCTGTTACTGTCAGCATTTAAAGAGTAACACAGCGGCAGATGAGAGCATGGCCTTTTGCCTGAGTCCCGCCATTTAGCGACACAACTCTAGCTTGCAAAAAAACTCCCGCTGCATCCTTGTCGACCTGTTTTGTCAGTCATCAAGCAACTAAGGTTTGTGGATAAACCAACACGTTCCCGGGCTCATAAATAAGCCGTCTCAAGCTTTGAAATGGGATCTTAAAAACAAGAGCCTAGCCCAGCCACACTCTCTAATTAGAGAGGCCCACAGATGCCTGTATCCCCCCTCCCCTCCACACACACACACACACACACACACACACACACACACACACAGAAACCACAAATGCACACACACACGCAAATTACAGAAAGAGAGAGGAGATCAAAGAAAAGAACACAGAGCAGTAGTTTGTGTATTTACAACACCCCTACCAAAAAAGGACAAGTAGCAAGTGTTGTTCTTTTTCTTTTTTTATGCCGATGCCGCTTGATACCGCTGAATGCCATGAATGCTGCCTCTCCTAGATATTATTGGCACACCCATTGGTTTCTGTGTGCGTGAATGAGCTGGCTGTCATTTTCTATCTATGCTCTTTTTCAGTAATGTGTCACATGATCAGCGAGGCAGCCCTAGCCAGCCTTTATCATGGTAATGTTTTTCAATTTCCCCCCACAAAGAGCATACATAGCTCATACAAAAGATGGCTTCAGACGGGCCCATAACTCTCTGTCTCTGTCTCTCTCTCAAAAACCGCTGCGCACACTCTGACAGAGTCCCATTTCAGTGACCAGATACAGTCATTTCTTGTCTGATGGACACACTGACGCATTGAGATTCACGCTCAGACTATCCGAGACACAAACTCGCGGGCTCGCACGTATACGCAAACACGGCCCTGCATACGTTAACACACTCACAAAGAAAAACAGTGCACAAATGCACACGCTTGTACTCATCCTCACAGCTGGTTGCCCTTCTGAATGTGAGCAAGTGGATCTTATCACTGGTTCTCATGTGTATACACACACACACATACACACTACAGCACAAAAAGGCCTTTCCATATCCAAATTTCTTTCCTTTGTTCTTTCTTTCTCTCTCTATTGCTCTAACTCTCCTCTCTCAGCTGGCCGTCCTTGTTCAATCCCCAAATAACCACATCCTCTCAGCATGTTAACAAAGAAGCCCAATCAAGACATAAATGTCGTTTTTATTCCGTCTCTTTCTGTCTCTCTCATTATCTTCCCTTCTCCTTCGACCAACAACGTTTACGCATTAGCTTGGATTTGTTCTTTGCACCACAAGTACGCTCCAATATATTAAAACATTATCTCGGCAATTAGTGCTGCGTACGGCTGGCTTGCAAAAGCACTGAATCAAATAAGTGAGGTTTGGGAATCTGTTAGTATTGGGAACAGATTACAATCATAAGCATGTTCTGCACGAGTGAAGCAGTGATATGTTTGCATTTTATGTTGATTTTTGCACCGTAATGTCCTGATTAGTATTTAATGTTCCTTTTGGCTATATCTCTCTTATAGTCACCAAATGATTGATTACATTAAAAAGCATAGCGACTGCTTAATACTGTATCGGATTATTCAGTTACTGAATTCAGGTAATGTCTGTGTTTTATAGTAGACATTCAGTTACAATTGTGTTCTTTCATTGTGCGTGTTGTGCAGTCCGTTCGATTGGGAAGATGAAGGACAGTTGTCTTTTGAGCATGCAGCCCTCTGACAGTCGACCTAGCTGCAGGCTATTGTTGTCTAATAGCAGACACACACAGACACACAGATGCACACATACGTATGCCGAATCCCCCTCCCCTTTGAATAAATCAACACATGAAGCATATAATTCTCCACGTAGGGGCCGTTTAAGAGGGCATTATGGCCCATTTTAAAATCTCATTAGCAGGGCAGCTGCACTTTGCACCCCAAGCTGGTGATTGGGGCTCTCTTTTTGTTTTGTTTTTAGTACTGGGGGCCCGGGTAGAAGCCCCGTCCCCCACCCGCCTCCTTACCCACCATCCATCCCCAAAAAGACATAGTGGAACGCTCAATGTAATGCAAAGAGGGCTACATGTAGCATACAAACTGAGAACTCGTTTGAACTGCGTCATCTGATTTTTCCCCTCAGAGGAAGCTCAGATGTGATGTTTTATAATCAGTGAAAAACGTGTGACTTACACTTGAATGCCTAAATTACAATTTGTCAGTGCTGTCATGTAAAAAATAAATGAACCTTACATTCACCTGAGTCAACTGTCATCATTTTGGCATCCACTTGGCATAGAATTTAGGACAACAAGACACAACAAAAGGAAGAGACAAATATTTAACCTGATAGGCATGCCGCAACTAATTATTATTGTAGAATTATAAGTACACATAACGGAACTGTACTCGGTGAAACAAAAGCGGATATTTCGTTTTTTGTTAATGTTGTGGTTCAGCTCGTATTTATGCAAATACTTACCAGGTTAATTACATTCATGTTGTTGAAATCTAGGCTTCAGTTGTTGTTCCATCTGTGAGGATTCCCATAGTGCAGTAGCAGCAGTTACTGCTATGCCAACTGTTTGTGATGTATTAATTTGTTTTTTTTATTTGTTATGGTTTGTGCTTGTTGAATTGATGTTGCAACCATGGTTAGTGTTGGTGAGAGCACTGCCTCTGTATTGTAATAATAAACATATTCAGTTTTCTCACACATTTAAATAGCAATAAGTTAGGGAAAAGGGAAAAGGGAAAGGAGGATACAGAATGCAGTTATTTTGCAGACATTAATTTCAGCAAGATTCACTCAATGAGGTGTTGTCAGGCTGGTTACCATGTAGATACAATCTGTTTGGAAAGTAATTTTATCACAAAAGACTGTACTTTACTCACCAGATAAAAATAAAATAGCAATCTTGCGAAATAATTAATAGCAATAAATGATGTTATGTAAAACAAAGTACTATCATATTTATCATATAATAATACTTTATACTTTGACACACCATGACTGCCTGTATCCTCTCTATACTGAGGATACTTTCATTTAAATTAAACACTGATTCCCTTTGCTTGTCTTTTTCCTAAATAATTATGCACAATATACAGTTAAAGTCCAACTACCAACTACTATGTTTGGCTATTTTTACACTATGTTGCCAGTTTCTTCTCCCAAGCAATGCTACAGTGGAACATGATAAGAAAAGAAGGTGTGTGAAAATATTAATTTCGCACCTTGTCTACGAGCATTCAGCCAGTTCCCTACGTGTGTTTTTGCGTAACAATAAATGTTGAACTCGCTGAAGCTTGCTTTCACACGAAAGGAGATTTTGTAAAGCCACAGACACACTCGCAAAAGCATGGTAAGGGTAAACACGCAAGGTGGTTGGTTCTGTACTCACCTTTGGGCATAGTTCTGGCACTCTGTCATACAATATGCAATGAATGGTGAAGTAAAAGTGGCAGTGTTAGCGGGAAAGAAAAATAAATGAAAAATACCTCACTGTCGAAATAATTTGGTAAACTTTAGCGGGGACTATTTTTACACAGGGAACAACCTCACAGCCTGTACTTTAGGGGAAGGTCATGCAAGGCAAAATGGAGGTGCCATGAATGAGGTTCTGGCAGATGTGGAGCTGTCGTTTTGTCTCTTTTTCTCCCTCTGTTTCCTTTCCTCACTTCCTCCAGTTTGTTTCAGGGTCTGCTGGTGTCTTTCTACTCCCTTCCTTCCCCATCTCCCCATGTCACAGATGTGTGGATTTACTGCTTTTAAAATGGACAAAATCTATGCGCTATAATCCTTGAAGGTTAAAATACAATACTTGTACAATACTATATCAAATTCCTCAGGAGTAAATCATTTCGTCTTCAGCAAGTTGGCCTTCACAAAATACTCTGGACTCTTCACTAAATCAGACGTCTTTTTTTTGCCAAAAATGGATGTGCAAATGGGACCTGTGGTGTTTGCTCCCTGCCATTCTGGGTCAATATTGCTTCAGTGGTTGCTACTGTATGCCAACAGTAGGACTCTGGCAAAAGTATACAAATGATTCAGTGTGCTGAGACTTTGAGACAAATTAGTTATTCTGTGTTGAATTCATGTGTCAGTGGTGTCAAGGTCATACATCTTCAGAACACTGACAGATGTTGTGGCTCTGAGAAACCACACTTCCAAAATCACTTGTCCTATTACAGTCAGTAATGTGGTCTCAGATTCTCTTATTTCTTTAGAATCACTAAACATTGTGTTTTTGCCCTTTTCATGATTGCCAATAGATTGTGTTTGATAGAAAACACCATTCTAGATAATAATGAAATAAGAAGGATTACGCCACTGGTTGAACAAGTGGAATAAAATCTATATAGTGGAGGCTGTCTATGCATTGAAGTGGTCATGTGCCCACAGAAATGTAACTACTTTATTTTACTTTTGACAGGTGGAGGTGTACAAAGCTGGTTAGGGTAATATTAAAGTAATAAAGTGGACATATTTCTACATGACATTTGTGGTAGTGTAACTCATACTTTTTCAAACACTTCCTTTTGCTATACACCCTAACACTTCCTGTGACGTTATTTCTACATAAACCACAAAGGATGTGTGTCTCTTTTCCCTCGTAATTTGCTGCATGTCCTTGCCATGCTGAAGGCAAAAAGAGAGAGAACAAGGAGAACATCAGATATCAGTGCGGCTGCGTCTTCCCCACACTAGATCCAGCCAGATCCACAGATAGACGTGAGGCTGACAGAGAGAGTATATGCCCCAGACAGGATATTAGAATGGACGTTTCCTTCTTCATTACGCCACAGGCAGGGCCCTCTCCCACTTGTCTTCTCTGTAGAAAGACAGAGGAAAAGATAAAGATGTGAGCGGAGCTGACAGGCTGCTGGATCCACGGTCTCCTTCGCTGTTTGCATCTTGAGCCGGTTTCTGATTTGATCCTGAGAGGATGATTGTGATTTGGTATGCGGACAACAGATGGCAAGGGATGATGCAGATCTCTATGTCCGAGGCCGTAGGATACCGAGTTTTTCCGTATTTGACTCGTTTTAATTTAACCTTTATTTAACCATGCACCCCCAGTGAGATAAGAAATCTTTCTATTCTAGGAGACAGGGTCAAGAGAGCCACATCATGATACATTTATGCCTGTAGAAAAACAACAAGAGATGAAATGAAAAAGCACATTTCAAACAAAGCCATGTGAGAGGAAAGAGGAAAGGCAAAATGCCCAACACAGAGCAAGGGTTAAGGATGTCACTTTTCTTGGCGCGTCTAATATCTACGGACATTGTTTATTTCAGATTCATACACAAGGGCCGGATTTACTGAGGCTGCTGTGCCAGTTTTTTTTTTTGAGTCGTAAATGTGACTCATTCTGCCACATGTGCACTGTATGTAAGAAGCAGGAGGACCCAGTTAGAACCACTGCCTGTGTGCCATTTTAGCAAATATTTGCAAAGAGCTCTGTCTGTTAGAATTATACTAATTAGAAAGCAAATATCCGACTTGTCTTTGTGACTATGCTTTCTCTTCTTCGGTGTTTTCAACATTACATAGGGTGTATTATTTATCAGACCTCTTCAGCCCTGTATTTAGCAGAACATAACACATGACAATATCTAACAATGTATATTTCCAATTTTAAGAACAAAGTTTTTGTGGCATTGGTGAGAGAGGCTGCATGTTTCAATTACCGTCTGTGACCTTTCTGACAGAAACATTGAAGAAACCAGTTCAAAGATATGATGAACTTTGCATGACCATCAACGCAGCTTTAATTGACAACAAATGTATTTAGTTAAACGTGTGTTTGTGCATTCCAGTGCATTCAAGCGTATGAATTAGTGTTTATGCATGCCTGTGAATAGGCATTCCATATGTGTGAGCATGTGTGTGTGTGCATGCATATTCCATCACACACAACCTACTGTGGCCTATGCTCCATACCAAGTTCTGCACTCTCTGCAGTCGTACTTGTGACACCATAAGCTTTAAAATGCACTTTAAAAACTACAACCTACTGCCATCGTCTTTAGCAAATGAAGACCAAGATGTACCTAATGAACCAGAATGATCAACACTACCCGACACATTGAACCATGTTTTATCCACTACAGCTGTATTGTAACGTGACCTCATTAACATGTAAAAATGGATCCATATGTGCTCGGCGTGCCTGTGCATGTGAACTGACACATGATTTACATAGTTAACACGCAGCTGAGTGTGAGTAGAACATGTGAACCGTGAAGAGATGGGCAAAATCCAGTGCAACATATGTCCTAATCAGATGGATGTTGGGTCCTCTCCACCCCACCCTGTTTAGACCTTAATGCCTCCAGTACAAGAGCTGAACCAGATACATTTATTTTAATAATATGATAAATATTTTTTTTCTCCAACTCTCCAGTTGTGGTGGCATGGCATGCATTATATTTTGTCACTGGTATGTCAGGAATGGTTCTAGCTTGCTGTAAATCTTGGGTTGAGCTACTCAGGATGGGGCTAGCTAAGAGATGATATATATATATATATAAGGGATTACTATCTGTCCGATGTGGCAGAGACTTAAGTGCGCGAGTATAAAAAGGGTGGACTTATGTTAGACGAGAGTGTGAATTTACGGTAGAGCATACTGTAGTTGCAACCGGCCTCTTCTTTCTCCGTCTCTCTCTTGCTCTCTGTTTATCCTAACCCCCAAATGCTATGTATGTGAATTGGTAATTGCCTGATAAACCGGGAGTTTAATGAGAAAATGTCTGGAAAAGGCAATCACCAGTTCCAGGCTATTTGCTTTCAGCACAGATTATTTCAGTGAGTGAGTGCACAAAATTGGATCATTATGGAGTGGGTTTTATAATGTGAGAATGACTGAGAGCATTAGAACGAGTAGGCATGATGCTTTCTTATTTAACTATTTCATTTATTAGTCCAGGTTAGTCTGAGTCCTTTCCACGGGTTAAGGTAGGATGTAGGCAGAGTAAGAGATACTTTTAAAGAAGGTGTTGAATAGAGAGGGTGAAAGAAACTGAGAGGCAGAAGAGGGAGGCAGTAATAAAGGGAATATATTGGCAAAATGTGTTGTCCTCTGTTATTAGTATTGCATTTTTGTGTACTCTTGTGCTGACAATTCCACTGAGATCAGCTTTGGAAACAGCACATTTATTTGGAGACTGACAGACAGAACAGCCTTTTCAAATACAGTAACAGACAACCTAAAAGTGAGGAGGGAAAGAACGGAAGGAATGAGAATCAAGCAGCAAGAAGAAAAAAAAGGAGTGGGACAGTTTTACTAATGTGATGATGTTCGTCTTGAGCTGATAACGATGATGACAGTGATGAATGTCAAATGGATGGCATTAGTCAGTGGCTGGCTGTGGTTGTACTGGGCAATTCTGATGTGAGATTGGGTGTCACACTTGGTGTGACGCAGGGCAATTGTGAAAAAAGGTGTACGTGCACAGTTGACTGTCATGGGTTGACAAACTTTAGAAAGAAGGGGGGAAAAACAACCAATAGAAATAATTTATAAAACACTAATGTTGATACAGACTAAGACAGGTTTTTAACTTTAAAAGATTACCCCCCTAAAATCAAGTTAACCTAAAGCCTCCCTCAGCCCTGGCTCCACATGCCAAGACATCTGTGTGGTTGGTATGGTATGGTTCTGAACGTATGGGCCTGACTGAGTAGACAAAGTCAGTCTATATAATGCCAGCAGGGCTGTACATAAACTCCAAACCCTGTTGATTTTTCCATCCAGAGAATTGCTGGAAGCGTTCCCAGAGTTACGGTAGACTAAGGCCACTAGTGATGACTTCACCCTGAGACAACCTAATTGGGGAACTGTCATGACATTACAGCTAAATCCCCCTTAAATAAAGTTTTGACTTTGAATCATGCTGTGAATTTTGTTAATTATTAATCGTGTCAGAGGACGTATTCAAAAATGGGAAGGAGGTCTGCGGACGGAGAGGTGGTGGATATGTGAACGTAATTACATCTGCAATGCCGGGCCCTGCCACCTAATACTCACTGCAGGGTCCAAGGTAAACACAGCTGTGAAATATCCTGAGCAACTGCACAAATAATGAATCTGAATGGGTGCAGTGGGCGGCTGCTGGGCTGTTTCTCCTTGAACACTCTGTCTGTCTATCTGTCTGTCTGTCCGTCTCCCCATCTTTCCCAAAGGGACAGTATCAGCGCTACCAATCAGCAAGTAGAATGCAGTGACTGTGTACGAATGAAAGACGGCAGCAAATCATGATGGATGACAAAAAGAATGACAACATGCTTTGTAGGTATTGTAGATTTGGCTTCATCCATCCATCCACATTTATTCTCAATTTGGACAAGCTGCTTTGTTTGGAGCACTGTGCTGCGTAGAGGTGTGTGTAACATCATGAGACAGAATTCATTCATGTGAAGGGAATACAATGTTCTATTTCTAAATATGTACACCGCAAAATTGGGCTTATACTGTATGTTTGGTGGAGGTAAGAAGTACTAAGCCATGTTATATACGTATATCACCTCCCCTTGGGGGACAGGTTTTTATTTATTTATTTAAATTTCTCAAGGGCAAAAAAAATGACTGCAAGCAAATATGACTCAGACTTTACTGATGTATGAAAAAACAAGTAAAACACATTTAATAACTCAAGTAAAGTTATGATATATTTGATGCTGGGTGAGCGGTTTATTTTTTGACTCATGACATTAATCTTCTTTCCAGAACTTTGGCCAGGAAAATTTCTTGTCACTTTTAATGTTAAAGAATTACGGTGTATATTCGGATAGTGGTGAGTCAAACAATGTTTTTTGAGACACAGTCACATGTTGATATTCAACCATTCGATTGAACCATCGGGTTGATTATTAGTGTTGTGTTTGCTGTATATCCAGTTAAGCGTTACATTAAACCTAACTTTTTTTTATGTAAGATCTATACAATTGCTTTTTTCGCAGTTTTCCTAATATTATTTTTAAACTCACTTATCCTATCGAAATGAAGTTCAGGTGGACCAGAAATATCAAAGTAATGCAAACAAAATGTGACCAACCCTGACTCTTCAACCTTAAAGTACATCTGTTAAAACGCTTCTCTGCAATATTAGAGGTGGAAATAAAGCATTTTGTAGATTTCATTCACTAATAGTCACTGACTCGGAAATTATTTACATACGATTTTACCTAAGCTTTATGGACATTCTTTTGATTTATTTTAGATGTTATTGCAGATATCTGCAGTTAACAAATCATTAGCCTTCTGCTTATTATTATAAAATCTGAATCATGGGATCACAATGTTAACATAAGTCAAGAAAACATGACATTTTAGGTTAACATGACATTTTAGGTTATTTTCCAACACCTCTGACGAATAGCTGACTTCACTAACTTCATACCCACAAAGAATTGCAACAACAAGTGTGTCCCGGCCATGTACATCACTTTTTAGTGTCCCCTGGAAACAGTCTATGTTGGGTTGGGGGCTTCTTGCAGCGTGTTTCTCTATTTGCACCATTTCTTTCTAAATGCTCTGTTGTCAAATTGGTGAAGATGCTTCTTCATTTGCTTGTGTTCTGTGTCTATTTGCATGAGTTTTCTTAAATTGCGATGCGTTGAGCCACAGTAACCTGGCAATAATCTACCCTGACAAAAAAATTCAACACGCACTTGTAGACTGTCGCCCTAGTAAATCAGGCACTGTATAAAGTGCAAAGGTGAATGTATGCCTAACCCGTTCTGTCATTTCTTTGTCACTGAAGTGTGGAGAACTCCTGGAGGGGATTCAGGGCAGGTGTAGGAAGATTGACTTTGTCATTGCTTTAACTTGTGTTCTTCTTGTCAAGAGGTGTTGAATAGTCTCTGTGTGTGTGTCCCTGGGATTGAGAGCAGTGGAGGAAGCCAGAGAGTTTTCCCCACTCAGACACCACAGATACCCAAAGCACCTATCGGACACATCAGCACTGTCCATTTCAATGATGTCAGCCGCAAAGCGTGTTTGACTGGCCAAGAAGACATTTAGTTTGACCACATTTCAGCTCCGAAATATGCAGATGTATTCCCATGCCTGAAGATATTCCATCTGGATCTCACCAACGTCCGCTAAAGTTTCTGACACTGAATAGTAATAGAAACAGGATGCTCCAACAATGAAAGCTGAAGCCGGCATCCTCCGTCACCCCTAACTGTGACTTCAAACCAGGACCTAATATCCTTATAATATCCTGGTTACAAACAGTTTCCCATTCTATTTGCATTTTATGTTTCCGTGCTGCCAATGGTTGCTGTCTTGAAAAGTTTTTGAACAAGGCAGGAGAGTTTATCCTGCCCCCCCCCCCAATGTACAGAAAAGATATATCCTCTGCTGACAGTTATATACCGGTAGTTCTTACAGAAAATCCCAGTCTCAGTTCAGCTCCTCCTTTTCCTTACACTTCTCTACAACATGACCAGCACTATAGCAGCAATATTGTCAGGGCACGACACCACTTCTCACTGTTATTTTTATGAATCCTCTTGTCAAAACAAGCATTCAAGTTTAAATGCGTTTCACAAGTTGAAACAAAGCCCTTGATGATGTTTTCAAACTAAATCTGTAGAAGCTTTTCTTGAGCGTGTGGTCCAGAGGAGAAGCCTGAAAATAAAAGTATATTGGGGGCTAATTTCTTTTAGTAAATATTTACCTAATACATAGTCCTTTAGTTTACAGTAGTTTCACTGTGCTTTTCTTTAAATGTTACATGAAAGAAAAGTCTGTCCTCTGAAGCTGCTGCAGCAGATTAATTGACTTAAGATGGAGTGACATACAGTACTTGTGGGTGCTGGCTATTGGAGATAGTTGTTCATGAACAAGAGTATTACTAACTGGCCATGTAAAATAATTATATAGTATGTGTATTCTTGAAGTCTTCAAATAAAGTGTAACTGCCGCTGATTTCCACCTCGGTGCCAATGAGCCGTTTTGTCAGTCACTGCCACTATCAACCTTTTGCTGTTCCTTTTATATGTACTTACATACTAGGTTATGAAGACGTGTGTGGGGGGGCAGCGTTGTGTTGATTGAGTCACATCCAGCAGTGCTGCTGTGAGTGCAAAACAGCCTCCGGTATTAGCATGTATAAACAGGCTTATGAATGGAGCACTATTTGGCTGTTCGTTTTCATCCTCTTAACGGTAAACAAGGCGGAACAGGCCCTGACACCCTCAAATAAATGGAAACCAACACACACAAATTCATCTGCAGCGGGAAACCGAGGAGAGTTGTTTGAGTTAAGGTCAATCCTGTTTAGATTGCATTGGTCGTGGCCCGATTCTTTTTTTTTTTTTTTTTGCAATTTTGTTTGTTGAGCTTTTCTGCGAGGCAAATCATGTATTCATGTATTCTGAAATCTTGTGTTGTAATGAATGTGACTGTGTTTGCTTGTGTTGTAGGGCTGGTTTTTATGGGGAAGTAAGTGTGTGTGTGTGTGTGTGTGTGTGTGTGTGTGTGTTTGTTTGGATTGGTGGGGTACAAAGGATTCAGCACAGTGGATGCACTCATATAAATAGAGGCGCATTTTGGTCTCATGGTACAACGTACTTTATATCTAAATTCATGGGTCATATGTGGCATGTATTGGTTTTGTCAAATACACGTGTCAGAGTGTCTATTTTTTGTTATGTATTAACTCATCTAAGCTTTGGCTGGGGTCAATCTGGGGATTTTAAGACTTGCTCAACAAACTGAAAGCTTGT
Source organism: Anarrhichthys ocellatus (assembly GCF_004355925.1). Taxonomy (NCBI): domain Eukaryota; kingdom Metazoa; phylum Chordata; class Actinopteri; order Perciformes; family Anarhichadidae; genus Anarrhichthys; species Anarrhichthys ocellatus. Next base: position 5,300,231 of record NW_022280052.1, read on the forward strand.
GTCAGTTGACCTTGCATTAACCATATTGAAGCTCTTACAACGACTGAATCCTATGTTCTTAAGTGGGTCACGCAGCTGTTAAAACAAACAAACTCTTCAACTTTTCATTTGACATGCATCTAAATTGAGGTGGCAGCATGTCCAGAGCTATTGGAGCTCCCAATGCTCACTGAATGAGTTCGGTTAGAGCCACTGGCAGCTGTTTCCAGAAAAAAAAATACTCAGGCAAGCAGAGTTTATATCCAGCACAAAATGTCAAAAAGCTGAAGTAAAAGGTTGGCTGGTAAAGAAAGTCAAGAATCTAACAAAAGAACAGTTAAAAAGCGAGTGAAGATTGGACTTAGATCCACCAGGTGATGCTTAGTGACAGCTGGATCCATGATTTAGCAGCCACTGTTAGCTTGTTAACAGTCTATCTCAGTAGCTATTAGTTAAAATGCATAATGTCGATTTCAATTTACACACTTGAACAATAAAGACATTCCTTTTTTCCACTGCTGACTGTTGTCAGCTATTAGCTGCAAAATCATGCCTGCTAATGACAAAACCGGTACAATTATTGTCATGAAAACTTAACTACAGAACCATGAACAATTAGCTGCCTGTACCATTGTTGGATTATGTATACAGTTAAGTTAGTCTAAATCATTTGGAGTCACATTTAAATGTTGTATTATACTGTAAGGAGTCCTCATAATCGTACAATACAAAGGCTGAATCGAATGCCGGAGACAAAACAGTATTTGTAGCCATTTGTCTAATTCTTCTGTCACCTTTCAGTGCTACAAATATACGGCGTGTCTCTATTGGGCGAGGTGTCTTGGTTTGAATTATGCCACATGCAAGGATAATGGTGATTATCAAAATGGTGGGCTGGTTATATATGAGATCTCGATTCATTATAAACACTGTCAGTCGTTTCTGAAGAACCCATTTAGATGAGCGTACTGCAGACAATGCGGCATGTCATTGTGATAGGTCCAATCATGGCGTTTTAGTGCTTTGCTAAAACAAAGACGGGATTAAGAGCATGGATTGAAATGGTAAACCACAGTCAAATACATTTGTTACTTTAACATGGCACAGTCTCCGAGCTCCCTGCGGCGACCCTCTCCGAGTTATTTATGATGTTGAAATTAATCTCACTTAGCGCGATGGGCTCTGGAAGAGGGGCCCTCCTTCTGAGTCGGCCGCTGAGCGAGGGATGAGAGAGAGATTGAGGAGTGGAGAGAGAGAGCGCAGAGCCACCGAGGATTTATTCAAATCCTCCCTCATAGATTAGCAATCGCAGTTTGACAAGCCGCCCTGCAAGTTATTATTTTTTTTTTTTTGGGAAAATCGAAGCTGTTTCTTACTAGCATGTCAGAGACAGGGGGTAATCCGTTTGGAATTTGCGAGTGATGAGACAGGAGACAAACTCGCCAGCGTGTCACAGAGTACCGAGGAGGCAGGAAGTAGAATATGCAAATGAGATCTGCAAAGCTTTAAAGCAGCTGTCTTTTTGATTGCCGCTCTCTGGCATTGTTTGCCTATGATGGATAGAGGCTTTCATTGCAGGGGCCCATTAGGAGTACAAATATTATGATTTATGATTATTACACATGATCTTTGATTGTGAATTGATGTGAGGCCCTTTAAAGGTATGGTGAGGTACTGTTCGGATATCTATAGGTCGATGTAATTTATAGACTCGTAAAAAAATAAATAATAACAATAACATTCAACTTGATGTCCGCCGGTGTCTGCATGTTAACAAAGTGTTCAACAAAGATTTAACGAGGGTTGTGATGGTAAAAGTCCTAGTAAATTAAAGCGTTCATGAGAAGTGCAAAAAGAGCAGCTCATGACCAGGACCGGCATCGCATTGAACATTCTGCATCGTCTCTTCTCGCTTGACTAAGATGTAATCTATTAAGATAATCTTCGTGCTTAAACAAACAGAATGTGACAAGAACTGTCTGAGGGAATAAACACGGCTCCTTTGTCGCAGCTTCCTCACTGGTACATGCTTTTAAACAGACAAACAAAAGCGTGCAAGTGAATATTAGTCACCACTGGCACCTCTTACTGCAAATTGTAATACAAGTAAATGCTTCTGCAATGCAAAAAAATGTGCATGCTCACATTGACACCAAATTAAGTCAATTCATGTTAAATAATGTTTGCAAAAAATATATACTATTATATTGGAGGTTTTGTTCAAATGTAACTTGTTGTCAATAAAACTGATGTTGTATAAATAAGTCAAAGTAAAACAAAATGCTTTTTATAAATGCAATCACATTGAAGACTTGGTTTTTTGAAGTTCCATAAAAAAAAGAGCAGGAATCATCAGGTAGAATACATCATATTCTCTACTTGGCCAAATCGTCCTCTATTATGAGCCATCACATTTGGTTATCCCTATTGCATGCAAAATAAACTCTTCAATTCAAACAGTAAAAAGCGACAGGATATATTATAACAATAGTCACTAAATCAGTTCAGATGAATTTTAATTATATACAGCTAAATTCATTTTGTATAACAAGGGAATGTGCAAAAAAGGTCACGGTAGGTTGGACATCTTTTTCATAGCCACACTCACCCTAAAGGGTTTCAATGAAGCTACTGGCTCATTAGAGATGCGACAGAATACGTTGGTATCGTTTGGAGACCTCAGCTCCGTGACATTTATAAATATTTGACAACAAATAAGTGGGCTCTGTGGGATGCCACTCCAAGCACCACTGACAAATCTGCTAATAAAGCAAAAGGCCATAAGCTGTTCCTGTGTCGAAGACTGCGCTCAATATCCAGTGGCCAAGATAGCAGTGAAAACACGCACACCCCTGTCGATGCACACGCTCGTGGGCACCCTTGCCTCGCGCAAACTCAGCCACACACACCTACACCCACACATATCAGCACCAACACACACACACACACATATGCATGTGCACTGCTCAGCGTGTTGATACACACCATCAACAAGTGAGGAGTGCTACTTAACGCGACACAGAGGCTTAATATTCCAGTTTTCGTAAAGTACAAGTCTACATCTGTTAACCAGTTCAGAATGTGTGAGCCAGTCAACACAATCAATAACAGGGCAAATGACATGAACAGCTGTGCTTTCAATAATTATACTGTTTGTAAGGAACGCTGGGCCATCAAATGATCTCCTACTGTAGCTACACTTGGGACTACATTGATGCAAATAAAATATGATTCTGATGGTCAACCTGTGGATTGTGTGTATGTGTGTGTGTGTGTGTGCGTGTACTTCAATCTTCTTCCCAGGCAGCTGTTAACCATCCAGGTTTGAATGAGAAACAGGTGGTGGGGCCAAACGCAAGCTCTTGTCTCGGAGGAAACACCAAAACAGTGTAATAGCTGACATGTTGCTAATAATGCACTAAACATTGTTTGATACGGTGATTTAGTGTGTTGTGTATACTGTAAATTACATTTGCTGCCACGTTGCACATGAGTAGAACTCTTGCAGTCCTATTGTATGCAGCTGTTGCTTGCAAAAGTCTTTTTTTTTCCTTATCAGGTGCCGTCTTCTCTGCTCTACTTTACCCAGCACGTATTTTGACACTTGTAACACTTATGTAAGTATAGCAACAGAATTGCAGCAATATCTGCTGTCATACCTTCACATTTTATCATTGATATTTGTTCAAAACAGGTAGAGAATGTGCAATGTTGCATTGTGAAATGATAGCTCTTGAGCTGATTTCAAACTTTTACCTGCAAGTGACAATACACGGAAGCTTCCAGAGTGCAGTTTGCTTTTCCACATTTTTGTCTGCTTACATTTTTCCGCTTCTTTTATTTCCCTCTCGTCTTGTTGGCCTTTTCATCTTTGATTACTCTTCCTTTGTTCTTGCTCACTTCTCCATTTACTTTGTTCCATTCCTCCATCCCCCTCTCTTTCTGTCCATCTGTATATGTTGCTCTCTCTCTACGTTGGCACGTGCATTGCTGTTCCCCTGTTGGTTCGTGGCCAGCTCCCCCACTCTTCTGTTCTCGCTCTTGTTCACCCACCCCCACCTTCCTCCTCCTTCCTCCCATTTTGCATGTGTGCCAGGGTCCGGGGGGCTCGGTACAGTCTACAGCCCAGTGGCCTAAAAGTGAATACTTACGTAATTGCCAACTGTCTCCAATCATTAGGGGCAGCCCTTAAAAAAGACATGCTTCGCCGACAGCTGCGTCCCCTCGCCTTTGCCAGCCTTTCAGATCGCATTTGCTTTAAAGGGCCGCATTATATTTAAGTCTAGTGCACTGTGTGCACTGTGGAAGATGGGGTAAAGAGATAGAGAATACAATTTATGCAGTTCTACAACATTAAGTATGAAACAGACTATAGATTATGTCAGAAAGTGTGTGACTTGCACTTAGGTTGATTGTGTTTATGTCTAATATCAACACCTTTTGCAACCTGACTTCATAAACACGGGGTCTGTCACATTTGTCACACAATAATGACAAAAGCACACGTAGCAAAGATATCTAGCAGTGAACACAGTACCACAACAACACGTCACATTGCATCTTTCAACCTCTAATAATCACAATGACAGGTCTATTCTTTTCATAACAGGGAACAGCATCCGTATTGCCACCCATTTACATGTTACCGAGTTAGCTATGAGTGCTTTGACCTTTCATGTACAACTATGTTTTTTCAACCAACAGGCCTCATTGCAGGGCATTTTGTATGTACAAAGAGGTATAAAGACAAGCTTTGTTGCTTCCCCCAGTGCCGCATGAATACTCAATTAAAGTCGCTGATATAATGTGAGAAATTAGGGTTGAGATGTGCTCAGAAGAGACTCATTTATTTATATTAACTTCTGACAATTCCCTGCCAATTCCTGCTGTGAGACGAACGTACATTTTATTTCCATGCTATCAGAGAGACCTCCCACGTATGGTTAGTGACAGCTGGGTCAGGGACACAGCTGCCCTACAGACATGTGCTTGCACTCACACACACACACACACACACACACACACACACACACACACACACACACACTCCCATGCACCAGGCAAACAGGAAGAGGAGAGCAGAGCAACCTTGAAGCAGAAACATATGACTACATTTCTGTTATCTTGCAAAAACCCCTGTATCTGTAAAAATATATATTTCAGCAAAGAACAAAAGAGTGTTTATGTTCCTATTGATCACCGTGTGTTTTACATACCATTTTATTGTACTCCAGGTTTCAAGGGAGAAGTTTCAAAGGACCATAAATGGCGATGAAAACTTTCAACTCAGGAGAGAAAATCGTCTTTGTCCCTCACTTTACCCACAATCATCAACAGTATTTTTGAATGTGTGTATATCCTTGGCTGCTAAACACATCAACATGATTCGAACTGAGTATTATAAGAAGAACTTTACTCAATCATCTTATGTCAGTCACAACAAAACTGTAGGCCCCTAGACTAACGAACACAACAAACTCCAATATGTTGCTATTGCAATTCTGACTGATGATGGACCAGGGCAGAGGTTCTGATGTCATAAGGTTGCTGGATTTTTTTAACCAATGGAACTTTGAGGCTTAATGTTGTACATATTTACATTGGGGCAATGTTCCTGAGGTTCATTTGACGTAAGACCACGCTAACATTTGTACAATAATGGTCTATTAGGTGGCAAACTTTCCAATTTTCAGAGACACTAACGGTAACAAACAAGGGGAATAACCAAATGAAACAAAATGCAAAATAGGATTGTCCCTGCAGTCTACATCCACTGGGGTGAGGTCAGAGGTTGGTCAGAACTTGAAACTAGCAACAAGTACTCCAAGTACAATTTTAGGCAAGAGTAGCTCAGATAACTGGCTAAGCTCACACCAAAATAATTGTTGTTTAATCTTAGATCAAATGAAAAGATATTCAAATGTCACAGTTCATACCTACTTAGCTTAGAATGTGGATACAAATACCACAGTATAATGTTTCAGTGTTTAAAAGGGAAAGGAAAGATAAATTGTAAATAATCTGAGAACTGAGGATAACCCAGAGGTGTTTTCTTCTGGAACAGATGCACTTTTGTTTCTTGCATCTCATCTTATTTTCTTTTCCTTGTTTTCTTGCAAAAAGGAGTAAAAACAAACTATTTTCAAAAGTACCTGCTGATGAAAAGCATCTTGCTTTGCTGAGAGTGAAGGCATTTGGTTTTATTAGAAGAGATTAAAAAGAGTGATATGCAAGTTAGTTTGTCAGGCTGTGGGCTTGTCTAAACGGTCCCCTAACAGAAGCTCAGAGGACCATGAATCAACCATGAAGGATAATCAAATCAAATGCAAATGTGGTTTGTGTGAATTTTTTTTCTGTTACTTGATGCCCTGAGGGGCCCTGTCGGTTGTAAGAGGAGGGGCCGTACATAATGAGGGGTCACGCTTCAGGGGCCCTTTGTAAACAGGGTGAGTGGGAGCCCTTTTCTTTTGGACAAGATTGTGGAATTAGTCCAAGACAAAGGGAGTTGTGAGCAAGGAGCACCCTCATCCTCTTGCTTGCACACACACACACAGATAGGCACAATGATCTACCAACCACCTCCTATCACCTTTGTCCTTCTCATTGTCCATCCTTGTGCCCCCCTTGTGAACCCCTTTCATTCTTGAGACTGTGTGTGTGTTTATGTCTGCATGTGTGTGCATGTGAGAGATGCATCTAGCACGGGGTCCATGGGAGGTGAGTGGATGCTCCCTGGCCTGAAAACTGCATTTTTAAATTGATATGGTGCAGTTGAACTTTTTTTGTAGCTTTCTTTTGAGAAAGCTCTTTTTTAAATCTTTTATTTATCTTAATAAAGTTGGCTGATCATGTATAATGTGTTTTCATCCTGTTTCACAATCATTCAAGAATTGAAAGATTTAAGGAATATTTAATATCATTATGCAACACAGGTTTGCTCAATGAAATGCAGGTGTAGCCCTGAGAAAAACATGACAAAAAACTAAAATAATAGTCCTTTCCTGTTTTTCTATTTGCATCAGGAGGAATGTACTTTGAATGTTCTTTGGTCAGATAATATGGCCGGCATTTTAACATAAAAAATTTGACATCTGAAAAACATTGTCCATCAACTTTGAACATGTTTGAGCACCAACCATCATTGCTGTAAACAGAGTCCACCTCCTCTCGTCCCACCAGAATCCTGTGCTCTGTGCTGTGGTCCGCCCCTCAAGTGCAGCTTGATTCGGGATGCCATGATGGAACCACGTCACCCACCTCCTGTTGCTGTGTTAGCCTGAGGTCTTATTTCATCCATCTTATTTTCCTGCGACCGGACATCAGACGGGTAGTGGAATAGCCTTAGGGCCTAACTGGGTTAGCTTCCATGTCGGCTCTCTTCCCTCTTCTACTGGGGCGGTTGACTATGCTTTCGGTCTGGCTTGGTGGTCTGTAGATTATCCAATCCTCACGCTTCCTTCTCCAATGTTGATGAGTGTATCTCTGCCACATGCCATACGTAATCCAGTAAAAGGAAAAGACAACAAATTAAAACAAAAATATAGCGAAGTCCGCTGGAGCTACCAGTTGCTGTATCTATACATACGCCGCCATTGCCAAGGTCGATGATAGTTATGATAATGATGGTTTCATATGAAGTCAACATCACAACTCTTTATTGTTAGTTCCTAAGTCCCAGTCCTTATCAACACGTGACAAATACAAGAGGTTTGGTCTCTGATATGATGCTAGCTTCTATTCATTAGGAATATTTTGTAAAATAATGGATGTCTGATTTTTTCTGGTATTGGATAGAAAAATGTGAACAACAGCACTTTCATAAGGAAAGAGTGTTTGTTTTGTAGAGAGGAATGTACTGTGACACATCCGAACTTCAAAGGAGATCATAGGTTCTTGATTAGCCGATTTTTCCATTTTTGGTGAAGCTTTTTTAGGCATTGGGTTGGTCAGCACGACAATTCATTGGTCATATTGTGCTTTAAGAATCAATGGATTGATGAATCACATAGGTTTTTACACAGACACACATGACTTGACACATACAGCAAATGCATAAAGGTTAGGAGGTCAAATGGCTAAATTAACGCGACAAAAAAATAACAGAAAACAGTCACATCCGAGGGTGCTTGTGGCATCTACAGTAGTAGTAGTTGGGTAGTGTATCATATCCCCCAAATAGACGAAACCAGACAATATGTGGAAAATAGCTTCGAGCCTCCCGCCTGTCTCTTGAACAGTCGTGGCAGGATGGTAATTTTAATTAGGCAGGTTGATTCAAGGTCAACAGGTTTCATAAAACAGCTGCAGCTAACTGAACACAGTTGGAAAAGTCGCCGGGATGTAAATTTGGCATTACAACACGGCCAACGCTGTGAATATATTGGCACTACAATGTAAATGGCATTATGATCTTTAGTACGAATTGCATGTGCATTTGAAAGTATTATTTTGCTTGAATAACATTGATATACATATAATTTCTGCGAATGAAAATACAATACAGTGGCATTTAGACCTTCTTTTCAAGGTTATGTGAAAATGCATAACCATTTGCCAGTTACCTTCACTGACAATTAATCTTTTTGATAATTCTATTGGTTTATTGTTTTGCCACAACAAGTCAGGCAATCATGAACTAGAAATATATTCAATGCAGTAATCTAAATACTTGTCTTCTTTCCCAGTTGTATTTTAAAGAAAAGAAAATCTTCCTGTGCTTCTAGCTCCTGTACAAAATATTGTAACTTGTAAATGTGACATGGGACTAACTGAAAATCATAAATATTAACAAAAGATAATTAAAACCATAATTTGAAATTTCTCCAAGCTCTGCAGTCTTTTATTACATGTCTTTGAGTTGTAGAACACGGGCCTTCGTAAAGCTAAGAGCAACCAATTTATTTTGCATCCATTTCATATTTGGAGGTGCCATTGCTCATTTTGTTCATATAAGCTGACTTTAACAACGTGGCTCGGGTGATTCACATGCAAAACAGAAGAGCTCTTTCAGAGCCAATATGGAAGACGGCTTATGCGTAATTACAGAAGTGGGGTCTCAATAGCATCGTAATTGGAGGCAACGCCCCGGCCCTGAAAGGGGTCATGGGGCTCTAAACATGTTGAGAGGTTTATTGCAATGAGGTCCTTAGTCTACTACTCTTTAAAATCCACATTGGAAGAGAGTGGGAAACAATGGTGGGTTAACATGATCGTGCTTGTGTGTTTGACTAGGCCTCGGAGCTCACTGTTGTCTTTTCTGCTGCTCTCCCGGTGAGGGGAAGTGAGGCGTACTGATGACAAAAAGCACCGGGTGCTTGGGAGCATAAAGGGCCTGGTTAATCACTGCCCTAAACTACAGGAAGTGTCTATTCAATGAAGCCTCAGGCAGCCAAGCAACGATGCACTGGGGTGGACTGGGGTTTAGCAGCGGGAAGGTGGCAGCAGAGGGGGAATTGAGTTATGATAGATTTATAGCACACAGGCTTTTGTGGTTGTCGTAGGGTACAGCTGAATTGCTTGAATTGGTACCATATTTGTTTAGTGCCACCTACACTGTAGACAGGAGCAAATGTAATGACCAAGTACAATATGACATGAAAATAACATGAAACGCAAAATACATATACAGTATTTTGCTTTGAAAACAGTTTCCCTTTCTACATCTTTACACTACAAATCCATGACGTTGAGCACAACAGAACAGAGATGCCTTTCTTTCTGACCTCAGCTTACCCTCAAAGGTTAAACGTAATACATTTTCTGTTCTTTTCATCTTTAGCGTGCCACCACAATAAAAAAAGAAAACATGAACCTTGCAAAAGCTGTGTAAAGCAAATGTTTATTATCCAGTTTGGGTGTACAACCATCCTGCTAAACAGATTTTCTGAGCTGAAAGCATATTAAAATATCTTTCTGATTCCGCCGGCTTGCACCAGAATTTGTGAGACTGAAAATAATGAATTACTCATGCCTCATGTACACAAATGCATCTCTAATGAGTAGTGTCCTACTTGTTCAATTCATTACAGAGATTTTCCAACGCTTTCATCTTGTGCACATGCCTCTGTGTATGACTACAAACCTTGTGTGTCACATAAGTACATGCTTTGGCTGTGTGCGTGTGTGCGAGTAGAGGAGGGGGGTTGGTAGTTTGTACACATCCGTATTATCTCTTGGTGTTCAAGCTGGCCTTAATTACAACTGCCTGCCTGAGTCACTAGCATGCTCCTCTACCCACACAAATGGACAGCAACGACAGGCAGCATCTCAAAGGAAAGGCAAGAGTGGTTTTGCCTCATAGCCGGAGGGCAACTTCTCCCTGCCAACAACATACAAAGGTACGGTGGGCACACATCCAAATAGATCCCCATACCCTTTCCTTTGGGCCTTGTTCACTTCCAATTGCTGTGCTGGGGCTCGAGTTTGGATGAGCTAAATCCATTGTTTATTTTTAAGGCTCGGTTAACTGGTTTTGTTCTACCATCTCTTTCAATCCTTTCAAAATAAGCTATATCAAATCAAAAGTTGAGCTTTGAAATGGTGGCTGTGGGACTGGTTTGGAATTAGGCTGTAGGTTTTCAGAGAATGTACCTCTATCTAATTCCGACAGTGATCATCCCGGAGGCATTGCGCTTATATCTTGTCTGGCTGCTTTGATAGAGTCTTCATGTGTCGGCAATTTCTTTTTCTTAACTCGCTCCCGCTGTCTGAAACTGTCGACTCAAATGAAAAACTATACATGGGAACTGACGGGGCTTCAATTAAACATCTGGAAAGACCAGGCACAGCCCAGCTTGGGTGGAAAGCGGGTTGAGACTACAACTAAATTCCATACATTTTCTATGGCCGGAGCCTACCCCATGATGCAAAGAATTTCATTTGATGTTTCCATAAATTTAAAACAAGGCTTGAATTGTGGCCAAAAAAATCATCTTTGTTTCTCAGTATTGACAATCTTGCTTGAGCACAATGTTGACTGAGTTCTGTTTGCTATTAGACATGAAGTTTGTTTCCAATCTAAAAAATAATGCTTGAGGACTTTTGTCTAGAGAAATGGTTTATTATCAGGATTCTATTTTTACCTTTCAACATCCAGTTCATTCATTCACAGGGTCACAATTAATTCAGATATTTCACCATACCAAAGTTGTGATGAAAATGATGAAAATAAACTACGACAAGAACCAAACAGAAAATAAAGTTGGCCTAAGTGGAGAAAAACGCTCTTTTAGATACTGACACATTGGTAAAGTAATCTGAAGACCAATGGCCCCCTTTGTGCATTTATCTGCATCTGTCATGCATTGTGAACATATTTTTAGGGAGTGTAAAGTGTTAAACCAATCTAGTACATTTAAAAAAACAACTCTGACATATCTCAACTAGGTGGTCCTCAAACCATTATTTAATAATGATGCTTCAATGAAAGCAACGCACACACACACATTTCTGAACAGTTTCACCAGAGAGACTGAGCCAAAGCGCAGCAAAAGTTCAGCAGACGTGCAGTAAGAAAAAGTTCTTCATATTAGAAATGCAATTTTGAACACAAAATAGTATTCCCAATGCTACCGTTCTGCAAGCCCAGCACCAAGAGCCACTGATGCTGTGTTATTGCTGCTCAGGATGGAGTTTGTTCAGTCAGTCACCCGGTGTGAGGCGACGGCTGCCTTCGCTCGCCCGGCCGCTCCTCTGCTCCTTTCTCACTGCATTAACAGCAAGGAGTCAATTCCCAAAGCCTGGAAAAAGACACACTCCATTAAGTCTCCTCCAGGACCCAGACACTGCTCAGATACATGTTGAGGAACAAGAACAAAATATTAAAGAGAAAACGCCCTGCTCAGAGGAACTGTCCTTTTGATTATTTTATTCATATCAACACAAAAGTCAACTGTCACTAGATGACTATGCATGTTTGCATTATTGTGTAGTTTCACGTGAATGCACATTCTGTTATTGACTTCCAATGGAAAATTGTTTGCAAAAGATCAAGGTTTATTGAAGACATGTTACATTTGAATGTGCGTGTGTTAAGATTATAACAAACCCTTACAGGCAGATACAACAATATCTGAAATAACTGCAGTATGAGGAAATCAGCACAGAAGAATTGGTTGCTGATTTGTGGCTTCTTAGAGTGAGGAGATGAGATTTATCCTCTAATTCTGACTGAAGGCTTTGCGTCACACATCTCTGTAGCTAATTGCATTATTGTGGTCTGTGCGGATTTGAGTGTTGGCTGTGCACTTTTTAAATGTTAAATAAAATAGATGTGATTTTGCTGTCACCAGACTTCTGTGATGTTGACAAAATAGGCGTTGTTGTTAATGGTCTCTAAAAATATTCATTTAATATGAAGATGTATCTAACATAGTATATCAATTCCACCGCCTCTTCCACTTCACACAAACCCAAGTCCTTGGTGGGTTTTGAATTGTATTGTCATGCAGAAGTATGCGCAGCATCTTCATAATGAGTTGTGTGGATATTGATTTGTGCTATTTTGCAGGAGGGACAGAGGCAGAATCCACTTCTTCCTTATCACATGCAATGCATCAAAATAATTGGCAGTACCCAATTATCCTGTGATCCGTGTACAGGAGATCTGACGAGCTGCCTGAATACGAAACCGTAATCAGGTCGCCTTGGGTATGAATCACAGATGTGTTGCTGGCAGGTCAAACCGTTCGGATGAAGTAGGGCAGAATGGCAAAATAAAAGAAAGATGGGCAATTGTTTTAAACACGTTAACGTAAATTGAAACACAACAAACTACTTGGTTTTGTTTAGTTGAGTTAAGTATGTTTGTGACTTTATCTAGGATGCGAACATCAACGTTGACTTTTTGGTTTAACACGGGACACTAACAGCAGTCTCCTGGGTGAAAGTTCTGTGTTCACCAATCCATCCAGCCTGACCTCCTCCATATGCAGCCAATGATTAGAAACATATTTGGATACCTCAAAAACAAATGTAATCCAGTAGAAAATATGTTTCCCTTGAACCGTAATTGGCAATGTAGATTTGTTGTATGGGAACATCATTTTTTAGGAGACCATGGCTGACTGAATATCAAGAAAACGTAGTGCCTTAAGAGAATGTTATACTGGAGTTAAGGACCAAATGAATTGAGTCGTTGAGGCTCTCTGACTGAGGCAGCGTTAAGTGTGACTTCTGTGAGTCCCTCACCCTCGATCTTGTGCATGATGACGAAACAAAAATATAAGAAAGAGTTGTGTTAGCCGCGATTGCTGACGTTATCTTCCCAGCAGAAACTGACATTCCATCCCCGACGTCAGGGCTCGTCTGTAATGTGGATTAGGCAGCAAAGTGCATTTATTCAACAGTGGAAGAGTCAGTAATGTGTGTGTCAAATTTGAATTAGTTAAGTGTGTCACTTTCCATGCTGGAAAGAAATGCTGTGTGTGAGTGTTTGCGTTTGTGCGTTATGTGGGTGACAAGTGAGAGTGGAGATTTTTAATGACCCCTTCTAGCATGTCAGGTCAGCATCATTTTAAAGTAAGTCAGTAAAAATGATTAAAGATTTTTGCTAAATATTGGGGTTTAAGACCGAGGGTAGTGAGAAAAAGATAGCAGAGCAGAATGTATTTGTTCATTTAAAAGTGTTACAAAATTGCATGTACATATTTTATGAGGTGGTTAGAAAACTTAACTTTACACTCAGTTCAGCAAATTTGTTTATTGCTGTATAGTACAGTATTCACCGCATTCATCAGTGCAAGTTCAAGGTGGAGAGGATCTTAACATTACACTCGGCAAATTTGATTACTGCTGTGATATACTTTCATAATGACATACATCCATTTCATATACATTTCAAATTTGTAACTGGTTGTATATGGACCCAAATGCAACACACAAGATTTCAGGGATCTTCGGCTTTTATTACAAACTTCCAGAAACAGCAGGCAGAGTTTAAACAGGGTCAGGATCAGAAGGCTGGTGGGTTTACCGGGAGTCAGGCAAGGCGGGTAGAACAGTGGCAGTCAGGGTCAGTAACAGGAGATCAGTCCGTGAGAGCGTGCTGGAGAGTCTGGCATTGAAAACCGAAGAACAACCTGGCGAATGTGTCTGGGAAGCAGGAGTCTATATAGGGGCTTGATTACTGATCAGAGGCAGGTGAGTGAACAGGTGAAGGGAGTTTAGACTGATGAGGAGGGAGGGACTGACAAGTAGAGTGAGGAGGGTGTGGAGCTGGACTGTGACAAAATGATTGGTTTTGTGTTCTTTATACAGTTTAAACATGTAGATGTTAGGGTAATTTATCATATTTCTTTAAGTTTGGGACACCAAATTTCTCGAACCGCCTGCAATAGAGTATTGCTGATTTACTATTTCGATAGAGACAAGTAGACCTTGTGTTCTCAAGTTCATTCCATAGCATCACATATATACAATTTCTATCTTAAAACAAGGAAGAGTAATGTTAATGCACGTGTTTCCAGCAACACTAAATATAAAACAATTGATATGACTCCAGTAGTTTATTTGAACTCTGCTAGTTGTGTTTGTGAGAAGGGTAATAAGGTGCAGAATCTACTTTCAGCACATATTATAAGTGAAGCTGAAAGAGGCTGTCTTGTTCAAGGACACTTTAGCAGGGTGCGTGCTTGCTACCCTTGGGTGCATACACCAAACATTTCTCTTAATGTAGCTCAACTGGTTGAGTTAAATCTCAATGTGTGTAGCTGAAGAAATACCATTTTTGAAAATGCATATTAACCTATTGACTGAAAAAAGGGAGATATATGGTTTGAGAATGTGAGCAGGTGAGGTCAACTGAAAATCAACTGACCTTATCACTTTGTGGTGCCAACTACCTTTGACCTAGCCGAGCCACGGTGTCTTTTCTGACCTATTCCAGTGATGGACAGTTAAAAAAATTGGCATAAGGAAAGAATGTCTAAATTCAAAGTCCACAGATGACATGAAACATCAAGAAAAATGTTCAAACACTTCATGGGAGAAGGACACGGTAATAGGTCAAGCTTGAGACAAAGTACTCAGAATGAATGCCTCCCAACCATAAAATGTCGCTGCTGTCAATCAGTGAGTGAATGAGTTCCAAACATGGCAACATGTCAAAAGGTGGCCTCTGTCTTTGTGGGGTTCTCATCATGCTGCTTCAAACAGGAACAGTTTGTGAACTGTGACAGACTATATGGTTCAAATAACAATTGCTCAAATTGTGTTGGTCTTTACATGACAAACTAAATATACGAGATGGTGTTGAGGGAATCATAGCAGTATGATATGTCTTTTTGCATGTAAAAAGTTAACATGATGTCGTTCTCCAGATTGACTTTTCAGTGCTTGAGCAGGTGTGAGGTTCCGTCGCTGCAGCTGAGGATGGAAAATAAAAATGTAACCGAGTGATTATAGAAAAGCTTCTATACCCATTAGGCTACACTGACATACTGGCATGCTTTCATCACACATTGGCCAATTAGTATCTTTAAATCATTGCTAGAGGATGTTGTGACCTACTTGGAGGAATACATGGGTGGAGTTTTTGCATCAGGATAGTGTGAGGATTATCTGACGTTGTCAGCAAGATCAGAAATTGGGTACAGGATAAAAAAAAACGGCCTTGAAAGCTAATTTAAAGAAATGGCAGTTAACAAAAAAAGATGCAAAAACATCTTTTATGATTAGAGGTACTAACTATTTGGAGTTGTATTTACTAAGTTGTAATAAGAGGTAATTTTAAATTCTTGCTGCTTGATTTTCATCACTCTCAAAATAAGAATCATAAACAGTAGACTCAGTTCTTCAAGAAATAATTAATGTCCTGTGGTCCCTTAAGAGGTCCACCCCCCTCTCCCCCATATGTTCTCTCCTTACTTGATCCTGTGTTGAACTAAAACATGCACCTTGGTCTGTTATCTACCACTACCTTTCTATAAATGAACATTCTTAACACAGATATGTAGTTAAATGTGTTGTCCGGCTGCTGTAGCTCTGACACAGTCCTCTATAGGTTGTGTGTAGTGTTGTAGAGCTGGAAAAAAGCTCCTTCAAATGAAGCACTCATCCAACGTTGCTCTAGTTAAGAGCCTCGTCTGAAGGCGTTGAATCGAAATGCAGAGCACAGTGGTTAACTCTAATACATGTAATACATATCTGTTGAGATAGCCACTGTGTGACCCTCAGTCCGAAAACTTGAATTTTCTTCCAGCGCATTATAAAAATCCATCTGAGATAAATGACAAACTCTTGAGTTGCAGCGCCAGGGAGGCAGAGGCTACATTGGTTTATGCTTGAGCGAGCATGTAGGCCATACGCCATGGATGCACCACACACCCTGAGGTGAGTGGAGCTTAGCGTTTTTTTTAAATATATATATATATATACACGTCAAGCAAGCTTCACTGCATCCTTGTGACACAACCACTGCCTCAAAGAGGAGTCAGCTCGGTGCTGAATAAAATAGGCCGGATATCAGCACGGAATATGATAAATTGTTAAGGATGAAGATAAACTAGTCGTGGAGGTGTTTGTGCTCATATTCATTTATTCAAAACACATTGTCATACATGTGCAGTGTGTAGGTAAATAGCCCTGAATTACATTAGGACACAATTATGCAAGTGGTCGTTTGAAATTTTGAAATTATTTAAAATTGGTAATGAATAGATTTAGTTGTTTTCTGATACATATTTACTATGTTGGCCCAGGACATCTTTACACTTCATTAGTGAATTGACTTACAACAAGAGTAAACATGGCATGAGGTTAAATTAAATGTGACCCAACATTTTGATGAAAGTCAAAGTTGAGTTAGTCAACAGATATCCTTTCATAACCCGCTACATCTCTGTGACTTAAATCACGCTGTAATGAACAGAGTGCAGAGGTTACAGGAAGACCAGTTACTGAGACTTTTGACATTTTCCATCATCACAACTGAAAAAAACATTCCCCCCCCCCTTTTGTATTATGCAGAACGAACACAGCACTGAGTGTACATGAGCTGCCAATGAATAAGCAGATGTTTTAAAACATTAACATGAACCAAAAGTAAATTATAGTGTGAATATGAATAAGTGCAAACATTGACAAGCTAGGCTTATCGCTTTCACTTTCTAAGTGAAATTGGCAAAAATGTTTTTGTCTTGTAATCTCTTTTGGAAGGAAATGGGGAAAACAATGCACAATAGCTGCAGCTATTATTTATATGTGAGAGTGACAAGAACAAAAATTGAAGTCCAACTTTAGCCAAGAGTAACAACAAAAAGAGGACAACTTGAAATAAAACATATTATATATAATGTAAAAATAATGCAAGCTATGAAGACTTAAAATTAAATAAAGCCTTTCAAAGACAGAATATTTGAACCAGTTTGTAGAACCAAGAGTGTATCGGGGCAAGTTCCTTTACCAATGTGGAACCCACAGCACCAACAATCAAATTAAACATTAAAATGTGGTTTCCTCCGTTGCTAGGTGATTTAACCGATAAAATCGTCTGATGGGAATGGGCAAGCCAATCCTGTTTCCTTGTTAGAAATCCGTGGTGAGATTAGATGTGAAATTTGAATATGAATAAGGATATCTGGGCTAATTATAACCCCTCATCCCGCTGCCTTGTCAGCAGTAAGCGACATTCAATGGAATCAAAAAACTCAGGGATGAGGGGAGGAGGAGGAGGAGTAGTGGAGGGAGGAAGAGGGGAGAGGAAGAAGGAGTGAGAAGGGAGGAGTCAAGAGATCAATCCCTAGTTTGGGATTACGTATGCTCGGATAACAAACTCCACCCCACCCACTGCTTTCTTTGTGAGTGTTTCAAGGCTGCACTGAGGGATTCACTAACCCATCTACACACACGCACGCACACACACACACACACACACACAAAAGCACCTTCACTCACTCTGTTCTGCACCCCCCCATCCGCATAATGCCGTTGGCCAAGTTTACACCTAGCTCTGCCGCCACGGTCCCCAAATGCGATTAACGCTTATCTGTAGGAAGACCAAACTACCTTCATCATCGGGTTCATCATCGTCACATCCATATTCATGCAGTTCAAATCCCCTCTGGAGTAAAACTAAAGGGATTGAAGCACCTGAGAACACGGAGCGCTTAGCGGAAGAGGAAGGATCGCAGATTTCTCTATTGAGGTCACAGCGCCGTATGAAAGAGGCATTTGAAGACTTGGGCTCCACAAAGAGATACCCACCATGTCAACAAACTGACAACTCTTCTCAGTCATTAATTGGTTGCACGTAATGAGAACAAATTAGGGTATGTTTAAAGTGACAGGAGGTGATGTAAGACCTCGCTTTGACAAAATAACAGACACTATTATCCATATTTGTTTTAATATTTAACAATAGACTTGAAGATGAATTACTTTCTAATATAAACTGCGTTGTATTTCAAATTCTCTGCCGCTGGTGAATTATTTTTCTATGGAGCAGTGGAAACAGACGGTCTCTGATTCAGGTTGAAGGGCTCAGCAATGATAGAAGCCTCCTTCTGGAACCTGTTACATTTCTGCCTTTAATTACTTGAGTGAGGAATTTGTTTTAAGCGTTCAAAAAATAAAGTAGGTCTCCTGTATGTTTTTGGTCTGATGGATCCCAAATGGATGAGGCATTTTTTTCCACTCACCATATGTGGCAGTACTGCTGGAGGCCAGCGGTGAATTAGAAAATAAGAACACCACAGAGGAACAGCGATATAAATTCCCAAATGATACATTTAAAAACGTACCTTAATTAGAGTCTATTCCCCTTGACGGCTTTGGCAACATATCACAGACATACATTCACAAGGGGTGTTTTTCGTGTGTTGGCATTCAAGTCTGATCCTTTATTTTGTGTAATAATGCCACCGTGGTAGCTTATAAGACCACAGTGACCTGTGTAACTTAAGATATGTAAATATATGTATACTGTATATATATATTTTATGTCAAATATTCAACTTCTGTTCCCACAGTGCCAAAGTTATCAAACATAGGTAAAACCTAACTTAAAATTGTAATTCTACTCATGGTATGTAACATTTAACTGTTAAGGAGAAAAAAATATATTGCTATTGATCTTATAGCCACAAGTAAAAGATGTGATCAAAATATAGCTTTCTCCTTCACCCTTTTACTCTTCTTCCTTTGACTTTCACTGCATAGCCAGTGCCTTCTTGTTTCTCCACTCTGTATTCCTGTGTCGTGGTTACAGCTTCTCTACCCTACTGTAACGAATGTTTCCTATCACCAGCCACAGAGGCCTACATTCAAAACCACGGCTTCAACGGTTTCTTACCGCTTCCACCTCCTTGTTCGCTATGTCCGGGTGTGAGGGCTGTATGCGGCACACAGCTGCCAAAAAGGCAGTCGAAACCTTGATAGCATCATCACACAGGAAAGAAGCTGACGAGCTAGACATTGGCTGGTGCTGCTAAATGTGAAGGAAAGGAGAGAAGTGGGGTTAAGTGCTAATCTGTCTCTTTGTGGATAAAACAGATGTTCAGAAGGCATGGGAACTTTTCTAACTGCTTCACTGCGGCTTCTTTGTGGAGGTCAGGGTAGCGGCGGGTCCTTAGCCAAAGTTTGTTTCCACTACTAATTAGCTAAGATGGATGCACAGTATGTTTAGCCAAATTTCCACACATTACAGCATATATATTTTTGTATTATTATAATTTTTTTATTTTACTTTTTCATCCTAATCCTGCAGATAATTCAGTGTGATGGTCATGTCAAGATATATCCAGCATAAACAGGTTGTTTGACAGTAGTCATTTTTTTCAGCAGTGTTAATCATCTGCGGTAGATGTCAAAATTTGTGGTGTCAGTGAAATAGCAGGGAAAAAAAAGGATTTTCTTTTCCGGGCCACCATGTTGCACCAGTCTGCAGCAGAGACACACTCACAGTACTGCTGCATACTGAATAAGGGGTGTGTTCAAGATCAAGCTCCGGCGTTCACACACATGTTGGCTAGCTTAGCTTCAGATGAAAGCTTGTTCTCTGGGGATATTTGGAAGTTATCCTGTAAATGTGCAAACATCTGTTGAAGTAGTAGATGAATCAGATTTGGGGGCCAGGTGATTACACCTAAAAAAAACAATTTACAAAACATACACAAAGAGTACTCAAGAGCATTGAACATTAAAATATGATGCACAGCACAACACTGCAATGTAAAAACACTCCAGTAAAAGTTTCGTCATCCATTGAAATAGTACAACTCAAATCTATTCATGTATCAGAATAAGAACAAATTGTTTGACATATTGTAATAATACAGGTCTAAATAGAAACAGCAGTTGTCAGGTAAATGTAATCAACAACAAACACCTCAAATATAGTAGACTAACATTGCTAATGCTCTCAAAATAGAAATAGTTAAAGTACCAAACCATAAAAATGTGCCTCTGAAGAAGTACAATGCTGTCCACCTCTAGTGAGCATTTAAAGTGTAAACCTTAGTGAGGCTTGAAGGTCAGATACATACACTGCCTAGTTGTTACATGACTAGTTTGTTTCACATTATTTACATTATCAGATGTATACTAATTTTGATATACTATATACATTTTTTGAGCTGCTTCTGTACTTCATATTGAAAAAATGAACTAAACTGATCCTGACTTCTATCAAGTTTAATAATTTTTCCCAGGGCAATAGATGCATATCTGTCCACAATCTAGTTTACCAATCAGCTTATCTAATATGCTGCTGAACTCCCCACCACCATACCCCCTCCTCCCCTTTTCCCTTGCTCCGCTCCACATCCACGGGGGAGATGTAAAGCTTTTGGAGTAAATCAAGGCTTTCTCCTTCATAAACGCCTGTGCAATTAACTTAGCTCCTTCTCCCACTGATTTACGGTGGCCATGTTGGAGACCGGAGTCAGCCAGGCCCTCTGGGTTTCAAAAAAGAGGGCTAGTTGGCCAACTTCCCTCTCTCTCGCTCTCTCTCTCTCTCTCTCTCTCTCTCTCTCAAACACACACACATACACTTTCAACCACAAACACTGAATGCACACATGCAGACTCATTCACATCTGCTTCGCTGAAAAGAATATGATGAGTGAATAGGAAGAAAAGAAAGAGCAGTGAGTGAAACGATGAGGCATAATGGCAGAATGATTGAAAGCAGCAGTGCAAATTCATCTGAGATCAGTCTTCTTACAAAGGTGTGTATTTACAGTCAGAAAACACAAGTAGTATCGAGCCTCTGACTTAACAGCTATATATTAAAAACAAATTTACTGTCAATGGTACATTAACCACACAGTAAAAAATAAGTATACTCTGGATAAACATTATTGAAAGATGACTGTGATTTGTCTTAAAGTAAAACAAAGACACATCTGTGAGGTTTAGTCAAATCCTTTCATACTACAAACTGTTCTGGCGACACTTTGCCATAAGGGAGTGATGGTACACACAATTCTGAAAAAGAAATGTGGTTGGTTTAAGTTGGAAAATCAGGGTTTATTGGTTGACCCAGAATATAATTTTCCCACACAGACAGTCCTGGCCCCTCCCTTTGAGGAAACAACTGCCTTCCACAGTATTTGTGTGTCTTCATTCCTGTCAAATATCCCTCTGGTAATGAAAGTGAACATGGATAATGATAAAATGCAAGTTCAGTGAATGAGAAAAAAATATCCATCCGTTACATAAACGTTGCACAACACAGCTGCTGTATCGAGCACACCTGCAGTTTGGTGGTTTCGTGAACTTTGAAGTTCTGCACTACACTGAAACCCCATGAGCTCTGGAATATATAACTACATGGGAAAATATAGTGTTGTTGTGTTTGTTCTTTATTGTGAAAAATCCATAATGCATCCCTTTATGCTTGAATGCAGATGAGTGAAAGATGTAAGGTAGAAATTACAGCAAGTTGAATTAAGGAGTTAAGTGTTATTGGTTACTTAATGAACCAATAATAATAATAATCAATGAACCAATACTTTTAATAATAACATGATCAAAACTACATCATAAACAATACAAGCGTTTTTCACAATCAAAGGTCTACAATTTTAAACTGAATACAAATCAATCTGGGTCTGCAGTACATTTAGTGACACTTTAACTTCGGCCTATACTACAGCAATTAATGCCTACTAATTATATTTAGATTAACAAAGCGCCTGGATGGAAAAACGGATATAGAGATGTAACAGGGTAAAATTCATATTTTGGCCTTTTGAGAGAAACTGCTGAATGTTCTACTGAAGTGTCCTTGAGCAAAATGCATTGACGTCCTACCTGCTCACTCAGTGTAAGCAGCTTCGGATAAGAGTTTCAGCTAAATGGCTTAAAAGTTGAAAGAAACACTGACATAGTGGAGTCAGACTTAGTTTCATAATCTTAATCACGGTAAAATGTTGGAGTAGAAGTACAACTGTGACGGGTTAAGAGGCTGTCTCTAAAGTACCTTCAAAAATTTGAGCATGGGGGGGAAAAGATTTTAAAGACATAGTTCACCAAAACTGAAATTTCAGCATATATTCAGGTAAAGTTTGTAGGATTTCAGAATGTATAGTCTGTATTAACAGGCAAACTATTTTTTTTACAGCCATCAAAGAAGAAAACAATTCTCCAAATAAGTATTGTCCAGATAGTTCTATAAACAACTTTGCAGTATGTGCCCAGAGATCCAATAATTATGCATTTCCTATATTTTCCCTAAGGCTGAGATAGCCCTATGGGGGTTAACTTGCTGTTTTTTGCTGGTTCTTTGAAGTTCAGTGGAGTTTTAGCTGACAGAGAACGTGAGCAGACAATGACAGAATTTTCATTTTGCATTCAGTATTTCTTTAAAGCTAGTTTTGTGCTTGAATCCTTTGAGGGCTGCTTTTAGACAGCTTGCTAAATTTAGCATGGAAACATCCATGATTTTAATTATTTATTCCCAGACTGGCCTGTAAGGATCAACTCTCACATCCTTCAAGGGCTTTGTACTGTAGATGCGACCACAGATCTCCCAGTTTGCCATAATATAACTCCCAGAATGTCTCAGATTCTATTTGTGACTTTGTCTATTTACTTAAATGCATCTCAGACGTATAGGCAAGGACCCCTCCCAAAACCAACCCACATTTCCTAGCCCTCTGCACCCCCAACACACACACACACACACACACACAGTCTCTCTCTCTTTCTCTCACACACACACACACACACACACACACACTCCCACACACATGCCCCTGCAAAACCCCGGCCCTGCCCTTGTCTGCTGCTGCACACTGGCTCCATTCTTCCAGGCCACAGATTGAGAGGGGCTAGTGTGTCTGTGTGTGCATTTGTGTGTGTGTGTGTGTGTGTGTGTGTGTGTGTGTGTGTTTAAGAGTGTATTTGAGCATATAGTGTATATAGTGTGCTGGAAAGCCAGTGTGTATGTGTGCTCGTACCACGTGTGTGTGTGTGTGTGTGTTTTATCTTTTTTAGAATGATTATGCTGCTAACGTCCTTGCAGAAGGCACAGACTGCAGATGGGTTTCATGCATGTGGGAGGGTAATGTGTGCATGAGTGTTTGCATGTGACAGCAAGAGGGAGGGAGACAGACGGATACAGCATGTCAGGATGTGTGCAGGAGTAGTCAGGCAGATGACCCGCTACCCCCCCAATCCAACCCGCCATCCCTCCGCTGTGTACCACCCCCGCAAACCCAATTTTCCACCCCGCCATGCTTAGGTCTGTACACAATGTTCTCACCAGGCCTGGCCTCTCACTTCCTGACACAGGATTTCAGAATAGATTTAATTGGTCAGGTCCGTCTCAAGATATGTTTTCACCTATGGCTGAAGGTTGGGTCAAAATAATATAACACAACTTTGTTCATCCCCCATGGGAGAAATTGATGGGACATTGAGAGTGGCAAAGCACACAAGACGTACATTACATAATGGGATCCAGCGGCTCACAATGTACAGTAGAATCTGATGCTTGTCTTGACAGTGGTATATGTTTTTTGGCATTTTTGATCATAAATGCAACAGAAACTAAATGTAACTCTGGAGTTTGAGAGTTGAGCACAGATGAAGTTTTACATCTGTATAAAATAAATTTTTGGAGTATGGGGAAGAATAAAGTGAGGATTCAAACTGTGGACACAAAGTCTTTGATCAGTGGATGACATAACCGTGGATGTGGCTTATCAATAAAACTAAAACACACAGCGTGACGCGGCGCACCATGGTGCTGAAACCCAGAACCTGAAAGCTACCTTTGCTTTCTACTTCTTGCACCACATGGGCACTAAATCACAGAGACAGGAACATAACAGCAGGTTACCTTTGTGTCAGCCCAAGGCACCGAGCGCTTTCTCCCTCCCTACCTACATCTTCGCTTTGTAGCCCATGCCAAACCCGGTCACCCCAAATCTCCTACTAACCTACCTCCTTATGGCAGCAATCCTTAGAAGGCGAGCGCGGTGGCATGGCAGTGCCATGCAGCACCATCTGCTTCAGCGGGGCATGTGGTGGAGGAGAGGGACGAGATTCCTCCCCGCCTCACCCGCTCTATCCCCTCTACCTCCTTCATCCAAATCCTTCATCCCCCCCCAATAAAAATCCTCCTGATAATTTTCAAGGAATGAGGAGTCCCTCTGCGCTGGGGTTTATGAACTCCTGCGGTAGCCAAGGTAACCATGCCCAACTTTGTATTTGAGGAAGGGGAATAAGGGGGCTGAGTGGGATGTTTGGGTGGGATGGGTGTTAGTAAGATGTGTGTGTGTGTATCCGGGGGTCTTGCAGAGAAAGAAGAGGCATTGTTGTGTTGGTATTCAGGGTGTCAGCAAACCAGAGTAATTGCTGCGTCTTATAAAGGGGAAGAGGTAAAAGCTTGTCTGGGGGGTGCAACTCTCTAAATACTCCCAGCACACGGCTGGAGGGAATAAACACTCACTCCGTTTATATTGCCTGTTGACGGAAATGTCTTTTTATAATTTTTTTGGCACCTGCAGTGATGGAAGGGTCAATTCAATTTGTCCAGGAGCAAAATGAGACATGGCATAGCATATTTTTATTTTGCTAAAATGAATCCTCACTAACACTTTTAGGTTTAAAGACATAAGTTAGCCAGCCTTTTACAAACACCCTACGCTAACACCTCTGTATCATTTGCCAAATGTAAATCCTAGAAACATAATGTAAGTGATCTATTTACTGTCCCCCTGACTGTGTATCTGTAGCTCTCTCCAGAATGTATATATCTGCTTTCAGCTTCTTATCGGGCGCTCACAGTGTTCCCCGTAAAGCACAGACTCAACCACTATAGAGACGTATTCGCTGTGAAAAGACAGAGAGAGAGAGGAGGAGGGGGGGGGGGAGGGGGTAAGAAGAAAAACTCCTGACACCTCAGACTCCACTTCACAGCCAGTGAAGGAAGAAAGTGAGCGAGCCGCTAAGCCTTCCCTCCCTGTAGCCGTCTGCAAGGTGGAGATATTACCGTTCACATTTGGACAGATGCGAGGATCCCACTGTGGTGTGTGCGCGTGTGTTAGTGTGCGTTTGTTTGTGTGTGTATGCAATATAAAGGCCTACAGCTGTTGCTAAGATTTCCTCATATACTAAATATCCATTTATTTCTCTACTCATATGAATTTAGCATTGATTTAAAGGAAATCTGAAAACATGTCCTTTCTCCTAAACTTTGGGAAGCATATCAATTTCTGTGTGGTTGTGGTTGAGGTGAATGCATCTACCTCCGGGAGAGTTGAACTCTTGCTGGGAACAATGGACGGATGCTAGGTTTTATGTATCCCAATTGGTCAATTCAGACAGCCTGTAAACTGTTTTGTTATGGTCATATTTGTAAATGTGCAGCAGGATTATTTCTGAGTGTGAGCTTTGAAAGGCTTTATGATTGAGCTGCTCGGGGGAACACAGCAAACATACTGCAAGACACAGGGGCCCTATTGAATGTAATACTGTGTACTTAGAGACCATCGAGACAATAAAAGCATAATCAAACATGACATGATCTTATTGCCCTCCAAATTGTTAACTACTGATAGCAAACATTCAAGACCACTGACTCAGAGAGTAGCCATGCAAAGGAGGGAATAAAAACATTACAGTGTGCACAAGGCTGAAAGAGCGTGTTAAACTAATACTCAAAAACAAAAACAGCTGCAGTCAGCATATGAATCCACACAAAGTGGATCTAGGATTGAACTAGGAGGAAGTCTGAGTGACTTGTCCAAACCCCAGTCTCATGTCTTATGCACTTTCATGTTGCATTATATTTAATTATAAATCATACCGGGGCGGCCCTTAACAGGGCCTGCTTGCCTCACAGGTACAAACAGATGAATAATTCAGTAGCCGGCATGCGGGATAGGATATGGTGTGAGTGCAGCAGGAGAATATGCTTACTGTTATTCAACCCTCAGCCCCATCTTGCTGCGGGACAAAATGGAGATTGAGTGAGGTTAAATGGCAGATTTTCACAAACTTGTACAAGGCATAAACCAGCCGGGACACCTTTTAGGTATCCAACAACAGCAACAACAACAATGTTATAGTTTACGAGAGAGCTGCCTGCTGCTGTTTTATTTTTAATGCTAGTATGACTCATTGGCAAAGCCATTTATCCGAAAATCAATTGCAACACAGAACAAGCTATAGAGCATTAAACCATGGTCGCTCTTTTACACAGTTTATTGCAGGTTCGCAGTTGACTGCTTTAAGGGTCAACCAGACCCATTACTGTTATCATGTCTTTCATCATGTGTGCCAAATATCTTTTACATTATGAGAAAGCAAAGAGAGGAGGGAGAGAGAACACACTTGTCTTTTTACATTTCAGTTTGCAGCAGGACTTCATGGACTCTGTAACGACTTGAATGGAATTGCAAATTGAGTGGCACAACACAGAGATGTGATGTAACCCTTGTTCTTCCGCTATAAAAGACCGAATACTAATAAAAACAAATATTGTATGAGGAGAAAAGCGTGTAATTATGCACAAGAAACACTGTCCATTTCGGATGGATTGTAATTGCATTACATTACAGTCATTTAGCAGACGCTGTTATCCAAAGCAACTTACAATTCAGATTCTATCACATTTCTACATGCTACAGGAGCGATTTTTAAGTGTCTTGCTCAAGGACACACCGACATGTGACTAGCGGAGCCGGAGCTGGGGATCGAACCGCCGATCCTTCTGATTGAAGGACGGCCCTGTTATCCACTTAGCCACTGTAATAAAAGTCCAATGGATAGGTTTGATAACATGGGTTCCTCTTTTTAAATAAATAAATAAATTGTACTGGTATTATTGTACAGTGACAAAGTTATTTGTCACTTTATTGGATCTATCAGGCTCCTCAGTGCTGATGACAGAGCTACTCTGTCTGTAAAATGTCAACTGTGGTGTTTTCATATTTTGATTGAAATCAAATTGTAATGCTGTGAATTGACAGCAAACATTTAGCACCGTGTCGCAGCTAAAGTTATCAAATAGTTTTTTTCTGATTTTCCACCATTTGAAAGTTTATTGAGAGAAACTAGAAATTAGATATGACCTTTGACCCCGGTCTTGATTCTTTTGCACAGATTTGATTCTTTGTCAATTGTGTGTTCAATACACAACTTGTACGTGGCTGGTGCAGACACATATTAATGCAAAACTGAGTTATGCACGGACATAATGACAAAGCAACAGAGAGCAACGACATGTATCCCTTTCAAAGAATGTTTTGTTTGCTGCTGTTCAGTACCTTGACATCAAAACGGCTTGCATGTGACAGCTTTTCATGCTCGGGTGGAATCAGTGAACTGAATGTACTGTTTTAACTAATAAGTAGAGTTTTTAGCTGTAATATATGCATGGGATAAAGTGTAATTTCTCTCCTGCGCTGCTGACACATCAAACAAAGTTAACACTGTAGCAATACAAAAGTGTTGCTAATTTGAACAGTCCCGGCACTATTTGGAATAATAGGCTACAGACGCAATATTGTAATAAAGAGGTTGCTTGTAGTATCATTTTAATGTTTCCAGCTGCTGTGTTGAAGGGAGCTCTTTGGATGCACAGCAGGAGTCAGGAGAGGTGGGAGTGTGTTGTGCACTCCCCAGTGGTTCCTGCTGAAACTTTAGAATGAAAAGGACAACTTTTAATCTTCGTGCAATCGTCTTTCCTGACAAAGTAAGCTGGCAGCCGGTGGCAGGAAAGAAGGGAGACTTTGCGTATGTTGGATGAAACTCCGCTCTCTGTGTTTGAATTCAGGTCAAACATTGGCAGTAAGACTTATATGGGAATTTAATACCACATGTGATCACCAAAAATTGGATATCGTTCTTTTTTCTGGTGTTTACACTCTTTAAATCACATCTTGGTCAAGCCACAAGAAAAACATCTGAATTAGGTAAGTTCAGTGTGGTGAATGCAGTCACATTTTCTGAGCCTGATTTGAATTATTTGTTGAAGTTTGGACTTTAATTGGAATGTATTGGGGTTTGCTCAATTCCGGACCAAGGGGCATAATTTAGATATTACAACGTATAAAAACTGAGGGAGGTTTCAGTATGTGCGTGAGAAAATAGAGATGGTTTATTGGACAGATAATTAAGAGGAAGACATGTAGATGGGAGTTGTGGGGGTGGAGTGACAGAGAGGGAGAGAGAGGAGTGGATGCAATGAACAGGAAGCATCCGGAATGAATTCCCAGAGATGGCCACGCATGGCTGGGCTGAACTGGCCTGGATCAGGGAGGTGGAGGTTCGGTGGGGGGTTGAGAGGCTCCTGCACGTCCAGCTGGACAGAAAGACGACATAGGGAAAAAGAGAGAGAGGCCCCCGGGCGCTGACAGGTGTAGCCCTCCACTCCAGCTGAGGCCTTACAGCTGACCTGGATCTCTGGATATTTCTCTCCATGTCTATGTCTCTCTCTCTCGCTCTTGCTCTCTCTCCCTCTGTCGAAACACATGCTTTAACTCTAAGGGTTACACACGCGACAAGCCACAGTATGTTCCACCATGTTCACAATTCTTCATTTAATATGGAAAATCTCCCAACCAGGCTGCAGCACAGCCACAATTCATCACACAATTGCCCAGAGTTAAAAACTATCAACCTTTGTCAAACACTAGAAAAGTCTCCCTTCATCCTACATCTTATTGAAGCAAATTGAACAACTTGACAGATATATAAGCTTACAGGAGAGTGGAAAGCATGTTACCTTTCCATGAACAGAAAGTGAGTAAAACTTTGTTGTTTTCATCAAAGTAATTCCTCTAAGGATCAAACACAATGAAGCGGGATTCATACACAGTAGTTAAAGTTCTACAGTGGTTAGATGTGTGTATCATATGTCACATCTGTCTGAGCAAAACGGAGACACCCAGGACATTGTAATTAAACCAATTGGACCTCCAGACTTGACAACAGAGAATCCCTAAATGTAATCTGTGTTGGAATTGTACTTGATGCAATTGCTGCTGAGACGTAAACTTTAAAAAGGATAACACACTCGTGGTGCAAGGCTTAATAGAAGTCCCCAGAACTGACGTAATATCTCCAGTTCTCACAACACCGGTGTTGTTGTTGGTGGTGTTTCTCAAAACTCAAACCACACCTCTCATAAACTCTGCTGCTTCCTACCACAATGAGAAAAGAGCTTCAACAGTCATCGTTTGTCTCTTTGGCTTCACTGAGAGAAATAATGTGCTGCAAAGGCCTTTTTCACTTGCTCCAAAACTCAAAGCCTCAGCTCTTTTTTGCAACGAAATAAAAGTGGCCTCTTCCTGTTTTGTGATGGAAAAGAATCCCAAACTTTCCCACTAAACCTGAGCAATGTTGGTGTGGCTGACCCCCCCCCAGCATTGTTTTTATTAAATTATTAATATTGAATTATTAGATCTACTGATTAATGATTCCATGGGGCTATAACACAAGGCATTTAAGAAATACTGCTCATTTGGTGAAAGAGACTGTAAAATATCATATAATTCCACCTCCTGGTCCTCATCAAGAGCAATATCATAATATTATTATATTTTAATATAAATAATCATCCCGTCTATCTCAAAAGCATAATTTTGCCAATTAGTGTTTCTATCATCAACCAGACCTTTTTTGTTATACAATGTTATTTGAAACATCCACACGATTAAAAGTAGCCCAGAAAATGAATTTAATTTGCCTCACTGAATCGCTACGTGATCCGACTCTTAACATGGCGAGTAAATGAGGATTCCAATATGACAAGTTAAAATGATAAGGTCAGTGCTGCTGAACAAAGAAGGACCATTTTCTGTCATTCTACAAAGGACTAGATTACACTCGTGTTAAATAAACAATGAATTAGAGCGAGTGAACAAGAACAGATTGAGTTGCTGTTAGCAGCACAGCAATTCATCTTACACCGCAAATGAGGGTTCAGAACAAAATACAAAGAATGAAAAAATAGAATGAGCTCCATTGTGAAAGCAGCCTTGTTACATGTCATTGTCAAATGTAGTGAGTGTAATGCACTGTACTTATTACATTCTTGTCTTTCCCTGCCTAACAGGGCTTTTATACTTTGTTGTCTTCGAATTGTATTTCTTTAAAAGAAGTACGACAATCTGCAAATTGGATAATTTAATTTGTTTCCTGTGCAGGTTTTTGTGAGTATTGCAACCTTGAAATAAGGAAGATAAGTTCATTAGCATATTGTCACTCAATTGAAACTATGTTTTAAACAGTTACTTAACAGGGAAAATAATTTCCCAAAAAATCAAGATGTCAGAATTCAGTTCAAGATTCAATTAGTTCTGCACAAGGACATTTTTCGCAGAATTGCAATTTATTTGTGCCCGTGTAACTTTTGTTCTCCGGCTTGTACCATTTGCGAGTCTGAGAGCAAAGGCATTTCGCATGAGCAAACATATCTGTACACACTTCTGTGAACATTTGGCATCAAAAGTGCAAAACTTTAAATACTTCAGGGACAGACATTTTTGTCTTAGCTGTGATATTTGACTATCCGGGCAAACATGCAAGTGTGTGCATCCCTGCATGCTCCCATTCCACCCACATACACACACTCACATCCCCTAAACCAAGCCTCGTCCTCTCAATACACACCCATCCATCCAACCACACACACACACACACACACACACACACACACACACACACACGTACACTCATGTGGATATTATCAGCGGTGCTCAGCTGAGGCTCCAGGCCTGTCCGGTCCCCACGGCGTGGCGGTGACCAGGGGAGGAAGAGCTTATCTCGGCCCTGGGCCCCTCCCTCGGCCCCATGCCTTGGCTCCAGGAGCTGGGAGGCAGATGCCGTGCAGGCCCCCAGTGCGGCATGTTACTGTGGCCAAAGCGTATAGCGTTTAATGCTTAAGGGACAAGCTTTTGAACCAGACAGTCCATCTTGCCTGTGTGTTTGTGTGTAAATGTGGGTGTTTGTGCAGGCCACACAGCAGATGGAGGTAAAGGCTTTCAGTATGACCATCTCTCTCTGGCTGAGAGACCAGATCAGAGCATTTGGTACTCACACACACACGCGCATTGACACATGGACTTAAACCGGCTGTACTCCCGGGGTAATAATACATGGGAGTGAAGTATGACCAGGTGTAGTGTTATTCCAGGAATATTATCTTCCTTTAAATTCACATGATTAGTGAAATTTGGTGATAAATTGTGCGACAATGGAGATAAGTGTATCGGCGACAATGACTACAGCGATAAATTGGGTAATGCTGTATGATGCAGTGAGGGCTCTTTTTGAAACTAATTTCACAACATTTTTCGACCTGATTTCAGATAAAGCCAATTCTCTCGTGAGTAGCTGAGAGAATCAACCACCTAGCATCCACAGCATGCTCTCACAGTCACACTGCACCATCATTTCCATTCATAACAAACTATTTCCCCATTGAAATGGAGAGTATTTCACAAGTCTGCAAAGGCAAGAACAGGTGTTTTTGGAATACGCAGCTGAAAAACACCAAATGAATTTTAAAAGAGATGAGGTTAACAGCTTCGAAAAGCTCCTTTCGTCTCAGCGAATTATGCTAAGTGCCCACAAAACATTGGTCTAAATATAGGCTGGAACGCGCCGCAGATTAGCTTGCACAGTGATGGGTCTATAAGACAGCGGCACAGAGCTGTCTTCCCTTTTTTGATTGGCACGGCTTTGAACCCCACTGCTCAAATTCACTCCACAGTAGATAGATGCTAGTGTGTTTGTCTGTGTCTACCTATTAGCTTGTCTGTGTATATTCGTACACTAACCAAGGGTGAATGGATTTTCTGGGTTCGGAGCAAATCCTATGCGTTCAACTGTTTGCTGAAATCACTGACGTATGAGGCATACAGGGCACTGCAGTCGAAAAAATAAAAATGGCGCTACTGGAGTTCATTTTAGAGCGAGAGCATCAACCTCTTGGCTGTTAAAAGACATTAAAGAAAGACTCACATTTGGGCTCTTGGGGCTAACTATTCATACAGGCTCGCCACCCTCGAAAACATAGAACGTTCGACTTGCTTGAGTCTTGTTTCAGCGAAGACACCCATGCCCTAATATTGGAGTCTTGCCTTTGATGTTGAATCACATATGCGCATGTCTTCAACTCACACAGGCACAATACATTTGCTGAGATAAAGTGACTGCAGTGTGTGACCCATTTTGCAGAGGCAGGATTTTGCTTTCATAATGATGGGGTGTGAGTGAACGCGAATGCACAACCAGTATCTTACAGGATGATGCAGCACGACAGGCTTTTACATCTTGAAAAGGAAGTGCTAGGCTGGTTTCTGGTAAAAATGCTACAGTCACACGTCCAGTCATAATGCCGTTAGCCAAACTCCCCGGGGGCGACAGGCAATACTGAAAGTACTCACAAATGGCAAGAATAGGGGAAGCATAATCTTGACTTGAAAATTCAAAAATCTAGTTCAGGGGGTGTGTTGTGAAATATATTTCATGTTCCTTAAGTGTGGCGACAAGCCTCGAAAACCCCTGAACATGCTCCTCAAGCAGTTAATAATCATTGTTTCACGGTGTTGGAGGAGCAAGGCGGAGATAATGTTTTGTGTCGAGATAACGCGGTGCCTTATTCCTGCCGCCTCCCGTTAACGCATGAGACAAATGGAATGGGCGCATCGCCTTGGAGCCATCCAAATGAGGGTGTCTTCCGTGAAGTGAAGTGAAGGAGGAGGAGGAGAAAGAGGGAGGGGGGCAAGTGCCACAAAAATCAGGGAGCGGCTGCTCGACCCTCGCGGCGCATCACGGCAGCAGTCAAGTGAATGTAGAAAACAAGAGAAAGCTTTGCGGAATATTGATTTAATGTCGCAGCCTGAGCAGGGGAAGATGCGCGCTCCAGATTACGTGCGCTCTATTTCCCACCCATACAGAACCTTGAGTTCCTCTGCCTCCACACTCTAGAGAACCAGAGCGGTACAGAGAGAGGAAGTTCTTTTATGTGTTGTTGCCCTCTGTGAGGTCCCGGGTAGAAAATTTAAATGGAAATATAAATATGGATAGCATGAATATATAAAACATATCATGCTCCCTTTGTTTCTATTCATACAAATTGACCTCCCACCACAATACGTATAGGTTGTATCCCTTCCTTTCATCCAGCTTCCCATCTCCTAAACAATTAATTAGCTTTAACGCGTGTCAAAAATTGATTGTGAAGGTTGAGTTAGGTCTTAGTACCAATAAAGCACCAGAACAACATGAAGTAACAGCATTTCAGAAATAGAAGGTGAACGTGTTAGCGTCATTTTTGTGTCATGGATTTCCTTCTCTTTTTTTGTATTTCATCAGCTGGTGACAATTACATTATTCCTTTCATTTGAGCCATGATGATTGCTTTATTAAGTGTCATTTTAATGTAATTCCCGATCCACCTGTATTGGGTCATTACACAGCAAATTATCTAGGAGGACAATGCCAGAAATCAAACTATATAACACAAACATTACATGATTTAGCTCTATTCTTGTAATCATGTATGCCATCGCAGTCGTATGTCTGTTACATCACATTCAAATCAGATAAATATATGCATGTGCGTTGGGTAACAGAACAATATTAGATAGTAAAATACTGAACGTGTTATCAGCGCAATATCAAACCACTGAAAAAAGTCTTAAATAGGAATTGCATTAGGGATGATTCTTATCATCTGGTCAATGTATCAAACTGCCACCTTAATGGATGCAGATACTGTTCCCTTGCTGTCATTTTACCTGTTGCTTTCATTTTTGCTGTTGTCATTTTTGTACTCTTCATCATAATGCTGAAAACGTCAAGATCAAATGATGCCTCTTTCAGAGTGAAGTGCCCACATCTTCAAGTTGACAGGCACTCAAAAGTTGATAGACTCACCAGTCATTTTCATTAAT
Source organism: Anarrhichthys ocellatus (assembly GCF_004355925.1). Classification (NCBI taxonomy): domain Eukaryota; kingdom Metazoa; phylum Chordata; class Actinopteri; order Perciformes; family Anarhichadidae; genus Anarrhichthys; species Anarrhichthys ocellatus. Next base: position 5,334,565 of record NW_022280052.1, read on the forward strand.
TCCTCTCTTTTATAGAAGAGACAGCATGCTTGCTTTTCCCTATGCTGCCCTCTGTGTAACTCGTAGATGACAAAAAAACAGATCTTTCGGACAATTTGTTACTTACTGCCCCCCTGCTCTGGCTGCTAAAAATTATGAACAGTGAGCCGCACTCATATTCTTGCGCACAGCCAAGGTACGAGGCGCCTGCGCTCCCTTTCTAGGCCAATGGCGCACAGAGCAGCCTTATTATACGACTGGCCAATAGCGCACCTCTCCCTTGCTCACATGACGCCTTTCTGTGCGCTCCCCTCTCCTCTCAGATCTCAATCCCGGCGAGTGCGGGCATCACTGAAGACTTGACACCGGCTGAATCGGACGTCCACTGTCCTCGGCAGAATTAACCAGGTGTTCTCTCATGCAAACTTTATCGCCATCAGATGAAGCTGATCATCCTGTCGATGGCAACGAGTCCGCTTCGCCGCAGGGACAGACTTTTTTCCGCGCCCAAACGACCGAAGAGGCGCGGATCCGAGACAATAACGCCCAGAAGTTATTGAAATGAATCGTAAGTAGCACGATGTTCTTTTTTTTTCCTCTTCTAATCGCGGACTTATTGCTGTCATTCCATAAAGTAGTAGTTCTATTTATCTATTCCTATTTATAGTTGACTTCAGTTTTAAATGTAGGACTGTATGTGGCACTTTTGCACCGAGTGCTTTCCCTGTCATTTTTTATTAAGCCTTCATTCAAAGGCGAATTAAACATTGAATACGGTTTATAGGGTTCATCATTTAACACATTTGACTTCACCTGATGCGTGAGTGGTCTCCTCAGTTCATTTTGTCAGGTCGACATTCTTCGTGCGTCTCAGTGAATTTTCTCATTGAGGATGTACGTCTGTCTGCGCGCAGCGCCATAGCATGAAATATAGATTAAAAGCACACGGCAAACCCGCCGACCCCAGCCAGGCAGGCTGTTCAACCGGTCCACACGGCTCAATGAGCACAATTAGACAATTAGGGGGGGGGGGGGGAATGGAGTACTTGAAGCGCACTAAAACACGGCTGCACTTTAATTCAACCCGCCAGGCAGGATGAGGGTGGCTGTTCAATAGCATATTGTGACATTCCTAGCATATGACAAAAAATATGAATATATAATTAAGATTAAAAAAAAAAAAAACGTTCACAAAATTTACACTCATATCAGGCTCAGATAAAAAACTGAAATGTTATTTTTGTTTGC
>NW_022280052.1:5335891-5340397 GCF_004355925.1 Anarrhichthys ocellatus
CCCCCCCCAGAAATTAGTTTATGTCAAATTATAGTGAATTTGACAGGCACTCAATGTGGTCATATCTTTCACTGAACCCTTGTATTGATTGGAGATTAGGAGGTAGTGGGGTTAGCGGAGGAGGAAGGGGGGCTGTTGCCCAAATGTATGTACATTTTGGAGCCAAAGCAACCTGTGCCCTCTGATTTTCCGTGATTTCTGCACAATCAGAGTGAAAGAGCGGGGGACCGGGGCCATTTGATGTTTTGAAAGGCTTCAGATGGCTTTAATTAGGACCTATAAAGTCTGTCTGCCCCATTCTCTGAGGCGGCGCTCTAGGGGAGCGAGAAGGGAGTGGAGCTGACAAAACAAAAATGAAAAGAAAAGAAAACGATACAGAAAGTCACTTCGGCAAAGGATTGTCTAATGAAATTTGTATAACCCTTCATTTTTTTCTTCTCGTTGCTCTCCCTCCCTTGCCTCACACCCTCCTTTCCTTGATGCTGTTGGTATGTAGGCAGCCCTCTTATTCCCTCTTTGTCTGGCTGTTGTGTTATCTACACTCCCCCCCCCCCCCCCCCCCCCCCCCCCAGCCGCTTAATCCTCCCACCACTCTCAACCTAACTACCACCTACAGTCGGCCGACCCCAGACACCTGAAGGCTAGACATAATGATCAAGAGAAGTTCCAGTCCGTCTGGAGCACAGCCAGTTGTTTGAGGTTTTCTTCCTCTGCTTCTTCTTCCCTTTTTTTTTTTGAAAGCATGCTGGCCTGACTGGCACTGCCCGTGCCTCTTTCTCCATCCACAATCAAGACACGCTATGTTATTTGTGAGTGTGTTTGCGTGGCACAGAGTTGCAGTTTCATTGCTACTGCTACTATTGCTGCCACTGTGTAGCCTATATGGATCGTGGATGGAGTGTGGGTGACTCACACAGCTGCAATACACACACTCATATGGAAACATCAAAGACTTCTTCTGTGTGTGTGTGTGTGTGTGTGTCTCAGTGTGTGTGTGTGAGAGAGTGAGATTTCAGTTATGCTGTTCTGGCGAGCCTCTGCAAGAATATAGATATGGCCATTGCGCCTGTAGTTATTTCACATTTTCGATTTTGTTCATTTAGCTGGCGTTTATGTTCGATGCTACTTGGCTCTTTTTTAAAGCATTACATTAATTGTACAAAGCTTATATCGCTGTTCGGATTTTTTTTCATACCACATACAGGAGGCTCTGAAGCTTGATGTTTCCCCTGTTTTAAGTGTTTCCGGTGTGAGTCTCGTAATTAAAAATAATTAGGGTCAATAAAATAAATACCCCATTATTAATGAACAGGAGTTGAATATTTTTCATATATTTTGAGCTTCAAATAAACATTAAATATAATTCCTGCTCAAAGATTCCATTTTCACTCTACTGGAGGTTATTAATGCTGTCTGCAGCACCTCGGCTCTGACGGTGGGCGTCTCTGAGTTCAGGTTTAAGCCGATGTAGCTTCTGAAATCCAGCAAAAGGAAATAAAAAACACTATTTAGAGGTGGGAGTTGGTAAAAATGCTTTGATGTGTGGGATTTTTTTTGACGGACGCATTTGTCTTCAATACTCTGTTTTCTCAATGTGTGTTGGTTGGGGATTACATCATTTGGCTGCTGCTGGGTTAGCTAGATAAGAAGCTAGCTTGCGTTATGGAAAATGGCTGATTGGAGTGGAGTCTTTGTTTGACATCTTTGCTTGACAACACAGTGAAAATCCGAACTAACAGAGTTGTAAATTATGTTTTTCTGTTTGAGTCGAAAGAGCCTAATCATTTAGGAGTTGTTTTCGTCAACAATGTCCATTTTTTATAAACTTGTTTGTCAGAAGATTATCCCCTAACAGCTGGGCTCTCTTTGTACCCTCAAGCACGTAATCTCCTCAAATATGATATTTTGTAGAACAAGTGTTGGTAAAATATGCACAGAGATCCAAACTAAATCCTGCCACTTGTTTGTGTGTTTTTTCTGTGTATCATGGCATCAAGGAGATTGTGGATTTCTCTTCCTCTGCTACCACACTTTGAAGGGGGAAGTAATAAAAAGCTCAATGGGTGCAACAAGCTGTTCTTCCCTCCTACACTTTGAGGCTTTCTACCTGGAGATGAATAGGAGGCCCCTCCATAACGAAGGGGGAGAAGACAACATTTTATTGAAGGCTGAGGATGTGGGGGGATGCACCATAGCTTATAGACACTTGGTGTGAAATAGTCCAGTTTGCAGGATGGCACTGTCGACTGAGAATGAAATGAGAATAATTATCATTTTAGGTTCAATGAAGGCATAATTTTCTAAATCACTAATCTGTCAACATGTTTGAGTACAAACGATGTTAATCTAGTAAGGTTTAAGTAGGTCAGGAGGGTGTTATGTAAACATTAACAAATTGTCCTGTTAAATCCCGCTTGAAGTAAAATACTGTCTTCATAGCGTGATAATACAACATCAATGATAATGACATTGGACAATCACAAAGCCACAGGTTAGGATTTACGGTAACCAGATTTATGCGTGAAGCAGTGAAGTCATGGTCAGGAATGTAAATGGCGGAGTCATTGAATTACCACTGTGCCCTTTCCTGGGAAAAGTCCCCAGCCGTGAAGAGGTTAATTGTTTTTGAATCTCCATCCGAGGGGAGAAAATGGGTGAACGGGAGGGATAATTGAGCCGCTGATAGTTGAGTGGATTATGGATTATGGATTACTGCGCCTTTCCAAAGGAGAAAAGAAAAGGAGGTGAACGAGAGACGAAGGAGAGAAGGGAAGGAAGGAGTGTGTGAAAGGCCTATGTTGTGCGATACAGCCGCAGTGGTTGTCTGGCCTTCTTAGGAAGATGGAGAACTCCAATCCTGTTTAGCCCACGAAGTGACCCATGACCCCTTGCATGCTTCTCCCTGCTCCCTCACTGCTGGCAGCTCACACACAGACACACACTGAAAGCTAATTTTCCACACACTCTGCAAGCATTGGGGGGGAAACGTCGAATGAAAATGCAGATCTTCTTAATATTTCCACCCCCCTCACTTCTTTTTCTTCATGCCATTATATTGTCAGGGTTTAAAGATCAAAGCCTGTTTGATGGGTTGGTAATATAAGGCCTCTTTTCTTTTTCTTCCTCTGAAATATGTTGTCGCCAAGAAAATGGATGACTGTCTTTAAACGGGAGAGAAAGAAATGATCTGACATGGGGCAGTAATCACAGACTGTTAATCAGAGGGATGTCGTGTATAATTACTACAGTATTTGACAACACCACATCGAACCACCACAGGCAATTAGGGAAAGTTTCCCGATGCCATTAATGGGCGTTAATAAAATACAAGAAAACCCGGATGGAATGAGCCCTCTGCATGGTCCACTGGTTTAAGCACTGTAAGGTTAATGAACCAATTTACATACTTTCTGCTGCCATCTGGTTGGAGTGACAAGGCAGATGCTTCCTACTCTGTACTGTTGCCTGGTGCAGTTCAACACAGAGAAATGTGTCAGGTCCATAGAGGTTGTAGCCTGTGGTCAAAAACAATCATGAATGAAGTGAAAATCAATGCTGCTGAAAGGTCCTGTACGAATACAGTAATCGACCAGACTGCTTTTGCGTTACGTGTTTAATTTGACTCGACCCTATTGCAAACGGGAGAACACATTAGTGGATGTTAAATGTGGTTGAGGTGGATGGGGTCAAATTTGACAACTCTGAGGTCACCAGCCTTAACTATTCTCCATGAAAATGAGGCTTAAGTGTAGATTATACGGTGAACCCTCCCCATTTAAAAACAAAAAGACAAAAAAAAGTCAGGAAGAGAGGAATGATCTGCGCTTCAGGCAATGACAAACTTGACAGGGGCGATCCAGAAGAATCACCATGGATGTTGCTGGAGACTGGGGCAAAAGGAGGATTAGTGTCCGTCCACCTTTTCATCTGGGTGATCACATTACAAATACTGCATTCTGGAAACACTATGAGGTCTATTGGCGATCAATAAAGCAGTGTGTAAGCGAAGGGATATACTTAAAAAATTAAAGGCTCTGGCTGGCAGGGCCATCATCTCTCCCCGTCTGCTGGAATCAGATAAGGTAGCGAGGGCCTTGCAGGAAAGGTCGTTTGGCCCCAGGGCTGCTCGACTTGACGGATATCCCTCCGACTGGCACCCATCGCAGACTGATTTCATCTGCAAATGGGAAAAACCAAAACGTTTCTGCATCTATCTGGTTGCTCTCTGATACTGTATACATGGAAGAACAGCTGAAGGTAAAAGGGAGCATAATATTTAATCCCCGCAGCGTGTACAGGGAGAAAATACGCAGCTATTTCTCTAACCCCTCTGTTGTCCTCCATGGATGATGGCTTTTACCTCATGCTTCACTTACATGATTTAAAGAAAATAAAATCACCCCGGTTTTGGTTTGACAATGTGTCAGAGCTGGTGCGAGTGTTCGTCTCAGATTAGCTCTTTGTGCCGTGAGGAGAGAGGAAAGGGGGGGGGGGGGGGGGGGGGGG
>NW_022280052.1:5340497-5358266 GCF_004355925.1 Anarrhichthys ocellatus
GGCGCCCGCCGGGGGTAGGGGGGGGGGGGGCAGGAATGGCGGAACAAAAGCGCCGCGATCCCAGTTGAAAGAAATCATTTGCACAATTTTATGAAAGCTGTATTTGTCCGGTCGGATAGTTCTATCAAAGCCTAACAGCCACCGTGGAGCGCGATTTAAATGACAGGGTGTGCTACAAAGCCGACAAGGTGTCGGGTTAGAGTCATTTGTCAGCTGAACGCTCTCCAGGTAAATGCAGATTATGCGCTCTCGAGTATTTCTTTCTCTTTCTTAAAGAAGTCTAATTTCTACAGATGGCTCTGAGCTGACACCAGCGCTGCCAGAGCTTCTGTTCTCGCAGCTAAGCTTGTACAACATTTATGTGGTGAAGTTGAAAAGACATGGCTACAATTTACTCCTGTAAATTCATCCCTGGAAAAACTAGCTCAGTGCACATTTTTAAATGTATTTATTTCAAAAGCAACTCTCTTTTCTTAAAACTTTTAAAACTTTAAATAGCAGGGTGGTAAACGTGCATTGGATGAGAGTTCAGGTAAGTGCTCAGGACATCTAATAAGAGGATGAAAGCAATTTCTCAGGTTGAGACATGCTTTTTTTACTTGTAGTGCAGACAAAAGGAGATTGGCCTCAACCCATATCTGCTGTTTTCGGTTTCAGAACCCCCACAGTATTTCCTGGTGACTCACTTCTTTCCAAGCCATTTAGGCTGGAAAACTTCCTAAGGAAGAACCACACATATTCTGGGTTTTATCGTCGATGAGGGACCATTGGGCATAATGAAGTTCTGTTTCTCAGCATGAGTTTGGGAGGCTCATGATTACAAATGCTTCTCTCATTGTCTCCCATCATCTCCTGCCTAATTGAAGACAATATAACGAGACAATGGGGTCTCGCTCATCATTCTGCATCAATGGCATGCTCTATGGAACGTGCCAGTCTGTTAAAAGCGGGATGTTTATAATGGGAGGGGTGTGTGTCTGTATGGATACTTGCATACGATTGAGCTTGTTTAATGTGGACCAAGAAGATGGACAATTAAACAACAGCTCCCCGGGGGGAGGGTTCATTTTTGTCAGCTTTCCCACTTCATGGCCGCCCGCTCTTGTAAACTCTCTTGGATGTGTCTGGGTCATGCATTAGGGGGTGGGGTGAGGTTTTGTAGGCGGGAAGGGGAGTGGGCGGGGTTCTGCCTCTGGAGAGGTTGTCTCAGATGATTAGGACAGCCGAGTGGGGAGAGTCCCTCAGTGCCTGGCCTCCTTCACCTCCCTAATATGTTCTGAATAAGTCCCCCTCCGCTGTGCGTTTGTTGTGGGGTTTGTTGGGGGGGGATTATGTCTGGCTGTGGTTTAGGAGTGTTTGTCATCTGCCCCCTCGAGGCCTGCACCGGCTTCTTTGTCTGAGCATCGGGCGTCGGTACAATGTCGAATCACACAATGTGGCTATGCAATCAGGGCATCTCGGATTAGGAACTGACACAGGATTTCATGTCTGTATTTTTCTTTTTCAGTAACTTGTTTTTAACTTTACTTTTCCCAATACACAGCTTTGTTTTTGTATTAATTGCATATTAATGCTTATTTTCAGTCATTTCAATGCAGATGAGACATTTGTCAGCCCATTCTGTAGTCACATTTTGTATTTTTCATTCATATCCGCAGATGATTTTGTGTGATATAAATGTGATGCAGTATGAGGATATTCTCAGAACAGGAGAGGTTAGGGAGAAGCACACTTGATGTATCCGTACACAATGTGTTATGAGTCGCTCAAAACGAGCTCTGCCATTTTACACCGACGTTCAACAGTCATGCAGAGAAGAATCCATCACAGAAGAGGAAGCAATGCTCGTTTTTTTGCAGACACATCAATAAACCAGAATGCTTTGCAGCCACAGTGTGCATCTTTGCTAATCTATGATTGCTAGCGTGAGAAATCAATCAATCACTTTTAACAGCTTTTTTTTCTAATTTGAACAGTGAGGCACTAAGGCATTGTTGTTTGCCCATTCTGACAATGCTATCACTAATGTTCTTGATGCGTGAAGGCTGTTGAAAAGCATATTAAGACATGGAGGGCACCCATAAAAGAAAAAAATATAGATGTGTAACAGTATAGAAGATTTTATCTTTGAATCAACGCGTAATACTTTCTTTATATCAGTTTATATATATATATATATATATATATATATATATATATAGTAGCCTATTCCTGTTGCTCGCGTAGTCTGGAATTCAGTTTAATGGTCTCAAAGGTGTTTCTATGGTTTCACACAGTGCATCTCTGTAAGAAATTTGGAAGAAAGATTCATTCATCTCCGCACAATGGCTAACAAAGAGGGCACTGAGCCCTGGCCAAATATCACGAGTGACATTGAAAACAAACAAAATTGTCTCGCGGCATACTGAGGAGGCAAAACCTCCCAATGACTGATAACAGTTCTGGAGAATTTAAGCGCAGTGGGAGAAAAGGTTTCTGTGGCTTTGCATTCAAGTCACATGGCCATTTGGAGCACCAGGAAATGGCACACATTCCTCCTTCTCAGTAACAAAATAAACCCAAATCTAGCTTCCTTCTATTTCTGCACAGTGACATCCACAATTTCAATGTTAATTTCTCCGCTTGAGATTGTAAAATTGATTTAGTGTCTTGATTTCACTGCACTTTGAGGACAGTGAAATTGGGTGTCATTATTATTCAAATTGGGTGTCAAACCCAATGCAATGAAAATTGATGGTGTCCGTAAAAGCATGCCCGTATTCCTCCATAATAACTATTTATAGAACATAACGTGCACTTAAGTGTTTTGAAACCATGTGTTTCTATAGTCAAATCTATAGTTTTTGTGAATTGTTTGAGTAATGGAAGCACAACACAAACATCCATACAGGTTCAAAGCCTCTCCAGCTCAACCATATTTCCATAAAGGTTAGCAAAAATGTAAAAGTATCTAAGTTTGGGTGTCCTGAATCATATTGTGACTCATATGAACTCTGTGCCTCTTCAGTCTCAGCTATTCTCAAGCCGAACTTACTGCTTACTCTGACTCACAAACGTACAACGCAATGACTAATCATGTCTCAATATACAATTGGTTATAATGTACACTCTCCAAAGGTGTACCTTCCTACAGATGAGTAAATGCTCCAGCTTTTGATGACACCCAACAACCATTTTTGATCACTTCAGCCTTCACATGCTCTTATGAGTGACTGTTTCAGGTGTTTCTCTTACAGCTGTGAGAGTCTCACAGGTTTTTACTTGACAGATGATATTTCCAACAATGAAAAGATCTGCGGCGGCTGCCTGTGGACGTTGTTTTCACTTCATTTGACTGGGCCTGAAGGTATATTAAAACCAGTTTTGTAAACATTTTTGAATAAGCCCTTGAGACATTTTTTTATAGCCGGGGTTTTAAGTAGTGTGTGTCTGTTGAGGGTGAGGGAGTAAGTAATTACAGTTTGTGTGTGTGTGTGTGTGTGTGTGTGTGTCTTCCTGGGTTCAGGGTGAAAGTCTCATCTGACCCACAGAAAAATGTTCTTTCGTGCTTTTTTTAGCCTGGTATTACATTGTAGTAGACAGAGAATGTGGTATCAAAGCAGTTTAAATCTCAACGTGAGTTTGGCAGATATTCAACACTTCTAAAATTAGTTGCACCTCTTCCCACCACCCAGAGTTCTCAAAAAGTGAGAAAATAGCCAAATTAATTGAATTTTGCTTTCACAGAAACATCTTCTTCTGAGACGTGGAAGAGGTTGTAGGAGCTTAGGGTTAAAACACTGGAAAATATATCAGCATATGCAAATCAGCTATGAAATGGAGTCTTTTTCTGGTGGTACAAGAAAGCAAATCTAGTGCGGATGATCTCTGTGTGGGCAGAAAGCCTTGAAGGTTTGCGTCATGTCTGCCGCATTCTCCCCGAGGGCATTCAGCCTCCTTACATGCAGAAACGCACACACACACACACGCAAGCCATCGTTTTTCCTCGCAGCGCGGCAGGAGTCTGTCTTCATCCGTCCTATTGATTGATGAAGCAGGCGCGGCGGGGTGTCCAGGAGAGGCAGGAGTCTAGATCAAGGCTGTGTGCTGCATCACTGGCAGCCACAGCACGCACACACACATTAGCGCTCATGCTCACACACTTTTTTTTGTCACCGTTTCCATCATGTTCTCTCTGTGTCTGTCACATTAGACACAGGCAGCCATGACACAAGCGTACACATGCATACTGAGAGACATGACATTCACAGCAGTGCTGACACACACAAGTTGTCATAGCTTACAAAGACGACATATCACACTTACACACACACACACACACACGATGAATTAGCATGGCTTGGCTGTGCGTGCGCGTAAGCTGGTCAGATTTTTTCTATAAACATGTTTTTAGATTAGTTTGAGTTAATGATCTGATTGCCTTGGAGCTGCCACTATGTTTGTTTGTTTGTGTGTGTGTGTGTGTGTGTGTGTGTGTGTGTGTGCACGTGTTTTTGGCCAAGGGGAAAAGGCAATGCTCTACTGCGCTGTCAACCTCACTTCCAAATGAGACATGCTCGAGGCACCGTTAGACTGGTATTTATGCTATTAGGGAGCTGGGTTTTGCAGTGGTACCAGAACGAAACAGCTAAAATTATGTTTTGACTAACCTCAATGGGGAGGTTCAGTATTTTTCCTTGCATAAATGGGAAATTGCAACTTGTGTACTCAAAGCCTATTTTTACAAATCACCTTTGGAATATCACGCACAATGTTTCTGAGCCATGTAAATTTAAAAGCCAAGGAATAGAGCTTGTCCTTTCAGTGCAGAAATAAAAATACACAGTCAGTTTCTTTTTTTTTCTTCTCTTCATCTTTACTTTGGTGTTTAAAGTTAACTTCCCACTCCAAACCAGAAATAGTCCTCTGCAAACAACTTTCTTCAACTCTCAGTCAACCGCAGTCGGTGGGTTCAATGAGGGTGTAGTCCCTCCAACCCCACCACACTCCTCCCCTCAAACACACCCTGAGGAGACCCTCTCGTATAATGCTGAATGGACCAAAAAGTAATGGAATGAAAGAGAGAGGACAAAGAATAACTGAAAAATGACTGTAAGACCCCTCCTTTTTTATCCCCCTCCATCCATCCTCTGGCGTTCCTGCCGAGGCTTGCCTCCGTCCCCGACAACCAGCATCGTCCGGGGCAGGGCGAGGGGGCAAGAAGAGAGGAGGGGGAGGAGGGCAAACAAAGGAGCACTGTTGCTGGCTCGCTGGGGTTGTGCGGAGGGTCGACACCAGGCTAGGGGGGTGCGGGTGGAGTGGTACAGACGGAGCGAGACAGAAGGTTTATCATTAAGAATAGAGATTAAAATGAATGGGAGGGGAGCAGGGGTGTCTGTTCTGCTCACAGTAATAAAGAGGCCAGGCAGTGCCAGTCATTTTTTCACACGCATGCAGACACACTCTCACACACACACACACACACACACACACACACACACAATCTTAGTAATGCTGCAGTGTGAGTGAGTGTGAGAGACAGGAGGGACGGGGATGGTTCATTGTTTCTTCACCATTGTACAATATTTGCTTAACCCTCATGCTTTATCTGTGCAGCTGTATGCTACAAATGAGATGGGGCGAAAAGCATGTATGTGTGTGTGATGGCTGCTGTCACAGCTGTTAGCAATTTCATCAGTGCACTGTAAGACACCACCTTCACACACACACACAGACACCAATGTACGAAGCGGTCTGGCCAAGATAAAATCGTTCTCCGAGCGGGACAATTGCACGTCAACTTAGCTAAACAAAAATTGAATGTTGAAATGGACACAATGACAAGTAGGTATGCAAACTGTAAATGGCGATCATGCAGCCATGAAGGAGCATAATAATGGCTTTCAATGGCTCCTTTTTTGCCTCTGCTCGTCTGTGCTCCCTGACCCCAACTTGAACCTCATTCCTCCTTGCATTGAGCAATCTTTCTCCACTCTGCAAATACAACACTAGTTGTAGGCGCTGAACATTGCTCATGTTTTCAACTGTGTTTTTAAAATAGTCACCCAACGCGTGGGATGAAATACAGCATAGTAAAATACATCTTTACTTTAAATGTTTGTGCAAGCACAGGTTTTTTTTATATCATGAACTGCATCGATTTGTTACCTCTGCGCCCATCTTCTTCATACATTCTTTCTACATGCTGGGTCAACTGTTTTGAAAGATAACTGAATTTTAGAGGGAGTAACTGGAATCCGACAAGGCCCAACTCTATGAATGGAGTGTTCTATATGTGTTTATTTTTTCTGACGTGTGGTGCTAACAGTTTGGTAATGGTTTTGTTTCCCTTTTCTGTCTTTTTTTTCTGGTCTATAAAAGGAGCTGGCGTGTGAAGAAAAAAACTGAACGAGTGCTAACAGCCTTAGCCTTCGTCGCAGAGGGAAGAAAAGGGGAAGCTGAAGAGCAAATGAGGAAAAGACGAGCGATGAAAGAGAGGTAAGAGAGCTTGGTTTGCCCCGTGGGTTACACATTGTCTTGTGTGTCTGTCCTCTGTTGCCCTTCCACCTGACTGTCAGCTGTGTACCTGGTGTGGGTTTGTTGTTTGCATGCATGCGTGTGTGTTTTTGTTATGTGTTTGAGTGCATCTGTGTTTGTCTTTGTGTGTGTCTCTGGCATAAAGCCACAGCTGTCCTGTGGAGTCACCTGCTGCATCCATCTTCTACATAGTTTCTCTCTATCTTTTTTTCAGTTTTATACATAATTATGTCTCTTCGACACTGTTTCATGTTATCACGACTGTAGCCAACCAATAGATGAAACCTTTTCTTCAGTATCATACATCAGCTTGACGTCCACATCGAAGTGCTTTCTCTCTGAACAAAGCTACAGAAGACCAGTCTTTTTTTTTTTTTGCACACGAACATCTTTAGTTTCCTTAAACATTAAATAGGCAATTTGCATCACTTTGCATGAAGGACCCATTGACACTAAAACAATTCATATCTACCCAAAGCAATGGAAGTTGTTAGAAAATACAAAACCTTTGAATTTCATGTATTCTTTGGTCATGAATATTGATTATTGGTCCAAAAAGTGTTATAATATGTAAACATCTTCATCAGTATTGATCTTACATCTGTGCACAAACGCCACCTGTGTTATCTCAGACAATTAGTCCATCCCTATTTTGTATTGAAACAAAGAGAATCAATTTCATGTTGTGGGGATTTTCCAGCATCCATTACAATTTTTAAAAGTCCAACATTGTAGGGATATAGGTAGTAAAAAATATATGAAAGCATCACCTTTAAGTAAAGCATAGCCAAAAGGCAAAAACACAAGAGTAATACTGGGAAAAGAGCCTCCTTATTGTTTTACCTGTTTCACCGGTTCCCAAAGCGAGCAGTCTCTCAGAGACTAATCTTCTCACTCTGTGTGAGGCTGACAGCAGCAGAATATCATTTTCTACCATGCAGGCACAGCCCGGATGGCTGCCACCGTACACAGATAGGGGGATGGTTAAGAAGGAGAGGCAGTGTGAGGAAAGGAAAATGTTGTTTTTCTCAGTCCTTGTCATCCTCCCTTCTGATGAGACTTTCTTCCACCTCAACCCTCCACCCAGAGGTTTCAATAGCAATTGTGGGATTTCTTTTTGTTAAAGCCCTTTTTAGATTCAGTCCAGGGAGTCATAGTAGGTCCAGAACACTTCATGCAAGAGATCATTCCTACTTTTCCCTCTTTATCCTTCCATAAATATAGGTCATTTACAGTATATTGTGTTATTATCTTTTTGCGTTAGTATCATTATTTTTAGAATCTTTTTTTTCTTTCACTTTGGTTATTTGTTTTTTCTGCCATTTCCTTTCTAAAGATTGCACTCTTTTCTTTTTTTTCTTCCTTCTTTCCTTAGAGCACCAGCATTGTGAAAGCTTCCATGAATCAGATAAATGTTAAAATACTATCATGATACAACAAAAGGCAACATGGGAATGCAAAAATGCACATTTAGGGTTCAATGTTCAGGACACTCAGAAACACTGGCAGTGATGAACCTTTGACTCTTACACTACATGACATAAAACTGACTGCCTTGCAAATGTCCTTTTTCCATCACTTACAACACAAACTGTACCTAACTATAATGTTCGGCAGAAGACAGAACAAATTCAATTCAGCTTATTTCAGTTCAGCTCAACTCTTTTCAATTAACCCAGTCCAGTCCAACTCAATTCTCTTTTCTATTTGTTCTGTCTTTCACTCTCACTCACTTACTTTGTCTGCCTGCGCCGTCCAATCTTCGGCCTATTCTCACATTTTCACCTCCCTCTAAGTCTTTCTCTCAGTACACTGCTGTTGCATTGCCCAATATTTCTACAGTCCACAACCACCAAAAAAAAGGGCATTCCACCATTTTAAAAGACAGGAGATGATGACAAAAGAGATTAGGAGGGTTGTCGGGTTCAGAGGAATGGTTTAAAAACGGGAAACTATCCACTGAGGGATTGTCTCATGCCAAAAGTACTCCATTTCAATGATTAGAATTCCCCACATTTCAAATCTATGTCCAAATCACCCCAGTTGGACAAGACAAAGCTGTGTTTAAATGGAACTTTTTTATAGGGAAAAATGCCTTCTCCTTGTTCTTTCATCATTCTTTTGATGGATGTACAATACATCAACCAACAGGGATTAGTGGAGTCATACGTTAGATACACAACCCCATTGTGTTTGGAACGGGTCAAATGATGCAAGTGCAGTCTGGGGAAGAAAGAAAGGAAAAAGGTGGAGGATGTTGTAAGCAAGTGTCCAGACATGCCACTGCTCTTTCTTCTCCCCCCCTTTTTCCTCTCTAGTGTGTTTGCCCTCTGTGCTGGTGGAAGAAGGTCTTTCAGGAGCAGCCGAGTCTGTCTAAGCTCGCTTTAAATGCTGCAGGACTCAAGAAGTACCATGGTTCTCTTTTGGTGTCCATTTGTGCGCACGGAGGCAGGGTTGCAAGGCTGAAGCCACAATGTGTCACACGGTTTCATATTTCAAAAAAACGCATATGTGGAAATGACAGACAAATGAGTCACTCCGTCAACTCATATTGATTCACTGCAGGACAGCGGGACAGAGCGAGTAATTGTCAGTTTCACGCTCACACAAAATAACCGGCAAATGATGGACGGTGATTTACAATGGTGAGGGGGGTGGGGGGACATGCTCAGTTGGGGAGCAGGCATAAAAGCCTGATGGACAAGTGTCGAAAATGGTAACATTTGTGTCCGCACAAAGGAAAGCATAGAACAGCAGAGTGCTCCTCTATCGAAGCCTTTCCCCCATCAGCAAAGACACCCACCAACCACCAGAGGATTAAAGATTAGAACGGGAGCTTGTATTGAGTTTGAAGCCACAGCAGTTTCAAAATGACTGGATGGATGGTTGGATGAAAGATTGATGAGCATGAGGGGGCAGATATAGAACAAATTCAACGGAGAAAGACTGTGGTGGGCAGACACGATTTCAAAGAGAGTAGGAATCTACAAGAAAGGGAAAGAGATGTTGGTGGAGAAGATTTCAACGTGAGCATGAGAGAATTATCCATGAGAGACGACCACAAAGAGGAAAGTTAGTGTAGAAGTGGTAAATAGATAATGGGGGTGAGTGCCGATAGAGTGATGCCTCGAATGTCTTTATGAAGTCATAAAATGCTGCACTTCGTGGCTTCTCTAATTGGGGGGGGGGGGGTCTTGATTCTACTTGCCTACTAAATCTGGTCTCAAAATCCTCTCTGCTTGGACTTCGGGGCTTTCTTTTGGATTGCTATGAGAGGACGGTTTATGTTAGAATATTTTTTTATTGTTCCTTTGCTTAAGATTGAAGTCGAGAAAGAATACATAGAGAGAGAAATTAAAAATAAATGGGAGTGGGAAGTTCTGTACTTTAATGATCCCCTTAGAGTTATCTGGCTGGAAAATAAAGGGGAATAGGGAATAATTGAAAGGGGAATAAGGAGGGCAATCCAAAGACAGAGATTGAAGAGTGAAAATTGCAATGTACTTCTATGCTATTCTGAAGATAACCTCTTGAAAATAGAGCTGAGAAAAAACACAGTTAGAGAGAGAGGGATTTTGTTTTTGACTCAAAACGTTTGCTTACTTGAGGGTTAGAGTTTGAGGCAGAGTAACAGAGTCTTCAGAGGCAGAGACGTGAACAGTACACACTCATTCTAAGCTATTCCCTCCTTACCTGCAGATTTGCTTCAATGGAAAAGCCATTAATATCAATATTTGTTTCAAATGAGACAACATTAATTTAAAAACCGTGACAGACTAATGAAATGTTTTGGAGCATGAATCATAAAAGATAGCAGACAGAAAATGGTCCCTGCCAAAAATGAGAGCCTTTAACTACATCCAGATATTTTACATTAAGGCTAAACAGATGTCTAGAGTTTTGATGGATGTGTCTGTGGCCAGAATAGTAGAATTAAATAGCTCACAGACAAAAGAACAATGTCATCTCTATTTAATATCTAAGGACATAACTTTTCAAACGCTCAAACAGATTAAAATGCGGCATAAATGCCATAAAGTAACTGCTATTGCACGTTTAAATCATTGTATATTGTAATCTTGCAGTTTGCAATCTTTAACGGTCTACTTTCATTGTCGCTGTTTTTCCCTTTACATCCAGTCACCCTATGTGCTGTATATGCAAAATGAATGATAATTTCAGGCATTGTGATTTTTCATTCCAAAATGTAGATTCCAGGGTTCATTTTAATCTTTTGTCAGTGACTTATACTAAGTTCATGAGCCGTGCACCAAACTTTAGCTTATTTTGATGGCGGGAGCACAGGGGTGTATTGTGTCTCCACTTGCCAATCTACAGGAGCTGTATAACAGTTGCCTTTTTTGTGCTGGGTTTTTATCAGTGGGTGAGAGAATGAAAAGGAGTCAAACGCAGCGCCCTAAGCTTTCCATAATGCGTCCCGAGAGGAGACAAAGGCCCGCATTCACTGCTGGGTGTCGATAAGACCTATCATTAGTCTGCCATTGGAGGTATTACCAACACACACAAACACACTTATGTGCACACACATACACAGAGTGCAGTAGGGTACTTATTCCTCTACCCATTCTCTCTTTCCACATAAACGCGTGCATAAATATCCGTGTGCGTGCCAGAAGAGTAGAAGAGGGAGCCAGGCTCGACTTTGAATTGAATAAAGGCAGAAGAGTGGGACCCCCTGCCACTTACTCATCACTGCAGTATTCGCTCAGCCTCCTATGGCCACTGAGCTGTACCTCTTCTGAGTATGCATGTGTGTTCCTCCATATGTGGCTGCAACTTAAAGTAGCTGATGCTACAACAAGCTAGCAATAACGAAAGATTGAAGCTCTGTAACTTATTTTTTTAATTTGTTCATTTGCGATGAAGAACCTTAATGTTAAGCTATTGAAAAACTCCTTTTCCAAGGTTCGTTCTATAGCCATGTTAGATGAATGGTGTTTTTTTTTGCCATGAAATTGCTTTATATGAGTAACCATTATCCAGAGTAATGATTACTTTTACACATGTGTTTTTGTTATATTGTATTTATTTTACTTGCTTGTTTTGTCATGTTTTCTGAAGTAAAGCAGACCACGAGACTGACAAAATCTACAAAATGCAGTTACAAGGTCAAAGGAAGCTGCCGCTGTCTTGATGATAAAACTCCTTGTTTACAGTAAAAATACCAAAGTCTCAGAATGAATGTGGTATTGACTAATTGATGATAAAACGCTACACATAGTACATCAGTTAACAAGACAGGAGTAAAATTAGGTGAAGAGGAGTGTGGTTGGATTTCCTATTAGGGTTGTATTGTGTGTATGTGTGCGTTTACACTCGGGAGGCCGACGGCACTGCCGTCTGGGTCCCAAGTAGATGATGGACCATAGCTCGTATTCTCATTCACTCATTCTCATTAGCTCAGCTCATGGGAATATATGAGGTTACTTAACTTGCCTTGCTATTCCCGGCCAAACGGCAAGTGTTGACACAGGGTCATTAGCCTCACTGCTTGGAACAAATGACCTTCGATACCATCTCCGCTAAAATACAACAGCAGCAGATTAACCCCTCGATCCTCGGTGGATAGCATATTAAAAACACTAGGAAGGAGGTGTAATAACCAATTTGTTTATTTTTAGCCTCATCCATCTTAAAATAGCTCTTTTGTGCTAGTGTTCCTCTGGGTTTTTTTTTGCAGCCCCTTTCTTTTTTTGGGGGGCTTGGGATCTCATTGCACTTCAGCTAAACATCACAGTTGTTTGCCTGAAAACAAAAACCGCAGAAAGAGAAGTGGGCAGAGGATCAAAGCCGTTGGAGGATTTGTCCGTCAGATAGCCGCTGGGGTCCTGCCTGTGTAGACTATCTCTCTATGTCTTCGTGTCTCTCTCTGGACATCAATAGGTTTCCCCCTCACACTGCCAGTTGAAAATTATAGATCGTAAAAAGAGCAGTGCAGTCACAACAACCTCCTCCCTGGAGCAGACGCCGCTTTATTACAATGTGCGGGTGTCACGCATTGACTTTTCCTCTCTTTCATCTAAGCGCCTGGCTTTGTGCAGGTTTGGATATTATCGTTATTTCATCTGACCTGTTTTGATATGGTAAACAACTCATCCCCTTGATTGTATTTTGTTATCACAAGAACTTCTGCAGGACCTTTGAAAGGCTGTGATAAGTCAGGGTACAGGAGGAGATAATCCAACTATAAACAATATAAAATCAGATTGTCTTTGTCAAAAAAAATTACTCACAGTGCTGAATAGGTTTATTTCCATCTTAGGTCAATGTTTTCACCAAAGAGTTATTTCCATAAGGCCTCTGTGAGGTTTGTGGCCTGTTGGTCAGATGTCTGTTTTGGGCAGAAAGACACGCCCAGAGGATGGATATAATTAAGACTAGTGACTTTTTTTTTGTGAGTAAGGAGAGTGTTTGGGTAACTGCTCTGGGTGGTCTAGCTCTACATGCCTGTGCTAGTTTTACGAAAAACAGGCACAATATGGTAAGAACACAGACATATTGTGATTAAGCACAAAGATCAGTGCATATAGTATGTTCAGACATAAAAGGTAAAGAAATGCTAACAGTCATGTCACTTGTTTCCTTGTCTGGTACGCCTGTTGGTTGTTTGGACATGGCGCAGCAGATTTAAATCAACGTCTGACTTGATCAAAGCAGTTGGCAGACACACCTGACATTCATAGAGGTAGACATACACTTACAGATGATTCCTTTACTTCACAAAGAACAGCTGTGTGTCAGTGCCCTCTGCATTTCATCACAGAACCAACTTTAGCAACTTTTAACATCAGGCTATTTATCTGGAAGACTCTACTGATTATCTTCCATTTCAACCCTGGGTGGCCAAGTGGAAGTTGAACTCTTAACTCTTGCAGTGTTTGTGTTGATTTTTGCCCAGGACCACAAGTACACAATTAGCCAAATTGAAAGGGGGTGTTCATCAAGTTCTTGCTGGGTTTATTTGCTTGACCCTACATTCTCTCTAGCAGTCAGTAGAGAAAACCATCACCTGTGCTACTAGAAATGAGGGGTTTGCACCAGTTTTGTACGACTTCAGGCAAACTGCTTTGTCATTCTTCTGATACATACTGAATAACGCTAATGCTAACCACGGAATGAATGTTAAAGCACAGTTTGTCTTATAAAAAAAAAAAATGCATCTAACTTGCTCACACTCTTCTTTTCTGACACATTTTCCAAGACTACCGTTACGTTGTGGAAGATGAACAAAAACTGCAAGGCCAGTCAACCCCGCAACAAACACTATCTCGATTAATGGCGTCTTCTCGTTAACACATAAACACCGTGTGTAGGCCTACCGTCGAACCCGTCCATTAATTTGCAACATCCTTCTTTCCATTCCTGTGAATTGGCTCATTTAGCCGGCAGAGAGAACAAAGATCTTTTATTGTTGCATTTTGTTTTGAGGGCTGCCTAAACATGTGGGTGGTCCCGGGTTTTTTTTTTTTCTTCAATGTACTGAGAAGCACATGGATCTGTTAATGAGTATAAATTGGTGACTCCGTTATGACTGAGGTGCCCTCCCTGGTTTCAGCAAGTCTGCTTACTGGAGTAGAGAAAAGGAGGGATGGGAGAGGGAGAGGGCGAAAACAACGAGGGAGAAATGGAGAGGTGGGAGAGATATGATGCAGGAGATGGTTAAAAATAAACAGTGATTGTAGGAAGAAACATACCATAGAAAAGAGCAGTAGCTGAAGGATACATTTCCTTGGCAAGACATGAGTAGTAAATTGCATGTATATTGTGGCAGATGCAGGCAATTGAACGGAGTGGAACTTTAGAAAAAGATGCGAGGGGGGAAGTTCTCAGGCGGCATAAAAGGCTTAATTTCTCCCTCAGCTGTGGCAAGCAGCTTTCCTGTGCGGCCCTGTTTCACTATATTTAACATCAAAGTGAAGTATGAACAATTGAGGCAATTTTCCATCTGGCCAAGGTCAATCATTGTTCTTTCTCTGTGAATGTAGATCCGGCTAAGAAGAATTCAGAGGAACCATATCTCACTTTCAAGTGTATGTTAGCAAGCAACTTTTTGGACAGACTTTTCATCTTTTTGTCTGTGCTTTCATTTACAACTTTTCAAACTGTACATTTAATATTCTCGGAATTTTCAGGTCCATTTATTACAGCTATGGTGTTATTTTTCAAGCATGTGGTTTTGTTACAGCTGTGTCTAGACTGCATTAAATAATACATGGGACTCACTGCATGTAATATGAAGCATACTGTATTACTACTACAATGTCAAGGTTGAAGTTGGCCTCGGACTCTTTCCAGAAATGTGTCGTTTGGGATCATGGGCGTGGTCCTGGATCACATCTAAGCTTCAAATCTCCACTGTTTACAATGTTTACGCAAACCAAAAATGGAACTGGTTAGGACCTACATAGCATGCTTAAAAAACAGCAAATTTAGATTACTAGTTCATGCCACATCTAATTATGACCTTTCACTAGAGTTTTTTGCCAAGGACCAAATGCTTGAAGCAAAGAAGTTAAAAGGACTCTGATAGACTTCTTAAAACCACAAACAGCAGGGTGCTCAAAGAAATCATTAACGGCCAAAGTAGCTAAAAACACGATCAATATGTCTTGATGCACCAGGTTTTCTTTTGTACTCTAAATGATGTTAACTGTAAATTAATACCATGAACAGATTATACCACCATTCACTTCAGAGTTTAATACAGCAAAAAAAAAAAAACACCAATTTTAATATGTAGACTTTAACACACAAAAGAAAGAATTGACCAAGAGAATAATGGTTGCTGCCTGAAATTGACTTTTCTCTCCCCTTTCTTGTTGTATCACTCGGGTAGAGAAGAATAGCATCAGAAAGACTTTAAACACATCGACACTGTTATATCCTTTTTTACACTGATGCCCTTATAATACTCTGCGCTTGACGTCCACTTGAAAATAAGTTAAATGCATTTGTTAGTTTTCTAATTTTCTAGTTTATACACTAAATATCTTTTTAAACCACAGCAAATCATGTATAGGTTTAGTTGAATAGCATCTAGTCAACTTAAGATGTTATTCTCATTCTGTCTCAGCCTCAACGTGCGGTGGGCATGTCAGACACCAGTTCTATATAATACATTACAGTCAGTGCTGTCATTATCTGAGGAATTCCTTATTGTGTTAAGGGAACCACATAAAAGCACATTAGTGACATCTTAGCTTTATTAGAAGAGACATAACAGCCATCGATCGCAACACACTATCACTTGGAATTTGTATCTACGTCTGATTTTACAAAGTGCCTTCAAAGGCTGATTTCATATTTTTGTGTTAGCAGGGCTCTTGCTGTTGAGGCGTCACGGTATTTTTTCTTCAAACCACCTTAACTACTTCCAAACTTTTTTGTTTGTTTTTTAAGAGGAATCGTGTGTTAATGTACACACACACGGCGGCTGCTTGTCATTGTTTCTCAAGACCACCCAGAATCCAAATAGGAATTGGGTCGCGTGTGAGTAAGTTTGTTGTACATACGACATGAAAGTGCAGACTTATTACAACTAATACTGCTGTACACATCAGTCAGTGCTGTTAAATAATGTCAGTGCACATCACCGTGTGACATGCGTGTTTAATGTAATAACATGGTTTACCAAACAACACCTGAATTTATCCTGTGCTTTCTTCTCCTCTGTTTGTATTCTGTCCAGGTCCAGACATGAAAGACGCATGCATTCACAGACACGCATTCAAAGGCACCTAGAGTCTGTCTGCGATCTACCACCTCCCTGCCACACACACACACACACGCCTGTTACGGTAAGAATCAGAGACCACCGAGTTAGGGGGATAATAATGGTGTGAATGTGAGGAAACAAGCTCATTATCCACTGCTATTTCGTCCTCTGAGTAATTTCAAAGACAAATTGACTACTTGTATTCCAAAATGCTCTAATTTCGCTAATTAAAAGAAATTGAGTTGAAACTGAATTCAGTAATTTAACCTCTAAAAATGAGTTTGCTAGCGTGTGCTAATAAATAGTCTATGAAAAGAATGTCTACTATCAAATTTGAATTGCTCATTTTCGAAAAAAACGTTTATTTATGCAAAGTAATTTTCATTAAAATTGTATGCTGTCATGCATGCCATTTTGTGTGTGTCTGTGTGTGTGCATGCACAAAGACTGCTTCATTTTTCTATTTCCATAAGTCAAAACCAATCTCCACGGGTCATGTTTAACAGCCGCACCACATATACCACAAACCCCCTTATGCAACCCCCCTTTACCCACCCTGTGCCCCTCCCAGGCTTCCCAGCATCCTGCTTCGCCCTCTATCCAAAAAACAACAACATGCGTGCTGAAATTACAGTGCGTGAGGCGGCACTTCCCTTCCTTTAACTCGCTGTATTTGCCCTTCTGTTCTTATCTTTTTCTCATTCCGCTACTGTTTTGAAAGGGTTCAAGGTTTATTTTGATGTTCATTAAACTGTCTAACAGCTGCCCATACTTCATTTGCATCTGTAGTTACAGTGACTAAAGTTCACACTGAGGTTAACAAGGTATTAATGCAGTTCTTGGACTGTTTTTTTGGCTTTCCTAAATTACATTTAGGATGATAGTTTGTCCCAGTGAACCTTTACGTATGTGAACTGTTTTGAACACAATAGCTAATAAGTAAAGAACAAACATGTTTAATTTGCATTGATCCTTCCAGTATGTATCCAGATTATCATATTGATTTATGCAAAAAAAAGGGGGTCTTGTGGCCTAAATTTCCTTTTCTCCCAAGGTCACAATTGGTTGTTTTAATACATACAAGAATACTTGACTAGACATCGTGAGTAATGGCCAGAAAAGACAGAGAAAAAGATGGAGTGCCACCAACAAAGGCTCAAACATTAAATCCATCAATGTTTATTTGTGATAAAACTGACCTTGAAAAGTATACAGCATAAAAACATTACAGCATAGCAGTTTGATCTTTGAAACATAATTAAATCCATAAATGAAAGAACAAATTCTCGGATCGCTGCGTGTATGAAAGCTAGCAGAAAGCAGCCCCATCCTCATAGTTTCTAGCTTCAGGTTAACTGACGCTCTCACAGCAACCACGGTACTCACCAGCTGTAATGACACACTCCATCAATTCGGCTTTGCCTGCGCAAGGCTAGCTTGGTTAACAGTCGGCCGAGGTGCAGCATGAGAGTGTGTGTGTGTGTGTGTGTGTGTGTGTGTGTGTGTGTGTGTGTGTG
>NW_022280052.1:5358276-5432483 GCF_004355925.1 Anarrhichthys ocellatus
TGTGTGTGTGTGTGTGTGTGTGTGTGTGTGTGTGTGTGTGTGTGTGTCCCGGCTATTAAAGCACTTGAGAATCAGAGAGGAAAGGACTTGCACCACTAATGGATGTGTCTATTGATGTTCCCATTCAACAGCACACTGTAAACGATAGGGCAATGATTGTGTTGAAGACGGAAGGAGGTGGAGGAGGAGTGGAGAGCGGTTTGGCTGGGCGATGATAATGACAAGGAAGGTTATTATTTGGCGCCCTGCGGAGTCTCTGCTTTGTGTGTGTGTGTGTGTGTGTGTGTGTGTGTGAGAGAGAGAGAGAGAGAGAAAGGCAGCCAATCTTCCTCCTTCTCTCTCGCTCCTGTCCCTCTCCCAGCCTATTGGCTATTATTCACTTCTCACTTTTTCTCCCCAGTCTGCTCCTCTCTCATGACATTACTCACTACTGCTCGTCTACATCCAATTGTGCCTGTCTCTCTCACATTCGCTTGCATTTGTTCGTTGTCAATGGCCCTGCCTTTTTTGTTAAATGGACAGTGCAAGTATCTTTTTTGATGGTAGATAAAATAGCAGAAAATGAAGTCAAAGACAGACTAATGCAGCGGAGCTGGCAAAAAAAGTTTTTCATTACAATGTTTTTAGGATAGCAGCTTGCCCTTGAGATATTGATTTACTCACCAATAGATTTTTTTCTTCCAGCTGTGTGTGTGTGTGTCCTGTCAGTTCCAATCAGCGCGTGTGTGATGAATATGAATACAGTCAGCCTGCCTGCAGGTTTGGCAGGAGACCACCTCCAGCTGCACTCAGACCCCTACTCAAGTGTGCCCGTGTGTGTTTTGCGTGCGTGGTTGTACACGTCAGCCTGCATCTGTCAGCGGCGTGACGACCTGAGGATGAAATAACTAAAAATATACATCATAATGCGCCGCTTGGCATACAATTCATCCAGAGCCTTTCGACAGAGAGGGAAGCATCCAGTTCAAGCACAAGTGGGAATCGAGCCCCTTGTTCTACCTAATTAGACATACAAAGAAGCTTTACAGATTCAAATGTATTGGAATTAAATGGGAATGTATGTTTGAAACAAGAATTGCTAGTTTTGATAAATCCTTGCAAATGTGAGGGAGTTTTATGTCCATGTTTTAGTGCACGTTCAATCCTGCCTTACTCACTTCCTTTTCCCCCATTACTTTAACCAGCGCCATTCTTTCCAGTCCAGCTTGTCTGTCCTAGTGTGTGTTTGTGTGTGTTTTCTTGTTCACTGCAAATTGTTTGTTAGAAGACTTGTAGTTAAAGTCAATATCTCTCTCTCTCTCTCTCTCTCTCTCTCTCTGTGTCTGTAATCGCAGGGCAGCAGATAAAGAGGGATATGCCATTCCAGCTGTGAGGAGACAGAAGAAGTCAACATACACACTCACACACACACACACACACACACACAGAGCCGCGGGCGCGTGAGCAGGTGAGCATTAAGTCAGGCAGCTAAACAGATCACGTCGCGGTATGATATCTGCAGACAGGCAGACAGAGCAGGCCGGTCTGTACCTGCAGGCAGAGAGCAACAACTCACAGCACACTCGCCAGGAATTTCCTCCCCCTCCTGAGAAGAGAGAGAGAGAGGGAGGGAGGGAGGGAGTGGGAGAGTGAAGGAGAGACAGACAGGCAGACATAAGCTGGAGTTTCGGCTGAAGTGTTTTACGCAAACCAAAGTAAAAGCCTGATTACAAACTGGCAGGCAAATATTAGATTTCAGATACCTTCTATGTGACAAGTTTTCATATTCAACCCAGTTCATGATGGGAAGAACTGCTTATCTTTGTACTTTCTCACCAAGCAAAGGTTTGCTTTTGCGTTCCTAAAATGATTGTTATGGAGTGATAATAATATTAGGCTACACCAAAGTGAGATAAACCCAATATGCACCCTCCTTTGGTGGCATTGTTAGCCCATCATTCTCCCTTCACCTCAGCTGATGAAAGGACATCTCTTTGTCTTTATTAAAGAAATGCAGATTCACACAGCATTGTAATATCGAGAACAGACGGTTCTTTTGTTGTTTTTCAGAGTAATTCGATCACCGTCAGTATGATTTGTCATTCTGGAATGACGAGGGTGTTTCGAAAGTGTCCGCCATACTAATGGATACTAACAGTATCCGTTACACAAACGTGTTCTGCTGCTAGTATTGTATTGTTAGCTCTCCTTGGAGAGGCTTTGACATTTTTATTTTTTTAAAGCTTTCATTCATTTACAATCTGCTCAGCATATGTGGCCGTTATCTGTGGTGTCAGGAATCACATTCAAAGTAATTACCTCTTTGGGGGAGGCCTGTTTCAGTTTTGGTTTTCTACTGAGCAGCATTTCTCTGAATTACTGTGGGTTATGCTGTTGCTCAAGAAAACCTTAACTATAGTTACTGAATAAGGGAGAGCTATCAAGGTCAAATCTCCTGCATAGATTTTCCTACTGCTTCCCTTCTCTTCCATATACCCTTGAATTGAAGTAATTTCACCCATTAGACAGATTGTCCACGTTCTGTCATCACTTATATTCTGTAGCTGAGGTTTTTTCTTTTCTTTTACAAAGCTCTTTATATTCAGGCATAGAAACGCCTCCTGAAATTTGTACAAGTCACAACTCTCCCCACACAAACTACCACATCCACTTATCTAAAAATGATTCAGTGGTTAAATGCCAGAGCTGTCTGTGCCATTAAGGCCAGCCTGTTTGAAGGAAGGACACCCTTGCATGCCCTCTCCCTCCTCCTTGCTGTCTCTTCGTATTCCTCTCACTCCTTCTTCTCTCCCTTAGCTGCCCCGCCATCCCTTCCGTCCCCTCCCTATCTTCTCCACCTCACACCCACCCAACCCAGGCTGGTTTGAGGGCTGATGTGCAGACCTTGTCATTCAAATTAGGGCCACATTGTCAGCTCAGGGCCCTTGTCTCTCTAGTTGCGTGTCTGGATCTTTCTTCCCACTGTCACCCTCGTCCTGCGGCCAGAGAAGACCTTATAAAGCAACATTACTTCTCATCCACTTCTGTCAATTCCAACTCTGTCACTCAAATCACTGTTCGCGAGAGTGGAGAGAGGCAGAGTTAGTGGTGTCCCTCGCAGCAAGGACTGTGCTTTTTGGCCCAAGCTTTGGGTGATGTGTCAACAGCTAGCAAACTGGATTTTGATTGAGGTATTTTCAGTTAGGATCATTTTTAGTTTTTTGCTCACAAATGTCGAGCTTTTCAGAGGACTGACAAAGTAGAAGCAGCTCTCGTGATCCAAAGGAGAGAAGAGAAGCAGCACACTCATTGCTGTCAGACATATAGTAGCAATTCAAGTCTTTAGAAATCTTCAGATTTAGTACTCAATGTGTTTTGCTTTATAGTAAAAGGCAATCAGAGTCATTATGTTATTTTTAACTCTGTTTTCTATATAAAATGACTGTTTGGCAGGGCATGAGGTATCCACCACATCATCTTAATCACTTAAGAAAAGAGTTTGAGAGCCGTATTTATCATCCAACCACATCTTGACTCACTGCCACAGTTTTATTGTCAAGTCGTATCTAATTGCTACAGCAGCTCTTTGGCATTTGATTTTTTCTGCTCACAAACTGCGGTTTTCTTTTTCTCATCATGAGCAACAATGATTCAGCAGTGTGTAACACAACCTTCGTAGAAGTTGGTGGACAGTTTCCTTACTGGTATTGGTGCAAGCAGAAGAAAAAACATCCTAGTCTTCAACCAAAGTGCCACATCATAGCGAAAAAAACAGACGTTATTGATCTGGATGAGTCGACAGTTTCATACCCGATACTCTTCTTCATCCTCTACTTTGCACGAAGCCCTCAAGGCATGTTGGGCCCTCTCTAGAGGCTGTGCCGCTGTGCTTCAATCCAGGCGACTAGCTGCAACCTCCGCCCAGGTGCTGCGTTAACTAAAAGCCCGCTATGAGTCAGGAGTTTCAAGATGACTTCCCTCTTCTAACTGCTACTTGCAGTGAAGTAAAATGTGTTCCCACACAGTGACACTGTATTTGGTGCCATAATGACCATGAGTCATGGAAGTTAATAGTGCATATAGCACTCGAGCCCATTGCAGTATTTAAGAAGAGGTGGGCCAAAGCCAGTTCTGCTTCTTTTTGATGCAAGGGTCTATGGTAGAGGTCAGCACAGGGGATGTAAATAAACTGCATTTTACACACACACACACATAGACATGAATCCCTTTTCATGTCTCTTATTCTCAGGTACAGTATGTGAATGGCCAACACCAGGTCCAAAGAATGAGGACAAAAAGCACTGTTAGATGTTCATGATGTATGCATGTGTATACATATATTTATCATCAAGTGTTGTAATATTCTATTTAGCGGTCTGTAGTTATCTAATAAGCTCGGATGGAAAAGATAGCATAATCAAAGTATGGTAAAACACAAATGACTTTTTCAGTGTCCTTCCTGCTCCGAGCATGACAGAGTGTTTGAGCGAGAGAGGGTGAGAGTTAGAAGCCTCCTGCCCACAGAGAAGACTTGCTCCCTCTGCATCTCTAAGCAGACTGTCATCCCTGGTCACCATCAGGTCTGTGGTCGCCCCAGTGAACATTCAACGCTGTCGGTGAGTTTCGGCTAAATTGAAAAAACCATCGACCGTTGATTGTGCCCTGTGGCCAGCCATTTTCACTCGGTGTCTCCAAAAAAGAAGGAAAAAGAGGTAAAACCCATGCAGAAACCTGCACACAGGCATGACCAATGACTTCTTGAAAAACCACATGAAGAGCACAGCATACATCCTTGACAAACGAAAACGAAAAATACTTTCAACTTCCAAACCCACAGCAAAGGTCACAATCAACATTCATTGCTGTCGGTGGGTTTAACTGTGTAGAAGAGCTCGCTGAACAATGAATGCAACTGTGTCCCAGATTTCATCCGAACGTCACAAGGAATAGCGTCACGATATGCTGATGATGGCATTATTTATTCTTCTGCCTGTCTCCCCCCCTTCGCATCTGCCCAAAAACAGGCACACACAGGCAGTGTGAATCGACTAGCAGTTCAGATTGCATTTCAATCACCCTTGCTGAGATGTAGGGGCTCGAGTCTGGCTTCAGAAGAGGAGAAAGAAGAATATAGATGCAAGGGATAGTTCAAAGAAAGTTACCTTTGAAGCATCTATGGTCTGATAAAAGATGTAGTTTCTGTAATGATTACCAAACAAATACACAGCAAAAATATGTTATATATGAATAGATGCTTTCTAAAATGATGGGTGGCCTTTTTCAAACTATTGTTCAAGATAACACTATCAGCTAAACCCCTCAGGTTTCATCTAAATATACTAGTAATAATCAGTTTGGTTGAACAGATACTTTAAACACTATCAAATGGTAAGTAATTTTACCATCAGCTGTTTATTTAATGTGAAATAAAATCTAAACTGCCTGCTATTTGTATTGTTGTATTTGATCAAATAAAGTCACTAGTTCAGTCTTCAATAATGTGGTGAGTCCTTTTTTACATCGTTCTTCTTTGGTTTGGTTGGAGGAGATGTCAGAGCCAGCCCGTGGCATATAGGTGAATTGGACTGTTTTTACACTTTTAATAGTGTATCATCATGTCAAAAAGACGAAAGCCCTCTCGGGCCCAGCGAAGAAAAAGAAGAAGAGAAGAGGTGGAAAAGTGGGAAAAAGACAGGTAATGTGATGAATGAATAGTTTTTTTCTTTTTGGACCAGAGTGCTACGAGCTTATTTTGGACGATAGTAGGCTAACGTTTGCTTACTCCAACCTTAAATCCATTAGGGACAGTTGGCAAGACTATTCAGGTGTTTGGGTAATAACCTACAGCATCATTTTGAGCTATGGCCTACATGTTTTCTTTTAAGTGTGATCTGTATAATCTCAAAGACGCAAAGCTATGCAGTCTCTGAGTGTATGAACACAATGATTGGTGGTGAAATTGGCTGCATGCGAGGGGAACCAGCTAAAATCTTGACCTACTTGATAAAAGCCTTGAAACAATATGAATATCAAAATATGCATCTTTTATAAATCTTCTAAAAACTTTTATATCCAAAGTTTTCATAGGCGGACATTTCACACAGACACCTTGAAAGAACGTTACATGTACCTACTAATATATGATGGAATGTTGGTTCAGGCCATCACATTGATTAAGAAACGTACACAAAGAATGAAGGAGAAAATGTGTGCATAAAGGTAATAACAATATTTTTAATTATAATAAATAATAGTATGCCATCAAAAATTATAGTACGTCATAAAAAATGACATAGCAGAGTATGCCATCAAATATGTATATGTATGTATTAATACATATATAAATACCATAGAATAGTTTGTCACAAAAATATCACTACTACTATAAACTTTAGTATGCCCCGCAAAATGTCAAAGTATAGTGTGTCATGAAAAAAAATATTTCTATAATAGTATAGTATGTCATTAAAAGTGTCATAATATGTAACAGTATAGTATGCCATAAAATATGCCTTTGTAGTACATATAAAGGCATAGAAATATCAGTCTCGTATACCATAAAAATGTATGTCACACAAATGTCATGAACATCTAATAGTATAGCATATGTGATTTAATTATTATGTATTCATTTCTTTTTTTAAGTCATAGTATCCACTTTCTTAAAAAGTCACATTAAAGTATGCCATAAAGAAATGTGTCAGGACATTCTGATGTAGCATTTCAAAATTAAAGCCCTTCAAAATCGCATTCATGCGCTAACTTCAAATCACATTCATGAGACAATTTGTCTAATTTCAGATTAGATTTTAGAGGACATGGTGCATAGTTACAAAATCATTTCACGACAGCCCAGAAAAATACTGCATCTCAACACGAGGGCCAAATCCCAATGTCCCTTCTTAAAGTCTGAAACCCTGATCCCTCAGGGTCTTAAGAAGTCACCTGTTCAATGGTCGAGTGCGAGGCTGTACTTGACATGGTGTAAATACATGTTATGTATTACTCCCCGATTTCAACGGCTGCAAGGCTTGCCTCACGAGATGAGAGGTAATTGTCAAATCTATTTTGTGTCAAAACAGCTTCAATAACAAAATGAAATGTTTGATGAATGAACTGTGTAATATAGTGCAAGTGGTCCTATACATTTTTGTCTGTAGGGATTATGTAACTTTTTATAGAAATGTCATATTTACACCTAACACACAATAAATAAATCACAGTGGATGAAGACCAGTTACTGCACGAAAGGAACAATTCTGGACTGAATGAAAAACACACGACTTCTTTTGTCCACTAGAGGGACACCCGAGAACAAGAGATGAACAGGAAAAAAGGATTCAACCAGTTCAGGTTTATGTCATAATATGTATTTTTCTTTTTACTAGATTTACACAAATCCAAAAAAACAGGTCAAGGAAGTACAGCAGTTAATGATCATAATGAAAAGAGAGCAATCCATAACATGTATGCATAAATGATGTACACATGAATGATACATGTATGTTTGACAAATAAAATTCAATGCAATTCATTTCATAATTAAAAGTAAATGTCACAGATCAGGTGTTTTACTCGCTGATTTCATGCTTTGATTTTCTTGAAACTGGGGATAAGGATGTAAAAAACGATATTTCTAAAACACAAAATTATGTTTTGAACAGTTAATATTGATGCATTTTGTGTGAAATAAAGAATATGTGCAGCCTCCAGATAATTGATCAAGTGCATTACCCTGGGGAGATGATAAATGATTTTGAAGCCCGCTGACCATGAACATAAATTGGTAGACCATGACATGACATGGGGAGACAATTTTTCAGAAAACTTCTATTTGGCATTGATTTAACTAAGTAACAACCTGATATAGATTATGTCATCAAATAACGTCTGTAACCCAATGATGTGTGACTAATACAAACTAGTTCTGCTACCAACTTGGCCAGTCTACCCATTTTAACATGGTAAGTGCTGCTGTACTACCGACAAACTTAACCATGCGGTTCTACAGAGCTCATTGTAATGACACATCTAAAAGAAATGTATACACACAGACAACTATCACTATTAGACACTATCATATCATTGGCTTTTAACAATAAAAGAAAATAGCACAACAAAATAAATGGAAAGCCAGCCATGTAAGCAAATATCACATTTTACACATTAAGTTTCTAAAACTATACACTATACACAAAATTATAATACTAAGAACCAGTTACCAGCCTCTGCTTACTTTCTAAATAACACCCTCCCAGCTTGTTTTGCTTTTTTTGTGACACAAGCTGATTTGATGATACTGAAAGGCCTTTGAATGTGTTGTGGAACAATTTGAATCCGTCTTTAGTGCCACAGAGAACCAAGTGTCTGTCTGGGAAGAATGTTTTTGGGAACTAACTTTATCATGCTTATTTGCTGTGACTTTTGAAAGACCTGCAGTCTACCAATTTTGATTGTGTTCATGTTCATCAATCCATATATTTTGCCATATTATTCCACCCTTAAGTTTTTTTGAGGAATCAATATTCGTGTCACATCTGGGCAGATGATTAAAAGCAATGTAATGAAGAAATCCATCTCCAAAGAAATCAGGCAGTTTTGATATTACCACGTTATAAAAAATGGATTTACTTTAAAATGGAAAAGAAGAAAGATGATCTTAATCCCTGAGTAATTTACACAGTTCATTTATAGCAGAAAGACAATTACACTGCGGGTAACAGCTCCAGAGAGCTGGATTTTGTAAACCCCACCTAGTGCAACAAAGAAGAATTACTTTGTAACCCTGAACTAGTGGTATGACCTCCTTTGTGCTGCTGTTCATACCCCCCTCCAGTGGGAGTCACTACTGTCTGATGTCTGCCGGTCTGAGCTGTCTCTCACCCTCAGCCAGAAAGATCTGCATGGCCCGGTAGAGCAGGTGGACGCCGAGGTCCCGCTTCTTCTTCACCTGCCAGTTGGACACCACGCCATAGAAATCCCCTCGCTTCTGATTGGTGAGCATCTTCAATCCTGGGACAATTAAAGAATCAAAAAGGTTATTGACATGCTGCACCGGTGTAATTCTATGTCAGAGTTAGTGGTTTTATTTGTGTTCGTTTTTGGATTTTCCTTAAATCCCACTTTCATTTTTACAGAATGTTTTCTTCTATTTCATTTATGAGTCATACATGCAAGGGTATATGTATTGTTGGTGCTGATTTTGGTGTTGACAATTTCAAAAATAAATCATACACTGATAAAAATGGGGTACAGCAAAACGATTAAAGATCTATTAAAGATGCTGTAAGATAAAACCCAATAAAACCAAGGTTGTGGTTGTTGTACGGAAGGTACGATTGCATATGTTTGATTTCTAAAAAATTGGGAAAATTACACTATAGTGAGATTATAAGCAACTTGCAATTTTTCAAAAAGAAAACAAGGCAGAACGTGTAACATATAACCATTAGCATTTTAGAAACACAGTTGACAGGTTATTAAATAGTTAATTTGTCAAATTAATCCCATTGACCTAATTTTTGGCAACTGCACACAACAAATCTACAAACAGAAGCTGTCATGGGAATTTAAAAAGTGAGTATACATATTCTTGTTTCATGGATTTGGCTGAACGTTCTCATTAAAAAAAAGGCATTGACGGGGTGATTTAGGACCCTGATACAAAGCAGATGGAGAAAGTATTGAAACAGGAATTTTCCATTAGATTAAATGGCTGTTTGCTACTTAACAGAGATAATTGGTGATGAGTTTCATCCCTTGTTGTACTCACCGATGGCCTCCACCATGCAGGCCTCTCTTGTGAAAGCCTCCACTGGAATGACATTCTGGAAACAATGCAGAGAGATGACGCCCTGCTCGGCATTCCACACCTGAAGGATATGCTGCACTTTGGTGCACAATTTCTGTCAAACAGAGAAGGGACAGTATTTTATAGACATATTCTATTTATTTAATTCATTTAAATCTGATCAAGACTGATCAGTGTGTGCTGCCTCACCTTGGAAGTCTTGTCTCCTTTGAAGTACTCTAAAGCCTCATACAGGTGGCTGTAGGGCCGGGAGCGTTTCCCTTTGCCCACGTAAAATATAGCGTGGATAAATGTCTGGAAACACTCCTGTGGAGTCATGGTGTGACTGCGGAACGGGAGGTTTTTCGTCACTCTGGCGGAGAAAAAAAAAAAAAAAAAGAGATCCATTTTATTGTACTTTGAGGGTGAAAAGTGTTTATCTGTGTTAAAGAGAAGTGGTGGTTAAAACATAAATGAGGAAACAAGCTATTCCTAAAGATACACTGGGAATTAAACATTGCTTAAAGTGTAGTGTTAGCTCTGTTTACCTTATGAAAAGTGATATGATAATGTAGCCTGAACACATAAATGGAGATGAGTTTATACTGCTCTCACAACTGAGAAACTGTTGATTTGGCAAATGTTTTGCCTGATTTTTCAGCTTTTTTTTTTTTAAACATCCCAGTGACATTTATGATAAATGACAACGGACAAAGCTAGGTACTTTCTCTGATTATGGGACAAAAAAAATGTAAATTGCTTTTCATACACAAGAGAGCCTCGTGTTCTGATTACAAGCACTGGGTTGTAGAAATGATTTCCATGCAAAATAAGAATGGCATCATCTCATCACTTCATGCTAAATATCTATCCTCAGAGAGCCGCCTGGAAAGAAAGACACAAATCAAGAGCCAGCAGACCTCGGGTCGAGCAGCAGGTAGTTGAAACTGGACTTGATGATGCCCTCCCTCCACTTCCTGTTTTGATCCGGTTGGTCAAACTGCTGGCACAAAGCTTGCTCGTCAGCCTTGCAATCAGGCAGCTCGAAGGTCCGCAGGGCCCGACACAATTCTGGACTATAACCTAAATCTACAGAAATTAAATAATAGAACATAAGAAAATGACTTGTGTCAGTGACATGGTTGATAAGCTAAATGATAATAATTGTATCAGTATAGCTCATTAAGAAATACGTTTTTCACAGGACAAACATTTAAATAGAAGCATAATTCTGAATATACATTTCAAAAACATTTTTTAATCCATTTATCTCCTCACACACTTCCCATCTCAGCCCCAAAACTGCTCACAATCTAACACGATCATTACCTAGTCATAGCACAGGTTAGGTAAGTAGTAATCAAGGACTTTAAAAGACGAGCACAAGCCTTACCCGTTTGTGGCTGGTCTAACTGCCTCTGGGGATGTGGCGATTGGGAGTTTGACTCCTGCAACAGGCAACACAGCCGCCGCATGTAAACGGGCCTGGTACGGCGGCCGATAGGGCCCGGGCTCTCCCCCAGCTCTAGCAGCCTCAATCTCAGCTCCTTGTCCGTCATCCCTTTTGTCTCTGCCAACAGCCTGTCCTCGGCATTTTCCTCCTTCTGTGGCACCATCTGGGGCGTCTGGTTCTCCTTTCCGCCGTCGACCGTGTCACTCTGCATGGAGCGCCAATCATAGAGGACGGTCTCCTCGCCGCCGCTACTAGTACTCATGCTGGAGCTGAGCGAGGTGTTTGCTGTAGGCGGGACGTGGGTCTCGATCAGCTTGTGGCCCTGTTCCGAATCGGTGTAGAGGTACTCCACCGGTTCGTCCGGGTCGTGAATGAGCGGACGCCCTCCGGGGGTGTAAGACAGGTTAGCCAGGTGCTGAGGCCTGCGGCAGCTCGACAGTCGGCTCATGCTGTACCTGGGGGTGCATCCGGTGCCTGGAGTGCAAGGTAGGTCGGAATCTTCCCTGGACTTCCGTGGGGAAAAATAGGTGGAGCTGGATGAAGATGAGCTGCAGTCCTCAGTGATCCAGACATCTTCTTTTTTTAGGCTATCTAATTTGTCCTCACAGGGAGCATCATTTACGTGATTCTTTGTTGTTGCCTCATCTGTGCTTGTCAGATCATCGGTCAGTACATCCCTGCCTTCAGCAAGATCATGGCCTTGCATGGCCAGTATCACCTCTGCAAGGTTTCTTTCATAAGCATCCATTGAAGAGTCCTGGTTTTCCTCCAGTATGACTGTGTCGGACAAAGTCTGCGATTGAGAGGCAGAGTCCGTTACGCTGTTGGAGAGGACGAGCGTGTCAGCTTGGCTATCGCTAACACTTGAACCAGCTCCGAGGGTGCTGGACTGTGTGTCCGTGCAATCAGCAGAAAACTTGACTCCTCCTACCGCGTCGTTCCCCGAATAGGACGGCGTATAACAATGTGCATGTGGTGAACTGTAAAGGTCTGCACGGCTCTGAGTTCTGGGCGTCTGGCGGCGTGTTCGGACTGGTGTGGGGAGGGTCACTTCAAACAAAGAAGACGCGATGTGGAGGCTCTCGGAGGGTCTGCTCGTTCTCAGTGAGCAGCGACTCAACCTCGAGCGAGTCCTGCCTGTTACAAAAGGACTTAGTGTGACTGCAAGGTCGACGTTTTCCTGTAGCGCCTCGGCTGCATCATTCAACGGGGTGTCTGCCACCGGCTGACCAACGCCACACTCACTTGAAGTGTCAAGAACAGGCCTACTACAAGGTTCAAACAAGTCATCGTTTGGGTGTGCTTCAGACAACACCAGTTGATCACACATACCTTGTACATGCACTTTAGTTTCAAGTTTTGAATCCATCTGGGGTTCTGTTTGAACAGGTGGTAGATTCAAGTCTTGCCCTGCAAATTTAGAATCAGAGTCTGTAGAAATCGGAATCTTTTCGTTGGATTCAGCCGCAAGAGAACCCCCCTTTAGTAAAAGATGTCTGGGGTGTACAGAAGCATCCAGTGTACTGGTGTAATGGTCGCTCTCACAGCTACTGTAATGACTACTACCAGACCCACTGCTGCTCACGTCAACATGGGAAAGGACTGGCTGTTCTGGTATATTCCCCTGAGCCTCTTTCACACATTCACCCTCCTGTTCATCATCACTCTCTGTCAAAGCACAGTGACTGACGACCGTTTTCTCCATGTCCTCCTCTGTGCTTTCACTGCTCTCCCTGCAAAAAACATAAACGTGATCTGGCGATGTGACGTCGATGCCCTGCTTGTGTAAAACGGTGGCCATGCGTTCTGAATCCAGGAAGTCAGAGTACTCGCACATGTCAAAAGGTAAGTCGCTGGTGCACGGGCTGCCATCAACACCGGGCGGCTGTGTGGGAGATTCAGAATTAAAAACAGGGAAATATTCATCGACATTTCTGAAGCTCACGCTCTTGCGACTCGCTCGCAGCAAGTGAAATGATGGGAGAGTGTCTCTTCTAGAGGGGGAGATTCTGCAATCGGTTGCAGCTGCAGGTCCCACTGCAGACATGCGAGTGCTCGATAGTATGGAGGGACCTTCAGATGCACAATGTGAGGCGGCATTGTTCCAGTACTGGCTGTTATGCCTCTTAGTGTCCATGTCACAAAGCCCGTTATATGACATTCCTCTGCAATCTGGCCTTCCGTTAATGTTAGATAGGTTGAAAAATGATGAGCGCCTTGTGCTGCTCAATGGGGCTTCACCAAAGTCACTTATCATAGAAGAGTGGGAACTGAAGCTGCTGTCTGATTCAGGATAGCTGGACGTGTCCGTTTGGTCTGAATACACAGCTATGGAGAAAATACAGAAACCTAAATTAACACGGTTTCCTACAAAAGGTAAAATATTACTACCAGCCAGCCAAATTCTTGAAACTGTTTTGCAGCAACTCCTGTTTATAAACTGGAGGAAGGTTTGGCAGATAGCCATGTATACATTTGTTTATTTGACTGGAAAATAATGAGTGCTCGTGGCAAATTTTGGAGTAAATTAGGAACTGATGACAAGTATTGACTATATATATATATATATATATATATACATACATACATACTGTATATAGTCAATACTGTGTGTGTGTGTCTTTACATTTCAAGGGATTTGGGAAGTAAACACTTGAGATTGTTGTGCAATCACTGTAATTATTGTAGCATTACTATGTTATGACAATCCGCTTGAAGCTGACGTTAAACACTTGACCGGCTGAATACATATTACTGCAAAATACTATTACTATAATATCTCTGTTCATAACACTACTGGATATGTATCGTTTTCTTCACGTTTATGAAATAACACAAGTTGGAAAAATTGACTTTGCAATTCAAGTGGTGCGTTTCAGATGAAGTGCTTTAAGTAACCCCTAACAAAACAAAGGCTTCAAAGAGACTTTCTTACAGTATTGGAATTGAGGTGACTCGTCTTCCTCCGTGTCCACCGAGCTAAACTGGTACTCCTGAAGGAGCTGGGCACATTTTCGATTCTCCTGTTGCTCTGCAAGCTGCCCTGGTGTATCCCCTTCCTAAATAAATTGAGGAGATAACAGGTGTAAACCAAACATTTAAAGCCATTATAATGAGATATCTTGTTACAGCGCAGGTGTGGCAGCATTTATGGAAAATGATTAATAACGCTAAAAACAAAGCTTACGTTATGTTTAATGTTTGGGTTCCCTCCATTCATCAAGAGCAGCTTCAGATTTTGATAACATCCCCACAGTGCAGCAATGTGAAGAGGAGTCAGGCCTTCTGATGACCTGGGAGAAGTACAAGAAATCACAACTTTACATTATGCTCAAAGATTTTTTAATAGTGGCTTGTGACAATATTTTATGTTTTAATGGAAAGTTACTGCAGGTTTTAAGTGATGCAAAAAGTCTGTGGAAGATAAATGGGTTCTGTAGTTACACAGGAAAATGATCTCACAAGGTGACATGGTGCTTTCTCTTGTCACTATTTATAACCACACCTGATATTGGGGTCCGCTCCATATTGCAGCAACATTTTCAAACAGCGCGTGTTCTTCTCAGTCTCTTTGCCAGCAGCCAAATGTATCGCAGCCACCCCTTTACTGCCCACCAGGTGGGGGCATGCACCTTGTGAAAGAAGCAGCAGCACAGCTCTGCCAACGAAGAGACATCTGTTACAATCTGGCATGCATTGTGGAATACAGCTTCATTGTATTGAAAAAGGGGGCATGCTATCCTGCTTAATGTTGCAGTCTGGATTAAGTCAATGTTAGTTTACCTCAGGTTGCTGGCTTTATGTGTACAACATATGATACACTATATCTTTAGAGCAGTCTTCAGGCTAGTGCATGAGTGAGACGTGTTAACGTTACAGTGCAAAAGGGTAACAACCTGAAAGTACATGTGGACATTATCATACACAAACTGCACCGTTTAAAGGAAACCGTGATCAGGAGCAGACCCACAGGAAACACGTTTCAGTTCAAGTTATGTGGTTTTGAGGACTTCACAGACCCCAAACACGTACTAAGGAAGTGATTACATTTAAGCAAGGACTGAAAAAACTTGTTTCGTTCATGAAATACTCAATTTGCTCCCACTATCAGGAAAATAACTAGGGTTACGTTAAGATCGTGTAAGACGGCTAGCTACGCAAATAAATGCGTGTACGATCTGTCGCGTCGCATCAACAAAAGGCATGTCTAGACAAAACAAAGAGAGAGGGAGCTGAACGTCACCTCGGTTCTCCATCCTTCACAGCTTTACACAGTTGACTTTCGAGCCTCCTCTTCTTTCGATCCATGACCAACGTTTATCCCAGTGTTAAATGTCTACGGTCGAGTATCTGCATATTCCGAATTAGCCCATCGTTGAGAGCCCATGCGGCAAGCTACGGATAACCTTTCATCGAGGCGAGCTAAGAATGCTACGACTGACTTGCAGAAACATATTCAACTGCACTCATTAAATTACGTTTGCATGTGCAGTTAGCCAACAGTCGTTGTGTTGTATCCTTAGTTGTGTAAGAGATGTACCGCTATTGTTTTGACCGGTTGTTTATCCAAGTAATCTTAGCTCTCGAGGAAAAGACGACTATTTTCGTTAAAATTCCCTCCAAGCACACAAACTCCTCCTTCTTTCTGGCAGCAGGCGGAAGTCCCGCCCTTTGCTTTCTCTGATTGGACAATGCTTTAATTTCACCTTTTATCTACTTATCAGAGCCAGTTCCTGTATGACTGCTTATCACCTCCTTCTACTTAAAGTTTGAATCAAATAAAAGTGTTTTTTTAAGATGACCTATTAAGCATATAATCTTAGATATACCCTAATTTCCAGTTAAAAATCACATGTTGCAGTTGTTTTATTCACTCTCAGTCAAAAGGTTCATGGCACAAATGTTTGCTACAGGGATTGTGCAAAGACATACTTTATGTTTTGGGCAAAATACTATGTTTATTTTTGGTTTGATTATCCCACAATAAATGTTGTGTCTTGTGTGTTCATTGCATACTTTTTTTATAAAGTTATGTTTTAGTAACAAGACACTCACAAGCCACCTAAAACTACACTATTTGCATAATAGCAATGGAAGGTGACATAAATGTGACCTATTACAATATGCTTATTATACACATATATATATATATATATATATATGCCTACAACAATGGCAATTGCCCTGTCAAGTTGGGTGATTGGGATGAGAAAATAAAAAGCTTACAGCACCTGGTATTCCCAGGCGGTCTCCCATCCAAGTACTGACCAGGCCCTACCCTGCTTAGCTTCCGAGATCAGACGAGATCGGGCGTGTTCAGGGTGGTATGGCCGTAAGCGAAGAAACTGTCTACCAAAGGGCCCTTTAAAGACACTCTAACAGCACTTTCTGCTATTCTGTCTTTGCAAAGAGGGAGCACCTATTGCCCGGAACACAAACAAACACTCTCGCTATGGTGAAAAAGCAATTGCCTTGATACCATACGCTGTCAATGTTACGTTAATACAGGCTGGATATACCAATTAAGGTTTTGTAAGAAAAAATTAAAAGCCTGACATCATAAAACATGACAAGAGAAAATGACGTGAAATAAAGACTGATAAAAGAATCACAGCAACCATTTTAATGGAGTGTTACAATTCATGCCTCTATGCAGTAATGACATACATGCTTTTCATAATCAATCAATCAATCAAAAGCTTTATTGTCATGTAAGCACAATAAAATCACGGTTGTGTTTGATTAACTGGTTGAGTTCATGACAAGGTTATCTGAACAAGAAGAAATACTTAAAATGTCAGTGATCTCAAAGTGCAACTATACAGCTATTAAATAGTACATAGAACATACAGTGTAAAGCAGTGATTCACAACTGACCCGTTTTCAGTGGGTCGCGGGCCTTTGCCTGACAATAAAAAGAAAAAAAAAAAAGTTGTGATTTTATTTTGAAGGGCATTTTTTATGCAGCGGAATTATTCCAGCATTTACGGTACTTGTTCAGCGGTGCAGGACAAACACCGACCAATGCGTTGTGAATTACATCACGTGATGAAGCTCAGCCAATCAAATATGAGTATTCTGACAAGTTTCCTGACTTGAGTGAGATATACACACACCGTGGGTACATCCCAAGTCTCTTAATTGCATCCCGTTTCCCTCACTTGTGTCCTTTCCTTGTGTCTTAGTCCCTCCCACCAGGGATGCATGGAGGAAACCATGCGAGGAGAGAGGAACGAGGAAATATTTTTTAAGAGACATGAGAAGTCCTTTCCTCAGTTGCATCACGTGAAGTGACGTCTGTTTCTGATGATGGTGCTGATGATCACAGCTGGATCAGCTGTCAGTCGGCTTTAACAGCTGGAGATACTTTTGATAAGTTTGTGTCTGTTCACATGATCACTGTACTTAATAACAGTAACTAATAATACTAATAACTAATAAAGACACATAGAGGTGTTTCTCTCTGTAGTCTGTTTACAAACTGTGTCCTGTGTTCTGTTTATAAGCACAGGATCCATTTGTACCGGCGGAATGCGATCATCTTATTTATGAATTATTTGCGTCTGTACGTTTTGAAATTCAGATTGTGACTTCGATATTAAATAACCCAGAATATGATTATTGTTTCTCTTAAATGATAAAACTCATCAAACCCGACAATCAGGAATGAACAGCCTCACGTGACTGAATGAAATGATGATAAATGATGTAATAAGTGTTTCGTCTCTCCAGCTCTCTCTCTCTCTCTCTCTCTCTCTCTCTCTCTCTCTCTCTATATATATATATATAAATCTTTCCAATAAATGTAGAAAGTTGTTTGTGGTCCTTTTGTTGTTCAGTCTACAATGAACATTTATTTAAACCAGATGTTGAATCAGAAACTAATCAAATATAAAGCTTGAGTTTAATCTGTGATCCGTCTTCACTGTTTACATGTTGAAAAAAATCTCATCAATCTGATCGGCTGCAGCGTCCAATCACATGACAGATGAACAATGAGGGGGCGTGTCGGCCGTTAAAAGACTTCCTGGAAGTCTGTTCTCGTGGGTCCTCGCTCATGGCTCCTCAGAGATCCCTCCTCTATCCTCGATCCTTGCTCCTCAGAGCTAAATAAGAGCTTTGGGACGGCCGTCAATATGGCGTCGCGGAACAACTTCCGGTTCAAGCGAGGATCAAGGAGCGAGGAAATGAGAATTAAGAGACTTGGGATGTACCCCGTGACACACGGGGAGAGACGAGGATAGAGACAGCAGAGCAGGACTGTTGAGCTGTGAGATGTGAAAGTCAAATCATAGGATGATTTCCAAAAGAGAGAAATATCCAGAGAGACCAGAGTCATTAGACTCTGACTGGACAGACTCATAGAGGTGAATTCTTCAAACACTAATTTCTCTTTTTAGTTGATGAGAAAAATATAATATCATGGCTTTTTCACTTCACCCTGAATGAACTGAATTTAAAGCTGCAGGGCAATTCAGTGAAAATTATTTTTCTAAAATGAATTTTGTTACGTAATTTATTTTTTAATCCAGCCCTTATTTTACTGGAAATGAGAGAACATTTATTTATGTATTTCTATGTATTATTTATAATCCATCCAGTTAAATTTGAAAAATGAGAATAATATTTGTTAAAATATAATTGATGTATACTTTCTTTATTTGATTTGACAGTTGTTTACAACAGAGAGACGTTACTACTACTAGACTTCTTGAATATAGATATACCCAAATTATATATATATATACATATATATATATATAAATTATATATATATATATATATATATATAATATATATATATATATATATATAATTTGGGTCGTGGGTCCCGGCTTGTCATTAAGGGGTGATGGTGGGTCCCGCAGCCAGAACAGTTGAGAACCAATGGTGTAAAGAACAACACTTTTTTAAATCAAATGTCAGATAGCACAGCTATTCAAAGGTCAGGACACATTTTCCATAGGCTGTCATCTCAGACAGAGCAGAGGGAGAGGAGAAGGAGGCTCATCAGGAGGAGCAGGAGGCTGGGGTGGATGGATCCAGCGTGGTCGGGTGGGGGCAGATCACAGTTCTCGTAGGGCTCCAGGCAGGCAGCATAAGCAATGACGTGGGCAATGTAGTTCTGCTCCTGGACCCCGTGGAAAAGATGTGACATGGGGCCTTTTGCAAAGATGGCTACATCTTCTATGCTGTGGGTCTCTGAGTCAAGAGGAACAGGAGCCTGCTGAAGATACTCATTAGTCGCTGAGGAAGAAAAGGACAAAGGAGCATTATAGTAGTTTTCTGGCACAAAACGACAATGAAATCCAATGCAGCTAAATGGCAAACTACTTAATCAGATCTTTGACACACAGCAAAAATGGAATATGATAAGTTTTACAGTTGTAGTATTCATTGCATACTGTATAATTGCATTATGTTGTAAAGGATCATTCCCAAAGTTAACAGTCTAAGGTAAATTAAAGTGTATGGCACCAAGTTTTTGGACTGACTGATTTCTTAATTATTATAGAATGATTATAAAGTTAAAGTTTTTCTAGAGCATTATACATTACCTGTTATGCTTATAATATAATAACAGTTATTGTTGGTTCTTCTGTTTTTTATTTGTTGCTGGAAAAAATTCTAAGCCATCTGCTGTGATCCCCCATCTCATCATGTTTTTGCAAACAATTAAAAATGTGCATTGCTGTTGTACAAAATACTACATGCTCACTGCAGAGAAACAATATTTGGTGTACAGTTCATAGGATACAGTTGATAAAGTTGTTACACTCGAGTTAATCGCTGTCCTTTTAAAAGAAACAACATTTCCTTGACGCTATAACACATTTTTTAAATATGAGTGGCATTTGTGTCACACCATAACTTGGCTCTTCGAGCCTCTACAATAGGTATGCTGTTACACCACAAGATGGAGCTACTAAATTACTTTGTCTCACTTACATGAAATTGTCTCATTCATATCGGGGCGTGCTCCTTCTCGGTATCCTGGTCCATTTCCATACACAGCAGTAGTGAAGTGCTTTTTGTCGTCTGCTAATATGCGAGACACTCCTGTAAATCACAGGACAAATTGGTATCTACAGGTTTGTTCACTTCTGGAAAGCAGATGTTTTTCATTTTTTTATTATAAAACCTCCTTTACCTCAGCTCTTATCAAATTCTAAGAGTGCACTTTACCTAAAACAGAGTTTCCTCTGGCAGAATATCCTCCAACGACAAAGACATGGGAGTGGTCAGCAGTGACCACAGACAGGGTGTCTAGCTCACTGGTGAGTTCAGCTGCTCGCCCGATCGCCCGGTCAAACTCAACAGTCTCATAGAGAGCGAATTTGGCCCTCCCTCCATGGTGACCATGGTCAATTCTTCCGCTTAAAGTCCAAAAGAAAGCAATTCTCAAATAAGCATCAGCAGAATATCCCTCATATTAGTGATCTGTTTTGTTTTTTGAAATCCCATTGATGTACCTCGTATTTACTGCAACATAACTTCAAAAGTATATGTTTTAAACCTAATATATCTTCTATTGGAAGGGTGGGCGAGGTTTTAGCTTTCAATGGTTTTGAGCTTAGTGTGTTTATCTTTTAACAGTTCATTTATAATATGTATTAAATATGGATAGAAAACAATAACACTTATCTTCTACAAAGAGGTAAAATCCCTTTGGGTTCTTGCTGAGAATCTTAATTGCTTTCTCCATCATCTCCGTAAGGGAGGGGTCCATGGATGCATCACGCTCCAACTCGTAGCGGCAGTCTTTGGGCTCAAAGAGACCTAAATCCAGAAAAAACAAGTTTGAAGAACTCAGAAACACATTCCTAATTTTTCTAATAGAGCTGGCAGTGTTAGCGCCACGATATGATTAAATGTGCATTCATTGAGTTTTTCTGAAAAACAAACAAAAACAACTTGTGTTATGGCTCTAAATTGCAATTAAACTGAGATTGTAAAATAGAAGATGATTTTTAATCAAAACCCTGAACCAATTTGTCCAAGGACAGCTCAGGCAAACCTTTAGTGGTTTTATTGAAAAGTGTCTTCAATGATTAATTGATTGTGAATGAAATTGTACTTCTTACCTATCAGGAAGTCTGTATTTGCAGGATTGATGGCATCAAATTCAGCTTTGTTCCAAACATATTTAGCATTCTGGAGGTAATGAATAAAAACAAAGACATTAATTGGAAGTTTCTGGAAGGGTTGGGGGAGGAAACTTTTTTTTTAACAACTCTATAGCGAAAAATGTAGTTGCAGCCAGA
The DNA here is from genome assembly GCF_004355925.1 of Anarrhichthys ocellatus. NCBI lineage: Eukaryota > Metazoa > Chordata > Actinopteri > Perciformes > Anarhichadidae > Anarrhichthys > Anarrhichthys ocellatus. Next base: position 5,379,764 of record NW_022280052.1, read on the forward strand.
GGGACAATTTACCGTTTTGTTCTTTAACCACTCTGTAACAAGATTTTGTCCATCATTTCGGTCTCCTCTATCAGTTGGATACTCAGGGTCTGGCGTGGTTCTCGAAAACATGTACTGACGACCTCCACCAAGAATGACCTGGAATCAAATGACACAGTGACAGTTATAGGCCTATATGTCATACTTTGCATTTTAAGCTTTTAGCAGATTCTCTAATCCAGAGTGATATTCCAACTATAAGCCTTACTATCTCGTTGGTTTTCTCTACATGCGTTTTCCAAACAACCAGAACTAGACTTGCTGTTTGGTCTTGGCTGATCTGACAGGTGTCATTTTCTGACTAGAGAGCTATATGCATAGCCATGGATATGAATTCTATTGAGTCGCTGCTCTGATGTTCTGCTTCGGAATTACCTTTATATTAAGACTTACATCTATCTCTATGTTATGAACCAGCTGGTAGGCAACGTCACGGCAGCCATTTTGGATTGCCTCAGGGGTGAGGTCGGAGTCAGAATACCAGCTTCGGTCGGCAGTGTGAGCGTAGTTTGCACCAGGAGAGGCGTGCTGCACTCTGGTTGTAGTGACAATTCCCACAGACTTTCCTGCAAAAACACAGAGCAGCTGTGGTCAACATTTTTTTCATGCCGTAAATATTGATATAGATATATATTTACACTTATGAGATGTTATTTACCACCAAAAAAAAGATCACACCACAGTGAATACAGATGTTATCCATATAAGGTTAGGTCACAAGGACAGATGTTGTGAGTGACAGCGGCCTTACATCCTCTTAACATGTACAAACCAGCAAAAACGTATATGTACAGAGTAATACTGACCTGTCTGACTAAATGTCCTTAGTGAATAACACATCAACAAAGACTCAACCTAACAGTATGAGAGCATGAAACCAGTATAAAGTAAAGCTGTGTGAAGCATGATCCTACCTGCTTTCTTGGCACGGTTCAAAACCGATGTGACTTCGTTCCCATAGGCAGCGCTACAGTTGCCCCTTGGGGTGGCGGCAGTGACACCCAGGGTGCCGGAATTGGCCTTTACACCACACAAGTAAGCTGTGGCTGTGCCAGCGCTGTCTGGCATCTGCTGGTCCACATTGTACGTCTGCAAGGGTCAAATAGATTCACACAAATGAACGTGAGTATTTATCATCTCAGGCATTTAGCAAGTGCTCTTAACCACTCAGATTACATCCTTTCGACTAGGTGGGCATGTACATGTACCCTCAACTCAAACAAGCAATACCCTTAAGTTTAGGAACATTAATAACTGCAATTGAGTTACTGTCTTTGAAATAAAACACCTGGCATTTGGAGTTTAAGTTATTTTGCCTAAACTCAATTCAGTGCTTTCACCATATATTGCGTCCATGGAAGACACATGTTATCTTCATATTGTCATGCTGACAACACTGCATGTCAGGCATTCATTGGCATTTCATGAATTTTGATGAAATTGTGTTAGCCAGTGTTACAGGCCAAGAGTCAGACCCAAGACATACTGATAACAGGCTGCTTGTGTCACCATGACATGATTATAATAACAGCCTTGCCAACCTCAAAATACAGCCTGTTCACATTCAAACTAAAATCTTTCCCCACATTCAGCAAAAGAGGCAAAACCTATAATTGGCTTGTTAGTGTGGTATGAATGTAGCCTTCTGTAGTCTGTTATGTTGATTTCTAATTTTTCACCACAAGTGCATGCATCTTATCCTCATTCAGAAAGTTGAAACACACATAGAAGTCTGAATGCGTCAGGGAGAGTGGGCTGACCTTAGACAGCGCCAGGTGAGGAAAGGTATCCATAACCAGACTGGTCTCCTCCCCAGATTCCCCTGCCAACTGGCCTTTGAGGATCCTGGCAGCAGTCACTGTCGTTACTCCCATACCTGGAAATAGGTGGAGACACACCTGAGTGTTAAAGAACAGGCCGGGCAGGCACAGGGCTGCCATTGTGCACCCTGAACCTCATAAGGCTCAGCTGATGTTAGAGTTTAAAAGGTGATGAAAGACATCTAAGTTATTTGCAATCACAAATGGTTGAGAATATGCAAAGCAAAAACAGCAATATTCCACATTTTTACTCCTTTACAAACTTGATTATACTTTTTTATATATTTCATGAAAAATCCAGGGCATCCGGTCCAACATTTGTTGCCAGAGCTTGGCAATCTTTAGGAATTTTTAGTCAAGCTAAATTCCTTCTGCATCTAATGTTACGACCAACATTTGCTAAAACAAATAACCTATTTTTCTCTTAGTCTATACTTTCCCAGGAGGTCATTATGTTTATCAAGTTGACCATCAGATTAAACAATTCTTTGTATCGTATTTCATCATAGATCTGCAAAATGCTTAATAAAATGAACTGTCAGTTGCTAAAGTCCCAAGTCATTAACGGCACAACTTGTTTTCACAGGCATGTCACTTATGAGGTGATTAAATGTCACTGATCAATCCCAAACACTGATAAAATCTTAAATATGCTGTTGTCAGCAGATATGTGGGTTGGGGTAGAGGCAGCTGTAACCATAAATCCATAATTGATCAATTCAAATTGTGCAGGGAATCTGACAGATTCTGATCTTTGATCATGGAGTTAACCAAAGCAAGTACACAGCAGTGATTCCTTTGTCTGTGTGTGTCATAATACATCTTATATCAGTAATCCTACCAGTTCAGAGATTTAAGTACTAAAGGGGAGTTGGATCTAATTTAATAGGCGAGTTTCTAAAATGCTAGCTATGCATGGAACAGTTTTCTCAACCTGTTGCAGCGATTTACCTTTGTTGGTGTTCAGATCAGTTAAGGACACATGTGGAAATAGCTAGACATGCAGTGTAGACTGTGGTTTAGCTTCAGTTTATTTTGCTACGCTTTGCTTTCCAAGCAGTAATAACTACTGGTGATCAGATGTCAACATTCATCTCCTTGCTCTTTGGGGTCATATAGTGCATTTGGTTTGCATTGAATTCTCTCTCTACCATGGGGAAGTACACCATAATAATGGCGAGACTCACACTTCTGAAAGGAACTGAAAGGAAAAATGCTCTACAAATGAAAGAAACAGCTTTAATGCTGGGAAAAGACTCACCATCCCCCAGGAAGAGGATGATGTTCTTGGCTTGATGAATATTAGGCTGAACATTCAGGGCATTGTGAAGAGCCTGTCTCGCTTTGTTGTTCCAGTAGCTGGCATGGAGCTCTTCCTCTAAAAGCAAGAAAAGACAATATAGTGTTAAACACAATCACAAGTGACTTAATTAAATGTGCTTTTCCATTTTAAATATATATATGGGCCATGCAGGTGATTTGTATTTTATTTGTGTCTGACTTGCAAGAACAGGTGTATGAAAATCAATTCTTACATCACGGTCATGAAAAAATAAGAAAAGTTTTTTCCCATGATCCCAAGATACCATTAAGATGAATGAGAATTAAAAACTAAGGCTGATTATGTGACCTTGCTCAGTCTTTGCTTTTTATAGACACACTCTATTATATATAAAATTGTTGTAACAAATGAATAAAATAACTATTATCATTCTTTAGCCCGTATAACTATTTACACTGTGTGCTCGAACAGACCATGTCTTTGTGTTGTCCTTGAAATCCAGTTGTATAAGGCTAACGTGACATCTGAGAGGGAACATTCTTAGTTTCTGAAGATACCTCATTTTAGTCTAACAGTAGCAATATGTAACAGTTCTTACCTGAAATGGACAAAGTCCAGTGCATTGAAATAGAAATCAATAATCCAGTAAAAATAAGTTTATGTTGGCTGGCCATGGTGTTGACTGTATGTGAATAAAAAAAAAGAGCACTGAAGTGCTTGTCCTTTATAGTTGCAGGCAAGGAGCAAAGGGCACATGGAGGAGCCTTTCAATGTGAGCCAGAAAATGGCCATGAGGTTTCATAATCATTGATCTAAACTGTGATCTAATGTTTCAGTTATCTATTTTTATTGTTGCGTTTATGAGTTCGGGTCAGGTAACATAAAAGCACACGTTATGTTGAATGTTAACCTGAAGCAGCTTTACTCAACATCGTTTTATAGCCACTATAAATATTCATGTGATGATAATAATTATAGTGTTTATGGTACTAAAGTGGTGGCTGGTGGAAAATGTTCTAGGTAGGGCTGTGCCACATCCAATCAATTTCAGCAAACATCCCACAATGATTTAATGCAAAAAAATGAAGGTATCAAACACGCATTACTACTTTGCAGTTAAATATTTAACATTTATTCCAACAAAAAAGTAGTAAATAAAACTTTGATAAACATGTCAGGACATCTTATTTTTGTCACCCTCACAGGCAATTCAGTAGAATATATATATATATATATATATATATATATATATATATATATATATACACACAGTATATATATATCATATAATAATATTTAGTATAATATAAAACACACACATACATATGTATATATAAAATAAAATATAATATAATGTAACATGTTTATTTATTGAGATGCCCCTATGGACCTTGTTATATGAGGTAAAGATCAGGAGAAGTAAACATGAAGTGTAATTATGAATACTGATGTTAAATTAAGCTATGATGAGTTTTCACTGTTAATCTACCATCTCAATTACATGTTGATGCCTCCATGACCAAGTTAAGCAGATGAGACTGAGGACAACTATGTAGAAGAAAAGATGTTCACTTTGCCTAATATGTAGCTTGACAGAGTTCTCCATGTGTGTCCTGGTGTTCTCATGTTTCCTTACCTCCTCATCCCTCACTCCCTAACTGTCCGTGCTGGATCTGTCCCCGTTGTTTTAAAAAGCTAAATAAGTTATTAGCATGACGTCATCCAGCTAGCCAAACCTGTCTGGTGTACAGCTAGTAGAGAAGCTTCGCATGTACTGCTTCCCTTTCCCGCTAGTCTGCTGTCTGATTGTGAGGTCAGGCTGATCTGGGATCAGCTCTTTGGCCTGCAGAATCTACGCCAAAATGTTTCTCTCAAACGGGTCTTGAGGAGTAGTGCTCGTGCTGAGACATGGAGACATGCAGGAAAAGCATATATTTTGCGCAGATATCATAATTTACAAATATTACTGGGTACATTCCATTTTCACAAACACAAATGTTGACAATTTGTAAAATGTATTATTATTATAATTTAATTTTTTTTGTTACTCAAGGAGGGGTGCTCAAGGTGGGGCCACACCCCATGGCCCTCTATTGGCCAGCCGCCACTGTGGTACTATATTATGATATATTGCATTGCAATTCTACAATATACATCTTATATTAACATATAGGCCTCTGTTTTTTAACAGATTAACCATTTGTTTATAATACTAATAATAAGGAATTTAATTTATATAGCAAACTTTAAAATACAACCAAATATCACATGCTTCACACACAGGGTAAAAACAAATATAGCACATTAAAACTGATCAATTTACAAAAAAGAAATATGCATTTATAAAGAATGAAATGAAATCATTAACAAAATATTTCAAGACTCAAGTTGAAATGTAAACAAAATTCATAAAAAAAAAATTAAAAAGTAAACTCATATGAGTCAGGACACTAGGGAAGGCAGAGAGGATCATGTGATTCGATAGACTGTATATAAGAAGTGGACGCAGTCACCCATTGGTTTGTGGACTGCCGTTTTGAAGCCTTGAGTTCAGCATTTCGGGCATTGCCATCTTAGATTTCGGCCGTCACTATCTTGGCTTTTTGCAACCAGTGAACTAAAGTGACCATATTTGCACTGCAGAGGAGTGGCGTACAGTCGCCGTATTGGTTGTAGACACCTGTCAATCACAAGGTAGCCCGCCCTAAAGCATAACCTGCTTTATTGTCCATTTTTACTCTAGATTAGATTTAAAAACAGTGAGTCTGAGGCCCTAATTGTTCCTGGGAGCTGATTCCACAAGCAAGGCCTGTGATGGCTAATTTCCACTAGGACTTATCTATCTGTTTTTATTGTCTGACCACTCAGTGTTTTGGCTCTTTTTGTGTTGACAAAGTTAATCAATGTCAGACATGGTCAGTGAGGGTCCACTTAAGTTGAGTAGTATTGTGTGTGTGTGTGTGTGTGTGTGTGTGTGTGTGTGTGTGTGTGTGGGTGTGGGGCTTAATCAAGGACATGATATTGTCAACTTAGATAAGAGCTGAATGTGGGTGCAGCCATTTAACCTTTCAATGGTCAATCAAAGAATGGTCGTCCAAATGTCCTAGTGATGAACTCCTCCTACCCCACCATGTGCTCAAGGCAACCAACACTCTGGGTGCCTTCCTCCTTCAGACCGCATTTCGGTCTGTATGACGATTGAACCTTCTCTGTGCAGAGAATAGATACTTTTAAGACAAACTTCTTTTCTCAATTTCAATAGGACTCACTCGGTACTATTGAATAGTTTTTTCTACCACAGGCCCCAGCAACAAGAAGGCACATCTCACATGCTTGTCAGCTGCGGCATTGCTTTGGACATATTGTAACCTCTGAATAGTTTTGGTTGGTAGGCCTGGTCAGGAAGATCTGAAGTCAGACCGGGAGGTTTTCATATAGAGCTTCATAGGTAGTTGGAGAGAACCGCAGCAGACAGGGGCCTGTTTATTATATAGGTTGCCATGGGGGCAATAGCTTCAAAGCACGCCTTCAATTGTGAAGTGGGATGTTAGAATGACCTCGAGTGTCTCCAAATGGCCGAAGCCATGAAAGTCGCTTCAATATAACATTATTTTCTCTACTGTTGTTATAGTGTGGCATAATTACAGGAAGCGTAAATGCGTAAAATGCACTGAACTCTCCTGTTTATTGCTGTATTTTGTTGATGCCATGAGAATGGTCATGTTCATATATTTATATTTTAGCAATTTGTTGAATTGGAGAAAGGACTCGCCAAGAACAAGTTGAAATGCTTATTTAAGTAACAGTTGCAAAGCAGTATAAAAATACATTGACAAAAATATTTGCTTACAAAATACATTCATGTACAATCCAAATAGATTACATATCAAGTGATCCAGCAGAAACCAGATTTACTATTTGGAAACCAATGAGGTCAAGATACAAACTTGATAAAAAACTGAAAAGTTACATATTTTTCACTCCTGAAAGAGGTACAGCATCTTCATGAGTTCTTGTAAAGTCTGTTGGTGTTGCAGCTTGGCATGGCACGATGGCTCGTGGTTCAGGTTTCTGTTACCATCATATAGTCATTTATTCCTTCCGGACAATGACGATCATGTACATCAGCAGCTGTGTGTCTAAATGTCCACAAGATGAACAGTGAGCCCTCCGCCTGCTTGCTTGTTTCAAGTTATTCTGGGTAAAGCCTCACATTAATACTGCCTGTAAATAGAAAATTACAGCTCCTTGCAAGTGTTAACTAGCTCTGAGCGAGCACAGTGCTCACAAAGTATGTATTTAATGTTGGAAAACAAGAAGAGTATACAAATCAAGCTAACTAATGAAAGAAATAGTTAGTGCAAGTTAGTAGTCATGTTCCAAGTATAGGCTTGAAATAGTCCTTATGAAGTAAATGCAGCTGGCTCTGCAATGACAAAAGTTGCATGAAGTGTTTCTTATAGAGCCACCTTCGTGAAAATGAACGTTTGCATATTTGTCTATGTTCTAGCCTGCAGTGCCTGCCTGTTTGTATGTTTGTATTTGAATAAAAGCTACTACATGCATGTTAAAGCCTGCATTTTGGATTCACTTGAGGTTACAACTCATGTGAATACACTGGGAATACACTGGGTGATCACGATGTATGTGAGTATTTCTGTTAACACATACAGTACTGTATTTGTCTATCCCTGTGTCCTGACTTGCCAGCCTGTGTGCATACAGTGATTGTGTGTGCTTGTACTCAATAAATGTTAAGTGCATCAAGTGTCTGTATTGCTGTATGCATACAATGTATTTGTGTAAGTGTTTATGTTGATGTGTGTGTGTTCGGTGGTCATCTGAGTAACCAGAGGAGGCTAAGCAGGCCAAATAGATGGCTCGGGGTTGTGTTCACACACCCGCTCGAGGTGCGGCTGTGGGGGTGAGGAGGGCAGTTCTTGTAGGGCTCTAAGCAGGCAGCGTAGGCCATGACATGTGCCACGTAGTTCTGCTCTTTTACCCCATGAATGAGGTGAGCCATTGGGCCTTTGGCGTAGATAGCCACATCCTCCCCGCCGTGCGTCTCAGCATCCAATGGGACGGCAGCCTGCTGCATGTACTCCTCATCGTCTGGAAAGAAACGTGTTATATGTAGAATGTAACCAAACACTGTTTTAGACAACTCTCTGCTTGGATCATCAACTGTTAATACAAAACAGATGCTGTTATAGACTATGTCACCGTAAATTAACCATGATGTCTGTCCAGATTAACTTCACTTTGACTGTGTCATATATCATCCACAGAGAGTACCTATAAGATTATTTTCACCTTATTGGCTGTTGCCAATGAAATTATGTTATGTTTTAAATTATGTTTTTTGCAAGTCTTCTGTAATTTACCTTATTCAATGTAATTATTTTCAACACTCTGAATATTATTAAATAATTTTGATGAAATGACGGCTTTTTTTAAATTCCACATTGTGGACAAAATAACTAACTAACATAGTCTTCATCAGAATATAAATACTGACTTTTACAGTGCTTCATACATAAAGTTTTATGTCCCTCACTTTTAAATGCATGTTTACTTAAGATGCCAGATGGGTTGAGAGTGCATTTTTGAACTACTGGTTCCAAAAACTTTGGGGTTTTTAAAAGGTATTTCATCCCTGAATAGTGGTATTTCCACCTTCAAGTATACACACTCATGCAAAGATTAAAGCGAATGGTGCAGAACAAGAGGAGGAGGAACTGGATCATTGCCGTCCAGTGTTCCACAAAGAAATACAAATAGCTTTTTGTTAAGTACAGTTAAGGCCTACGTTGAGAACAGAACAGAGGACAGCAATGGCATGAACATCATATGTCATCTTTGCTTTCCAGAGCAAGACACAGGCATGAGTCAACCGTAACCACATCAGTTCACGCTTTCTCTACACACATCAGCGCAGACGACAGCCACATCTGAAATACATTAGTTTGTGCTTACAGTAATCCACCATTGTGATGTTCCCTCTGGTTCCATTTACATGGACATAGCCGGGGCCGTTGGCATACAGGATACTGGTGAAAGGCATTTTGTCATCAGCTTTCTTTGGTGCAAGGCCTGAATGACAAAGAAATGGCAGAGAAGTTGAGTAATAATACATCGGTCACATTATCGTTTTAGAGGTAAAACAAGCATACAGACTCGCATGTACTTTAAGAGACAAATACAAAACTGAAGCTTCAAATTCTGCTATTTTTGATGTAGGGTTTGCATCTGAATACAAATTATTTACTTTACTTTGTAAATCTCATGTTTCTGAGTATGATTTTCTCTATTTTCAATTTTTAATTTCAATCTGGACTATGTTCAATTGTTTGCGTTGAACCATACCAAAGATGGGATTCCCTCGAGGTGTGCTACCGCCAAAAGTGAAGACGTGGGAGTGGTCAGCAGTGACCACAGTGAGAGTATCAGATTCCCTCGTTAGCTGCGCAGCGCGGTGAATGGCTCGGTCAAACATCACAGCTTCTGTCAGTGCCAATTTGGCAATGCCATCATGGTGGCCATGATCAATTCTCCCTCGTAACACAAAAACAAGAAAATTAGACCTGCCTGAAAACATCCCACTAGTACTACACTGGACTCATTTTAGTAGAAGCTAAAAGGAAAATGCCTGTTGGATTATGCTACATGTTGTTTTTCCCTTAAATTAAAAAAAAAATTACAGAATTAATTCCCGGTTTTATATTGACAACCTTGTATTCTTAAAATCTGATAATACTCTCATCATGACAAGCTTGATGAGATTTTGCATTAGTGGACTGTTGATATAGTACTCATCTTCCACAAACAGGAAGTATCCTTTCGGATTCTTGCTGAGGATTTGTATGGCTTTCTCTGTCATCTCCACAATGGAGGGGTCACGTGTGCTGTTCCGGAAAACCTCGAATCGCATGTCCTTTGGCTCAAACAGACCTGGAACCAACAAAAATAAGGAAATCATATTTTGTAGGCACTGTAGAATCAAAAGAAGAAATAATTTGATATTGTAAGGTGGTCGGGCTTAAGAGGTTAATATACCCACCCATGAGCCGGTCAGTAGCTTTAACATTTATCTCATCAAACTCCTTCCTGTGCCAAACATAGTGTGATTTCTTGTTCTGAAAATCAAACCAGTAGACACTTGAATCGTTTCTTAAAATATATGGAAATATCCAAAAGCAATGTTATTTAAATCCTACTGGTTTAGCCTTCAGCCACACGTCAATGAGGTTCCTCTTGTCTTTGCGGTCCCCCTTGCGAGAGTTGGAGGTAGGGTACTCGGGGTCTGGAGTTCCTTTTGGTGTCATGTACATCCTCCCTCCCCCGAGAATCACCTTAAAGGGACACCAGGCAGAATAGGATCATTATATTTAATAGCTTATGATGGCCATTGTACTGATAAACTATACTGCATTAACAATAGAGCGCAGTGTTTTTCACAGAACTGTTGATTTAATAAACTACCAAGTGTTTAACTTAATTATTATGTGTAAATACTTATTTGATTATACGGCTAGAATTGAATCCAGTAATACTTTATAGATTAAGTATTAAACTCTGAACAAAATAAATGCACCAAACGTCGTTGTTCTAACATACATCAATATCAACATTGGTGACCAGTTGGGTTGCAATGTCGACGCAGCCCTGTCGGCGGGCGCTGGAAGGAAGATCTGCGTCACTGTACCAACTGCGGCTGACAGAGTGGGCATAAGCAGCGGCCGGGGAGGCATGCTGGACACGGGTGGTGGTCACTACACCAACTGATTTACCTGGACAAAGCAGAGAGACACTGAAATCAGAGTGTAACAGTTTAGTTCTTAATGAGTGTAGCCAGAGTCCTGCAGTCCTTCCTGGTTATAATAATAAAATTAAAAAAAATGTATTTATAGAGTGCCTTTCACAGACAGAAAATCACAAAGTGCTTAACAGAGCAGAAATTTAAAAGCATAAAAAACACAATGTGACCCTAGGGTCAATAAATTACATACACAGAGAGAAAATAAAAATAAAAATTAAAACATATTTTAAGAGCAGGTCTAGGACATGGGTTTTTACTCAAACGCCAGCCCAAAAAGGTGGGTTTTGAGCTGTTTTTTAAAAGTATTCACAGAATCTGCGAGGCGTAGAGTAGCAGGCAGAGCATTCCAGAGCCTCGGCGCCACTGCCTCAAAGGCTCGATCACCACGGGTCTTAAATCGTGTGCGTGGAACTGACAGAAGACCTAGAGCGTTTGACCTGAGAGTGCGGGCGGGTGAATATGGGTGAAGTAGATCAGCTACATAAGTAGGAGCCTGACCGTGAAGTGCTCTGTAAGTGATGGTGAGAATTTTGAAGTGTATCCTAAATGCTACAGGGAGCCAGTGGAGAGATCGGAGTATGGGGGTGATGTGAGACCGTCGATTTGTCCTGGTGAGTAATCTGGCGGTAGCGTTTTGGATTACCTGCAGACGGTTAAGAGCAGATACATTATGTAATGAAGCCAACTAAAAGAGGTATAAGAGGTTCCAGTTAACCATATGACTTATTGTTTTCTAGGTAAGTTTGTTTCTACGGAAATTAAAAATGGAAATCAATGCTTCTTAGATATATTGTGTAATGCTTGCTGCTCCAATGATTAATAATAAAATTTTTAAAAATGGTTGCCTTTGGATGACATTGCTTTATTGGCACAACCCTTTCAAGTTCAACTTTGATGCCTTCTAGAAACTTTGTATAATTAAAACTTTATGGCTTTTTTGGAAATACTTCAGTATAAAGATGTATGCAGACTATAGAAAAAAATATCACACTTTATTCCTCGTATATTATTTGAAGGCAGATATAGTCTGCATAGCTTGAGATAAGAATATAATTTAAACCAGTTGACCTTTCGAGTACACAGCACACCCACCATACTTAGCCAAGCCAGAAGGTGTCTTTACCTTGAGCTTTAGCACGTCGGAGAACTGAGAAGACCTCGTTACCGAAGGTGGTGTTACACTCGTAGGCCACTGCGTTAGCGCTAAGCCCCACTGTTTTAGCGTTGGCCTTCACCCCACAGTGGTAGGCTGTAGCCGTGCTGGCGCTGTCTGCTACCTGCTTGTCCACGCTGTAGGTCTGTTGAGTAGAGGCACAAACAAAGGAAAGGACAGGAAATAAACATGTATTTGAAGTAGTATTCATTTTTTTTTATATAGGTTAGAACACAGAAACACAAACGATGCAGAATTCTCAGACTAAGTCACACTATCACTTACACTTAAGTCACAATAATTCAGGGATTATACTTGTCCGTGTAGCTGAATCCAACCTGTTTACCACAATGTCAGCATTTTCAGTTTAAGTGCTGTTTTTAGCTAAATCCCTTAACACCATAGGTTTACCGATTTAAGTCAGAGTGGGATAATATGAGGCAAGCTGCAACATGTTAAAAGACCAAAGTATGTAAAAAATGGAGACACACACACACACACACACACACACACACACACACACACACACACAGCCACACAGCCCCTGACCCACTCTTCATTTAACCACTCACTCTTTTTTTCTACCTCTTTCTCCATGTGTCACGCTGTACTGATTTACCAAGGAACCACAGACACATAAATACACTCCTGAATAACATACACACATTCATCATTTACCAGTGACACCTGTACATGTTCCTGTTGTGATTAGGATTTGTCATTTATTATAGCTTTTCATGTGATGTGACGTCTCCTTAATAACATTTGATTTGTATTAGCCAATTATAAGTTTAAATGAGAAAAATAAATGTATTTTTATATATACGCATTTCCAAAAACTTTAACAGTTAGTTAAGACATGTATACAGGCCAAAGTGATTATTTTTATTATGGCCTTGCACTCTGTGACCTCTGAATTGCTTTGCCTTCACACACACACAATTCACATAGCACTGAAAAATATACTCATCGTGACAGTATAGACACAGAATTAGTTATAAAATACCCTTTTTTCTAAGAAATGGAAAAATCATTCATCAAACAGCTGAACTTACATGAAGAAACCCTACTGGCTCTTTCATATTAGAAATGGTATTGTAGTCGACATTTGGATAATTTGTTAATGAATAATGCCTGATGAGCTACAGGTTAACAGTGTTGTGCGGTCACCTTTGACAGGGCCACATATGGGAAGGTGTCCATGGCGAGCATTGTCTCCTCCCCTGATCCGCCCTCCATCTGACCTCACAGGATTCGAGCTGCCGTCACTGTGGACACACCCATCCCTGGGAGACAATAATTTACAGGCAACGTCACTGATAGGGTCCATCTATTTATCTTTTTAGCTTCACTATCTCAGTGTACTGACATATTGAATCAGATCTTACAGAAACTGACACCGTGCCCAGAATACTGCCCTGTTGTGAAAATTTCTTAAAATCCAGACCAAATTTATTAAAATGTGTATGTTTTAAAAGCTCAGACTCAGATTGAAGAAAAAAAATATTCAGTAATTCTCTAAACAAACTAAATGAAAGCATGTCAAGGAATCAACTGAATCCACTAATGGATAGGGCATTTAAGGTTGTTTTCTAGAACTACACTTTCAAACAAACTCATCACAGAGCCCAACATCGACTCTTGCTGGCTCAAACCATTATTGGTCGAACATACTGTATAGCTGCCATGTCACAATCTGGCATATATTACATGAAACATACAGCATTTGCCTTTTAATTTTCTAAAACAATTAAGGGACTTGTTTTATCTCTTCCTGTGGTCCACTCGTGTATTTCACTCCTGACTTTGACAACCATACTTTACGAAGCCCATGTCACAGTGATGCACTCTCCCTTCAACATCATAGTCATAAAACCGAGAACGTGCTCTGGGCATTACTGGAGAGATGCACAAAGAAAACTCAGCCTCGACCACCCAGAAATGTGACTAAGTAGGTCTGATTTAAAGCAGATATTCTAGTGGTTCACAGAAAACTTTACTCTTAAATCTCTGTTCCGTTAAACAGCTCCCCTTTAAAAAAAAACAAAAAACGTCATGCCTCACCAGCTGTAAATATACCACACCAGTGACAATTATTGTGAAGAATCTTTCAATCAAATCCGATCCAGATGGAAAGTTTCTGGCAGTAGTTGTACCTTCGGTAGACAGTACAGTCACTAAATGCCTAAATGCCACGTTACACTGTAGCACGACAGGAGTGGATCCTCAGGGTGACAGCCAGCTCCTGCCACCTTAAAGGTGTAATATTTTACATTTGTCGGATGCTGTTCGTAAACACACATAATTCAATTCAGCCCAATGAGCGAGCAAGTGAGAGACAGCGGCGATGGTCGAGCAAGCTATAGAGTGAATGAGGAGAAGAAGCAGCATTAACAAGGACAAAACAGTGAACCAGAGAAATAAAATGTTAATTTCTAATTATTTCACAGCAGTTACGTTTTAAAGTACAAAGAAATGCAGCCCAAGGGCAAGCTTCATCTTGTCCTCTCTGTTTGTGTGTGTGTGTGTGCCTCGGTAAACAGACACAGAGCTATACTCTGCAAACAGCAGAGGTGAGAGAGGAGCAAGGGAAAACACAGCGATGTCACAACTTATTCTCATCCGTCTAATACGGCTGCTTGGTATCTGACCGAGCTAAATAGGGGACTTGTGCCTCGGTATCAGACATCAAGCGGCGGGACAAAGCGGATCATTTGTCAACTTGAATGGGCTGCACACCCTGCACGCTGTTATTGGCTGGGGGTTACACCTCCACATGAAGGCTTTCCGGATGGGGGTTGTGCAGTGAGCAGGCAGGAGAGACGTTGACTGCCACTGCTGTTTTGTTTAAGTTATCAATTTAGTTATATTCATAGTTTTGTTTTGCATGGTTTTGTTTTGCATGGTTTTGTGTTGGTAGTTAGTTCATTTAGTTACCCTATTTTATTATAACCTGTGTCACCAAGTATATTAGATATATACCTTTTATGGTTTTTTAATTTATTAGATTTTATGGACTTCCTGTATTTTAATACCCTGTTAATTGTTATAATAAATGTCGTAATCTTGGGATAATCCTTGGTCTCAGTAAGTCATTCACTGCCACATGTACCCTTATATAGAATCTGTAGGCTTTTTAGTGGTTTGAGCCGGTATTAAAGGTGCAGTGCACTGAAAATTTTTAACCCAATCCGGGCCTTGCCGTGGCCCGTGGTCACAGAAGCTTTAAATTTAGGCATCAGAAACTTCTTGGTTAAGAGACAAATCTTTGTCAGGAACCAGGTAGGAGAGGAAACATGAGATTAATGCCTTTCTACTTGATCCATTACTCACACAACTCCATGCGTTTTGTGGTCAAGTCTACATAAACGTAATCGATTTTAAGCATTTGAACAATTGACTAAAGCTGTCCAAAGTTTTACTATCAGCTTTCCCATATATAGACACACACCTGCACTACCAGTCACTCACAGTCTGCTGTCCAAACGGCTTTCCCTCTATTCATTCTGAGCACAGTAAACACTGACCACACTTGTCTAGCACTGTCTTGCATTGAATATTGAGCTGTATTTGTCATTGAGGCTGGAAGTAGCCTTTTCAAACTTATATCACAGTCAAGTCAGTGTTGAATGTTTGCTGGAATAGATTTCATAATGATAGCATGACCTACCATCGCCGAGGAACAGGATGAGGTTCTTGGCCTGGTGCTCCCGAGGGCAGAGTCTCAGCGCAGCATCCAGTGTTGCCCTGGCCTGAGCATCCCAATAGGCTGGTTCTCTCTCACGTTCATACAGTGCTGCTATGTGGAAACACACATAAATGGGGAATGAGATAGGTATGTGGGGATTGTGGATGCATAGGAGGGAATCTCAGAGATTTTGCATCGTGGTCCGTACATGCGTGGAATTGTAAAGCTCCAGTACATAAAAGCTTCAAGTGTTTCTGTGGGTGCCTGCACACTCATGCATCTCTCTCTGTCTTCTTCTGATAATTAGAATTATATTTAGCCTTGGGTTACAAGAGGTTTCTCAAAAAAAGCAAAGAAGACACTTTGGTTGGTGTCCATTCATGCCCACTGAGAGTCACAGTGAAGGAGGTCAAACAGGAAAATTCCTCCTGCCACAGATGAAAAAACAACAGAAAGACAAACAGCCAACCCCACATTTTACATAAACAGGTATAGACAAAAATATAGTAACACACGCTTTTGTGCACCTACACTGACACAGTGCAACGCAGTTAAAGTTCTCAAGCAAAAGTCTGTCCTCACACACTCGCCCTTTCCCAGGTTGAGGTTACCTGCTTGCATGTCCATTTGTCTGCCCACAAAATGCTACTAATATCCCAACCGCAGGCAGCAATAATAAGTCTGTCGTCTCCTCACCTTGGCTCTCCATAGCGGCCCGGCCCACAGCCAACAGTATGGGGCCCAGAAGGATAAGCAGGAGATTGTTGGTCCTGCAGTGTGGCGTCTGCATCTCTAATCCGAGCAACCTGGAGGCTGGAGAGGTTGACACAGCCGGCTTTCAGCGCAGCACACCGAGACCCAAAGAGGCACAGGCAGAGAGTGAGTGTGGCTGCTAAGACCTCTGGCCCTGCCTTTTTAAAGCCCCACTGGGTGTATAGTAAGGAAGGGCCCAAGCCAGCTCATAGGCTTAGAGCCATAAAAGGGGGATGCGAAAATGTGAGAGAAGGAGGAAGAGCCAGACGAGAGAGAGAGAGAGGAAGAGACAGAGAAGCTGGGACCACACAAGAGTGCTTTACCATCACAGCCCCTCTACTCACTTTGATTCCTGAAAATGCATTACCCCCATTTTGTTGTCTTAAAAGGTTGCTCTAATTTAGCTGTCCCTCTTTTCCCTGGCTCCCCTACTCTGAACTGTGTATGATAGAAATTTGAATGGTCCTTTGATGTGGTAATGTATAATGGGTCTTTTTTATGTAGCAGCCTTTAACAGAGAGCGAAAAAAATGGCTACCCAATTTGTGTTGGCATCCATCACGACACAAATCATAACTCTTTTTCCATTTATTTCCCCTCATCCCCTGGAAAAAACAGTCCAAGGGAAGAAAAGGAACGAGGTGCAAGCTATTCTTGAAATATCATGATTAAGTCTTGTTATGCTCTGCTTTTCATGTCAGGAAAATGGTCATATTTCCATTTCCCCCCTCTGAATTTTTTGCATTTGAAAGACCCCAATATGTTCCCTCTCTCACCAAGTTGTCTTGGCTTGTTTTTCTGTGGGAAGTGAAGCGGGGTTAGCATTTTTCTTCAGTGAGGTAGTGGAGACCGCCTGCAGAATGAAAATGTCTCTCTTCCACGCAAACATAACAGTTAATGTGTGAAATGAAGTGAGTTGGGCCAACTGTGTTCCACACGGCCAGAGGAATCAAATTCCCGAGGAACCGGTCTCGCCTCTTGAACCTGCATGGCTGAATCTCGTTACAATTCAGAGCTCTGGAAGACCTCTGTATTTTTACCAACCACTCATCCGTTGCCAACATGGGTTTGCAGTTAGTCACATGTGCCTAATCAAGACTGCAATAAAATCATAGCAGTAATCTGTGTAAAGAGGCCTCACATGATGCGGCTCACACCACATGAACTGGAAATACCAGCGGCAAAGTGCAAGAGCAGGAACTCTTGTGGAGGAATGTCTGTCTGTCCATTTGTTATGGGTTTGCCCCTGAAAGAAAGTCAATCTTATGTTGGGAAAGTGCAATTAGTTTCCTGCAAGACAAGTGTAAACACCTGGTGGCTGTTTTAGGTCTCAGAGTGGATCATCCATTCACCGAAAGGTGCTTAGTAGCTTTTGTTTTCTGATTATATGGCAAGCTTGAACCCTCGTGAGAAGACAGTGAACTCCTGGGAATTTAGAAAGCACAATAACTGTTTAAGAATTAAAATCCCAATGTATACTTTATATATATATATATTTCAGTAGTAGAATCAATATATGATTCCCAACATTTAGTCTCTAAAATTAAAGCCATACCACTGATATTATACACAGAGATTATACATAATATTTCTAACTTGATCTACAGTATATGCATTCAGAATGTCCCGGCCCTCTGATAGAGAGCAAGTGTATAAAGACGGATATTTATAGTGCAGCAGATGGTGACTTGTGGACACTATTGAGCTGACATTGTAGAGAAAACTGTCCAGGGTGGCTTTTCTTCATCATTTGGAGTGTTCAATCTGATTTCCTGTTGTATCTGACTAAAAAAAAGCCCCTGTTCATAAATCTCCAAAACATATAGAATCCAGCCTGGTAAGGAATAATCATAATCTGTAATGAAGATTTATACGAAATGTTGCTACAACAGTATATTGTTTGTTTTAAATCTTTGACATCTATTGCTTCATAGAAGTAGATGTATTTTCAAATGGTGAATATTGTACTGGAAGGAGACTACCCTTGTGCTACGGATTATTTTCTTTGCTGTAAAGATCTTAAGAGAAAAGAGTCATAAACAAATGGTGAAAGTTGCTGCGCATGGCCTAAGCTGAATCCTAGTTCTACTCCACATCCCTTTCTGAACAGAATATATGACATTTAGGGTAAAATGAACAACTCTCCTGACTACAAGTTATTTGGGGTTTCAGCTACAATGTCTTGGAGCCTTTGAGTTCCTTACTGAAAATCTACCCCCAAGTGTCCCTTGATGAACTGTCAATCGGCAATAAATAAACATGTAACCTTGACGCCCTGCCAAATTGTCAAATATAGAAAAAAATCCTTAATTGTCCTGTTGGACGATAGGGTTTAAGATGCCATTTAAATACAACATCCTTGGTCTTGTGCAGCTGATAACACTGTAATGGAAGAGCATTCAAGTTCTTTGGGATTCCTGAATTCTTGTGAAGAAGTTCCTTTCAAGGGTTGCCCTGTAAGATTGATAAGTAAAGAACTTAAAGCAAACCTTTTTTAAAGTGTAAAGATATATACACTGTATTACAGTTACACAAATACCTTTTTACCCACACAAGCACTCCCTCGCTCCATGCATCTGGACCCTGAGTCAGACTCTCCTAAAAGTAAATTACCAACGCTATACTCCCCTCTGCTTCACTTCCCTCTGCAGGGTCCTTTAACCTATATATTCTGTAAATTACAGTAGTTAGCCAGATTGTTGCTTCTAGATTACAACTCACGGAGGGAAATGTTTAGGTTCAGGTTGTCAGAACGAGGATATACGTGTGGGTGGTGCCAGACCACACAAACACAATCCTTTCCCCTGGCTTTTTAAAGATTTCTTTAAAAAGGATTTTTTTTTTTAGGTATGACAAAGATAGAGGGGGAGGGGGAAGATCGAGCTAATAACATTGATGGAAAAAGTTGTAGATGCTTGAGATGGTATCATAAAGAAGGGAGAGAGCCAGACATCCAGTGGGGAAAGAAAAAGACGTAGGAGACAGATGGACTGCCAGAACTTAAAGAGAATAAAAACAGAGATAGCACTGGTGGAACAAAGTAAATAATTCAATTTTAAGAGGTATCATAAATGATGTAACCCCTTTTTATGTGAAGCACTGGTGATTGAGATCCCATCTCAGAACAGTTGGACGGCCAGTCATAAAAGGTTTTACTGCTGACACGCAACTCAATTGGGGAACAATTACAAGTGACGTACAGAGGTGCTCATGTCCCAACTCAAGACGGCTCACAGCAGCAAAGGCAAGAGATTGCTACCTCAACATCAAACATCTGACAGCTTTGAGGAGTTGCCCCTTTTAGTTTTTAATTGGACTCATAAAGGAAATATGCAGAGTGTGTGTGTGTGTTTGTGTGTGTGTTTGTGTGTGTGTGTTTTTGTGCATGCGTTCGATGTGTGAAATAGTGTGAAAGTAAATGAAAAATACTTGCTTAACAAGAAGCAGAGAACATGTGAGCATGAGAGAATAAAAGAAAAGTCTGCATGTGAATGAGACATGCACGTGTGTGTGTGTATGTGTGTGCGTGCGTGCGTGCGAATGCAAACATGCCTGCCTGCCTCTGTGTGATGTGTCTATGGTTTGTTATGTCTGACTTCAGACATGAAAGTTATGACGTGGAAAAAAGTAATTTGCAGCAAACTAATATCCAGGCTTTTAGCCCCAGTTTTTACTGTGTGCATTGAAGAATATATTGCATTTGACATTATGTCATGAAGAAATGCTTTCATGGCTACACAGAGACCACATCAAATATTTGCTCATGGTTGTTGGTTTGCTAACCTTTGCCCGCTTTCTCACTCTCTTAGCAACATCACAAATAAAACATTCTGACTCACCTGCGCGGCCACATCCAGTGAGGAGAAGTAAGATTATGAACACTATCATCTTGCCTCTGAGCCTTAAAACCTCTTCAGCTATCAGACTTAAAGCAGTTGTAGTTCTCCCCACTTTGCTGTTCTTGCTCCTCTTCTGCTTCTCCTGTTTTCTTGGGACTCCAAATGCCTAGTGATTACACTCTGCTTCTTATATATGAGTTTCTCACCTCCAAGGTATCCAGAAAAAGAAAAGTTGTTTTCCTTCCACCATTTTGTAGCCGTGGCTTGCATCTTTTGTTTGAGGCAGAGGCAGAGGAGGAGGGATAAACTCACTTATTGGACACACATATATCTGCACCAACAGCAGCACTCACCTTTTTCCCATGTTTGCGTCAGAAATATCCATCAAATCAGAGAGCAGGCCCATTTCCCTCCCCACGCTGTCCATCTCTTTCCTCCACAATGCATCGCATCAAAGTGCTTTTCTCTCTTGGTCCTTTGTGGACACATGTCAGTCAGCAGCTCACACAGGTTTGTTAGGGCTTTGTAGTTTGCTGCAGGCAATGTTTGAATTGGTTTCAGAGGAGTCAAAGTGGGACGAAGGGGTTTAAGGAATGCAGGGAAATAAACAAATGTGTAGATGTTATACATTACAAAAACAGGCATATGAAAATAAACTTGCACTAATGAGCTAAATGTTGACTGAAAACCAGGATTGTGTGGGAAGACAGAAACCATAGAAATCCAGTGAGATGCATTTGTATTCAAGAAACAATTGTTTTAATCAACACACACAATCGTGGTGTACCTGCCCCGCATTCCTCGCCTCCCACTCAACTAGACACTCTGCTTACCCTAGATCTCCTCCACATCAAAGAGCCCTCATTACAGAAGCCATCAAACATGCACAGAAAGATTTGAGGAGGGAGAAAGTGAGAGCCTGGAGGGAAGAACTGAGATGGGAGGACAGAGGAGGTGAGGGAGAGCAAGCACACTCCGACAGCATACAGACGTATCATTCAAAACAAATCAATTCCAGCTGCTATTTGCCTAACCTCGCAAGACCTTGGACGAGACCAGGCAGAAACACAAAAAATAACCTTGCAGTTAACGAAGAACAATGTGCAAAAAGATTTTTTATTTTGAGTCAAATTAAACGAAGGCCAATAAGATGAATTTGAATAAAACAGGGAGCCCAATCAGTGTGGTGAAACATCATGAAATCAGAGTCTTGCTCTTCTTCCTCACAGCTTTTGTTTTCCCCTCTGAAATGATGCCAAAGAGACTTCCCTTTTCCTACATGGCCACCCAGGCATGATGCCCATGCTTATGGGAGGAACATTGTGTAAGGTGGTGAGGTCGGGAGACTCCACGACTGGCGCTTGAGGTCAGACTTAGGTTTATTTTGCTAGGCAGGCCTCTGTCCAAAAACATCCTCCACAGCGTCTTCGGTGTCCGCCAGGTGCTGACCAGACAGAGCCTGTTAGTAGCGTAAGGAGAACTGCTGTGAGATGGACGGCTTCTTTCATTCAGCTGGTGTGGTGGTATACATTTACATATACAATTTAGGCATTCAGGTCACACACTCATGCATGGATTACCAATAAGGCATGGGGTTGAAATGTCCTGAGAAACACACTGGACCACCCAGGGAACTGCATGTACTGTAGAGAAATGTATAATTACACAGATAAGTAAGCTAGAAAATTACAACAGAAATGTTCAGTGAAGAGGCAACATAGATGTCCCAGCATATGTTTGCTTTTTTTTATATGTTTTTTATCTGTTCAGTCTTTATCTGATGCTCTCATCACCCATTACACACCTGGTGGTCCCAGAAAGGTCCCCAGAGGATGAGGCCTAATACCTTTGGCGAACCCCTGATGTTTTCTCCAGATCTCTATGAAGCAGAAGGACTTCACAGTGGCAACCAGGGAGTCACACAGGGTTCTTCTGGAAATCCACAACCATCTCCAGAGCTTGTCCTGCATCAGAGACGGGATAATGGTGTTGAAGGCAGGGCTGAAGTCTACAAACTGGATCCTGGCGTAGGTTCCTGAGGAGTCCAGATGCTGGAGGATGAAGTGGTGGGCCATGTTGATTGTGTCGTCTACAGACATGTTGGCTCTGTTGGCAAACTGCACGGGGTCCGGGAGTGGGTCGGTGAGGGTTTTGAAGTGGGACAGGACAAGGCACTGAAAAGACTTCATAACCATAGAGGTCAGAGCGTGTCGTCATTTAGTCCTGTAATCTTTGGTTTTTTGGGGACGGGGATCATATTGGAGGTCTTGAAAGAGGCTGGTACATGGCATATCTTCATTGAAGTGTCATTGTTTTGCTTTTTTATCAATTACACACTTGGCCCAGGAAGCCAATCAAATCAATTAACTTAACCACTTCCATACTGTTTTGACGCCGGAAGATGTGGTAGGGCTATCGAGCTATTTAGCTGTTGAACTGTCAGAGAGCTACGTGGGAGGGAAGGGGGAATCTCATGCTTGTGAAAGTTTTATGTTGGCTACTGTCTTTGAGAGAGAGAGAGAGACCACATTTTTACCGTTAATCCCGTTAATCCCATTAATCCCATTAAATGTACCGTTTGCGCACACAACCCCGCTCCACAGGCGCAGTATGCTGTGTTGCTGTGTGTGCTTTGCTAAGGTGTTTTTGTAGCGATGGTGTCTGTAGCAACACCTTTCGGTGTGATCAGCCCTTTAAAGAGACTTTTAGTCTTGTTTTGTGAATCCTATACATGGGGGCTTTTTTTTCGGATTCAAACATGTTTACTGATCTACAGTAGATGAGTGAGTACAAAAGGTTTTGCTCAAAAACATTTGGCTTTTTTCTGTCGGAAAAAGTCCCTCATGCCTAAACATCCTGCTGCCCTCAAGGCTAATTCTCCAGATGCTTGTTGGGGTAACATGCAACTTGGTGACATTCAGGCTGGGAAACAAGTTCAAGGCGCCACCAGAGTATTTTGTTTGAGACCGCTGTTTGAACTGTGTCTTTGACTTGTGTTTGTGGCACGAACATGTGAATAATGAATCTGAAATTGAGCAAACGGTGGCAAACAATGAAACACATTTTACATTATATTGACTGTGGAGTGTCTCAGTGGAGTACAGATTGTTTCAATCTTTTGTTCAACTTTGCACATATACACATTACCAAAACCATTTTGCTATGAGTTGATCGTGGTGTGTAATGGCTAAGATTCATCTCGTTTGGAGAATTTCATGAATTCAATCAAGGAATACAAAACCACCTTCATCATGATCCTACTTTTTCATATTACTGTAATTTTGTTGGTTGAATTTTTTAACATTTTTATTTTGGGTTTCTTGTTCAACAACATCTCATCTCTCATGACCGTGGCTTACTGGGTAGAGAGGGTTGTCCGCCAACCGAAAGGTCACTGGTTCGATCCTCGGCTGCACTGTGTCCTGTGTTGAAGTGCTCCTGAGCAAGACACTGTACCCTTAACTTCTCCCTGGGTGCCTGTAATTGGCATCCCACCCATCCCTATATATACAGGGATGGGTCAAATGCAGAGAATAATTTCCCCAGTGTGGGTCTAATAAAGGAATGTTTCTTTCTTTCTTTTCTCAGTAGTTAAGAGCAAGGGCTTCTAGTCCCTGAGGAAGCATGTCCGTCTGTCAGGCTTCTCCAACAATTTAACTAGTTACTGGAAATGTTTTGCAGGCACCGCACCGCTTTCAAATCAGTCAAGAATAATTCCCAGAAACTAGATGGACGTATCTCATTTTGACAGTTTTCCCGATCAATCAAGTTTGTAAAAGTTGTATATTGTTTGTTGCACTATGGCAACAACAATAAAAATTCTCTTTCAGTTGTTTAGTGACTCACAAAGGCTGCAGAGACAAAGAGGAAGAGTCAACATTAAAGGTGCTAAATACGAAATTCAGAGCATTTATTTTTCGCACAGCTCTCCACATGGCCACGGCTGAGCCGGGGAGTCCCGTCCAACACATTGAATGCAGTGCGAATTTTGCCATTAATGATGTTTAGAGGGTGTAAAGCAAACCTTTAGGTACAAGATAAAAGATGTTCCAGCATGTCAAATACAGAGAAATTCATTTTTTACTGTCGATTCACTGGCATTACATTTACACAAATACAACTCTCCTTCCTTTGCTTAAAAGAAAAATCAAGTTGAACTTTAACGGAGGGCAAAATGGAAGACAGATATTGTAGAAGTGAGGGTCAGGATGAAAAAAAAATAGCAGCAACATAGCAACTGAGGAATGTTTTACCACAGTCTTATCTATTTAATAGAGCTTTTTATGATATGCACAAAAATGTATACAAGTGAACCAGCTTGTCAGCAGCTACCAATAAGGCCCTCCTTAAAGGCCCAGTCTATTCTCTGTGACCATATACATTTGAGACATATTCATCTACACAGTCAAAAGGTATGAAATACAGATGCAAAATCATGAATTTGTGTGTTTTCTTGTTGACAATAATTCAGAATATATGCACAATATTGTTTCTGAAAAATTCTTAGCATTTTATTGAGATGGAATAACTTGACGCAGAGTTTGATGTCAAATGCTGTCATTTTCATTTTCAAAATGATTACAAAATTGCATTTTTAATTGTGTCTTAAACAATGCTTGCACAAATGGCCTACATCGTTTATATATTGCATTGACATTTTCTAATTTGATTTAACATTTAATTTGACTATTGTCCACCTTACTGCAGGCTAAGCCTTGATACCAACAAATAAACATGTGAACATTGAACATACAAGTAATAGCTAAAGCCCCTTACACTTTTCAGATAGTAGCCTATTCATAATTCATACAAGTATGAACATAAGAGAGAATAGAGAATTGTGTCTCTTTACATCTACTCTTCCTCAGCGATTCAAAACAGTGTGTTTCAGGCTTAGTTTGTTTGATCAAATTGTTTCGCGATGTTTTTCAGCTCTTTAACGCTGCTGGCTTTATTAAAGCTTGGTCTTGCGAGACTGCTAGTAGGAGCAGATCCTTCAAACCAGTGCAAACCATTGCACTCCACACTCCAGTCCAGTCGGTGGCGACAATGCGACAAGAATTTAGTTTGCAAGCCGCCAAATGAACGGAGAAAAGAAGAAGACGGAACCAGTAGTTTGTTCAACAAATGTTTCCGGCCGACGTTATTTTGAGTGAAGACTCGTGGAAATCCTGGTTGATTCGCGCTCTAATAACGATCACCTTTACGGCTTCATCGTGGAGAGCTTAATGGCTGCCCCAGGTCGGTATGACATTTTATGTGATTTATGATGAATGTAGTTCACTCTGGAAGTGTAATGGCACACAGAGTAATGTTATGGTTCAACAAAGTGGCGCTAACCTTCACGTTAGCCTCACGTGTTCACTCAACGTACGTCACAGACCCAAACAAACGTTTAATAGTTACCTTTAAACGGTAAAGTTATCTTTGACCCCACACAATACACTATTCCACATGGAAAAGAGACTGTAACGTCCCTGTGTTCATGTCTTCATACATGTCTACATATAGTGCGTTAATATAGCTAACGACACAGCAATTAATAAGCAGTGAGTTAGCAGTTTGCGACGTAAAAACAGAAAGAAATGTAGCTACTCATTGTGGAAAGCTTGAATCTGTTGTTGCACTTACAGGTATTGCGCAAAACTCCAGACATGGTCTGTAGAGCCCAACATACAGAACCGGGTATTTAGCTCCGTGCAAGTTAGCTAGTGTAACTACACAATGACCTAATAGTCTTTTTAATGTGTGTATGTATACGAGCTCTTAAATAACGTTACTTCAAACACTAAACACACGTTTGTTTCTTATCGTCTCACAGGTCCTAATAAGGACAACATCAGAGCTGGGTGCAAGAAATGTGGATATCGTAAGTAAAGCTTTGACACACTAGTTCCATCGCTTACTAAAGGAGGATGTTTCAATGTGTATGTGTTGTTAGTCTTGGGTCTGTTTGGTCGGTTGGACTCTGCAGCTGGAAGGGTTATAATACTTGAATGTAGACTATAAAAGTGTTTCTGGTTGTTCATCCATGCTCTCTTGGACCTTTTTGGATTACTTTTTTCCCCAGCGGGCCACTTGACCTTTGAGTGCCGGAACTTTGTCCGAGTTGACCCCCAGAAAGACATTGTTCTGGATGTAAGCAGCACCAGCAGTGAGGAAAGTGACGAAGACGATGTACCTGCAGCTAAAGTCATTGAGAAGCTGGGGCGAAGTAGAGGTACAATGATGACCCTCTTGTGTTTGTTTTTTTAAAACACTCTGTGATATAATCAAAGACCAGCTGAAGATTATTAAGGAGGAAAATGTGATTTTGATGCAGCAGTAGTCCCAGAAGAGGAAGTGGTTGAAATCTCAATGTTGCTACTATTAGACATACTTTTTCAGATTTTAAAGATGTTACTTTCATTTGTATGTCATGAGCAGCTATTATTCCAGTAAAAAGTGCCTTGACTGTTCTGTCTTCAAATCTGTGCAGGTTCCCATAATGATGAAAATGATGGTAGGAAAGGGAGACACAAACAGAAGAAGAGCAGTGACAGAAAGTCAAGAAAGAGGTAACTGTTTTTCCTACCTAGTTCTTCAATCCACACCGACCCAACACATCACTGTTTTATACGTTTATGCTTTGTTGGTTAATGTCCCAGACCAGATGATCAGACTTTGAAGCTGATGTTGAGATGTGTTTGCCTTTTATTGGCCAATTTACATATTTTGACCTTTTTTTTTTTTTTCTTCAAGTGATATTAATGTTTTTTTTTAAATTCTGTTCTCCAGATCTAACTCGTCGAGTGATGAGACTACAAAGAAAAAAAAGAAACGCAGCAGTTCCTGCTCCTCATCTGACGAGGAGGAGAGGGGGAAGAAAAAGAAAGTGAAAAGCCGGAAGAAGAAAAGCAAAAAGACCAAAAAGGAACATGGGAAGCATCAGAAGAAGAGTCAGAAGAAGAAGAAACAAGAATCCTCTTCTGCTTCTTCCGGCTCTAGTGACTCCTCAGACAGTGACTGAGACTGTACAGTGTCCGGAGGTCCAACAGGTTTATTCTCCGTCAAACTGCGTGAATAAGGCGCCTCATCTTCCACTTCATCAAGGATTTAAATGATTAATTAGTCCAAAAATACCGTAGAGCGTACTATATGTTTTATGCCATCATGTCAGTGGAAAAAAAATGATTTTGGGATGCTCTGAAGAATTTTGTAAAACATGTAGGAAGCCAGGGAACATGTTCTGTTATCGTGTTTCTTTGCTGCGTGCAGAGGAATCTTTAAGTGACACATGGTACACTCATCATACATGTCTTTAGTAATACGTTTCTGGATGCTGTCCTGTAGTTGTTGCTCTTTTATACGTTTTCCTGCTTTAATGCCTTTTTTTTTTTTTTTTCTTTTTTTGACCCAAAAATATTTTAAAGGGGTCAAAAGTGAATCACAAACCTGATTTGACAAGATACGAATGGCCAAGGATAACGATCACCAATACTCAGTGGCGTATTTTTTTATCAGTGCTGACGTGTCAGCCAGTAGTTCAACTGCTGCTAACTGGTCTTCTCTTAGTTTATAATTGCCTAAATGTTTATGTTGTACTTTTTCTAGGATGACTTTATGTACAATGAAACTCCTGGACGTACCTGTGAGACTGTGTGGTTGCTACTAATGTGATTATTGTCAAAGAAAGGTTATCATTTAACCACCCACACCTTGTTGAAAACCATCTGGTCATTTCAAAAGTTCATTCCAAAAATATTGTGCGTATTATTTAAAAATCATTAACAGATTTTTTTGATACAGCTTTGTTTATTTCCTATGCACAATGTACTATTGCTTCGGTCTGTCATCTTTGGTCCTCCCCATAAGTGTACTTTTATTGTAGTAAAATATATATATTTGTATCTCTGTCTCTAGAATTCTTTTTTTCCTGTAGAGGGCAGCAAAATACCTTGAATGTGAGATGAAGGACAGTGATCTCAAACACCTTTCTGAGTATTAAAGATGAAAAGGAAATGTGTGGCTGAGGCAAATATACATCAACAAAAAGAAAATATTTAATCTGTATGTTTCAAGTGTCAAACACAAATCCAAAGTGCGATGTTTGTATCCTAAGCAAACATTTTGTTCAATAATCAATTTACAATATGACTATTATAGTCATTCAATGGCACACATGCCACATATTCTGTGGAATAACATGTTAATACTTAATATTTCTGGTGAGAGTCTGTATTTAGGTGTGAAGCACAGTAACAAGAAAGTTCACTATATTGTATAAACCATTAAAATGTTGCTTGACATGCAACTGCTTTGCATCAGGTACTTATATTTGAGTCCCTCCTTTTTAACATGATTTTTTTTACATACATATTCTTCATGAATAGACAAAAAAAAGGAAATTAAATTAGAAAATCCACTGAGAAAAACGGTGAAAAGCAGGAAGGGGATGGAAAAAAAATATATATAATAGTAATATTTACATTTATTTATGTAAATTTACCTTTATTATGTAATCTAAAAGAATAATTGTAAATGATAAAACCCCATAATAATGACATACAAGCCTACATCTACTGTAGACTTGGAGTATCTATCTTTACTCCATCTAGTGGTCATGGTGTGTGAGTGGTCAGGGACTGAGCTGAATCCATTCAAGCTGCCATCATCTCTACTGATAATGTGCAATGGTGAAAGACAGACAGATTTATAGGAGTGTTACTGAACTTTCTGACACTTGTTTAATTTGCCAAATAATCACGAATAGACAGAAGCTGCTGGGTAACAATACTCTTTGGCTCAACTTCTTAATTGCAGAGGCACATGTGTCAAACTGTAAATGTTTGGAGGGGAAGTCGATCACGTACTCATAGGGAGATCCAATCCACGTTCACATGCTAACACAGACACACACAGAAACGTATCAAAAACACAATCATTTTAAGATTCACAACAGTGTCTGCAAATTTCATAAACAACCTTTTACGTTAATTCAAAGGGCCATTCATTGCACCTACAGTGTACACACGGTTATCAGACTGCTCAGGCATGTGTCTATGCGCTGAGGCACCATGGCCCACAGGCAGGTGCAGCAAACCATCATGAGTTATTGGTGTACATGCATTATTGCTTCCATCCCACTACCTCCATGTTGTCAGTAGGCTTTCACTCCCCCGCTAAGACATGAAACTGCACTAAGAGCCACATAGCATTACAGACATTACAAAACTAGGATCTTTGGAAGCACTTGTTTTGGCCGATCTGGGCTGTGTGACAGATGTTTATAATAGCACCATTAATTTCACTTCTTTGAAACATCTGCAACATCCCGAACAGCTACATGCATGGCTGCTGATCAAAGCCCCGCATTATGACAGGACATTAACATTCAGCTGCTACTGACAACTGAGACAGTCGAGAAGTCAATACAAATTCTGGGAATACGGAATACGTGATGTCTGATGTCCCATGTTCTCAGTGTCTGGTCAATTTCCTGTGAAGAAAAGTCCTCGCAGGAAATTGTTTGTTTAGGTGAGGATCTCAAAAAGCAACACTCGGCTCCTTCTCAGCTGAGTATGAATAGTGCCATCTACAGGCACTCAAGCCTCTTTTAAGGAATAGTTCAACATTTTAAGAAGATAGTTGGTTTAGCTTAGCAACACATTGAAAACAGGTGGAAACAGTGAGCCTTGCTTTGTCCAAAAGTAACAAATCCACCTACCAGCATCTTTACAGCTCACTAATTAACTTGTTATATCTCTTTTGTTTAATCCGTACAGAAACCAAAATGTAAGAACTACACTACTAGTCGGCGTGATGACATTGTGTAGTCTCATTTTGCTACTTGTTGGCAACCGCCCTTTTTAAAGACATGTAGGAGGTTAAAAATTCACCAGAGGGGTATTCATTGAATTTGGAAAAACATGTTAAAAATATCTGAAGCTTGTGTCTCATGACATATGTTATGTAGATTTTATGTCCCCCATCCACAGTAATGAGTGCAAAGCTTCAAAGAAGATTCTCAAATAAAATGATTGAGTACTAATGCATCGAAAAAAAACTTTGTAAATTACACATTTATTGCCAGCATAAATGTATAAGCATTCAATGTTTTCATTCTGAACTAACAGTATACGCCTCCTGTGCATATGCTTACTAATGAAGGCAATAGTAAAGTCTTGACAAAAGAAACTTGGAGAGAGGGAAAATTCATAATTGTCCAGATGGTAAGAGGACAACTCGATACAGAGGAACAAATGAAGTTGAAGGAGTGCTGCCATGTGCAGCCACACTGAGCAAACCATATGCTGTTTGTATAAGACAACAACTAGGTTTTGCCTGTTTTCATCAGCTCATTTGCTTTTATTGAGCCTGTTGGGCTGTAGGAAAGCAGCAAGCGAATGGGACTCCACTGAGCCATTTAAATGAAAATGAGATGGTCAGAGTGATCTTTTAGAGAGTTTAGCTGCAGTGGAACGGCGATTCAGCCTCCATGTAAACATCCCTGAGGCTTTCATCTCAAACTTTTCTGCACAATCGCTGACCAGAATAACCCCATCGGGGCAAATGATCTCTCGTTAGCATTAGGTGTGTTTTTCAATTTGTTTATACAACTTTAGTAGCTTGTGTGGGCGGCCTGGTAGCCTCTGTGCTGGTGTCTGTTTTTAACCTTTCTTGGGGATTTGAGCACACATGCTCTTTTTTTTCCAGCAACGCCCTGCTTCACATTCACACACTTACATTCATCCAACCTGGGAGCGGCCCAATACAACCACAGTCTCCTGCTGAAGCCAGTGCACAGCTCCACATACAGTTAAATGCTTGGCTCAAAGGCACCTCAGTGGTATAGCTGTGGAAGGAGGACAGAGATCATTGGGCCTGGGAATTAAAACCTGCAACCTTTTGGTCCTGAGCCTGCTTCTCTTAACCTTAAGGCCACCACCACCACTATACACAGCAAAGCATAACATCTTCCCAGAAATAAAATGAAAATCCCTTATGCTGCACTTTGGTGGGAACAACCCAAGCTGAGAGATGGCGCCGGTTTTGCGTCTGTAACCACTGTTGAAATATTATTTCAGAGGCAAGCCGTCCCCGCATCTTGGAGCACGGTGAGCTGAGCCCTTTAAAAATGCATTAGGGCCAAGGGGCAAGTTGGAGACTATACATTTGCTATCAATTTAGTTCCTGCATCTTAGATTTCGTTCTTCTCTTCCTCTCCTGGCCCCAAAAGCAGGCGTAATGTAGTAAATGACTTCTAGGATAAATAGACAGCAGGCTACATGACCCCAGTCATCGAAAAACGGAGGCTGTATCAAATACTACATCGCTTTACAGGAAGCATGTTCGACATTCTCCCAAAACCTGCTGGGAGAGAAAACGAGAGGGTGAATGGGGTGAGTCTCTCTTCGCCGCTCTTTCTTTGGTCAAAACCTTTTTTCTTGAGGTCTGTTATTACCGGCCTAGTTCCTGGGTTCCCATTCAGAGTGGAGCTTGTTCATATAAACCTTGAGGTTTTGAGGCATCGCTGCACTGACTGGGTGGCTTTCACCAGGGAATTAGCACAGGGTCGCATTGGATCACGATAAGTAGGTCATTTACGGCTAACCTGTGTTGGACCGGGCTGCCTATGGAGGTGGTGGCGGTGAGGACAAGTTTCCTGGCTCTGGAATATGGGTCAGCCAGAACCCAGGATGTGTAGGCCTCGGAACTGTAAGTCATAAATCCCTCTGATGCTTTTCCACTTACTGTTTCATTTCTATATCATTTTATTTAACCATCATTTTCCAGATTAGTCTTAATGATATTGGGAATCTCTTGCCCTGTAAGACCCAACCTTTTTTGATAGCTGGAGGAAGTACTTTAGCCTACAGTATATGATTTTATCTCAATTATCTTTGGCAAGCGTGAACAGTGATGTAAATGATCTTGATGTCTACATTTATTGGTATATTCATGCTTAAAAATACACTTGGGGGCTTAGTATTCCATTTGTTTTATTTAATTACTTGTTTTTAGCTCCACATAAAAGGGGATGGATCTTTCTGTTGAGTTCAGACTTCTTTCTTAAAGTATGTATTCGGTGATCATCATGACAAATGGTTGAAAACAATGCAGAGGTTGCTTTATTTCCTCATATTGTTGTGCAAAAATATTTACATGACCATAATATGACTATTGAATTCGCATAGACTTCATCCTCCTTTTCTGACCCAATCCATCCGTCCCACTGAGGTCCAGAAGGTGGCAGGAGTGGCACTGCTGACAACGTACCAGCAGAAAGAAAAAAAAGATATATATATATATATATATATATATATATATACACATATATATATTACCACCCACCCAACAGCTTCAGCACCACAGTCTTTCCTCTCTGCTCCTCAAATGACGATAGACTTTGTTACATGTCCCCAACATCAGACACATGTGGCTTTTTGAAAGATGAACGACATGGTGTCATCTCTGTGCCGGGGCACATCTGCTCACTCTTAGGTTTAATGTTCTTTCCATTCCACATTTATATGGAAAGTTGTGTGCCTTTGTTCTGTTCTGTGGGGGGTTTCTGTCCCTTTGTTTAAAAGAGACATCAAACAGGGCCAGCGGGGCATGATGGCTTGAACATGATGGAGATTGTTGTTTTTTGTCATTCGCCTTGGCTCTCATTTTTTTTTCTTTTGATGGAAAACTTTAAATAAGACAGAAAAATGGCACAGATGTCATCACTTTTTTTGACAGATGTTAACAAATGTTTTCACAGTCTGTTGGTTGCTTCAAGTGATGTCGTAGGTGTTTAGTCCTAGTTTAGTATTAACTGTAGTATAACTTTTTTTTAAATTTAAAATTAAAATGTAATTAAAATTGTCAGGGATATAAACCAGAAACCCTATAGTCAGAATGTATCTCCTCTTTGTCATCTTGACAGTGGACATTTTACACTACCGCTGCACCTATACTGTGTGAAGATGGAGTGAGTAATGTTGAGTTGTACCTCAACCCTGAGTTGACAAAAAGAAAATATATTTAAGGAAGATGAGGGACCACATTTGGGTAAAAGCAAAGTGAGATGTTGGAACTTTCTCTTTTAAATTCCCGTCCCCAGAAGAGGGCCCTCTGGTGGTGTTAGATGTTCAAATCCAACATTCAGCCTCTGAGAAGCAATTATCATTGATTCCCCCAGTTTATTTTTTTTGATTTTTTTAGCTCAGATGATGTTTGCTCTATCAATGGAAGAGGAAAGCCATCATGAGAAAGAATTATACATAATGTTCAGTAATGATCTCTTTTTTCCTTTTGCCAAGTCTACCTCGCACTCAATGATACAAAATCATGCCATTACTGTTGCTGAAGAGCAATATTCATAAATGGAAAAAGATATGACCATTTACCTCAAGGTATGGGCCTTGCTATGTCTACACTACGTGGGGGAGCGTTTTACGATCTGCTCTTTCATGACCTAAATTGTTTCTTCCAAAGTATCTTGCCCGTAAACTGCCAAAAGTTCCCAAGGCAAAATGAGCAGACGTCTGTAATTGTCGAGATTGTCTCTGAGTGTATGTGTTTGTAAGATTGGAAAAGAGAAAAAGAGGAGATGTCAAAGGAAGGAGGAGGAGAAACACCTATTAGGCAGTGGGAGAAAAGTAAGTCCTGTGTGGGTGTGTTTAACGTGCGGTTGCTTGCTAACATGTTATTCAAAGGATCAATTATTCATTCTGGCCTGTGATGAGCTTAGCTTTAAATTCTAAACATCAATGCAGTTTAATATTTTGGCAATTAATTGGCACTTTCTGGGATAATCCCTTTTTTCTCTTAGCAATATCACAGAGAGCAGCTCTGTTGGAATATCCCTGCGGTTCACACAGAGAAAGCTGGTTTATCTTCCATTTAAGGCGACTTTCTCTCTCAACCACTGTTAGAAAAGAGCACAACTCTAACGACCTAAGTGACTGTCTTTATATTGGTTCATGGGGAAACTAGGACATAAATTGTTACTAATTCAAATCATCCAGAATCAGTCTGTCAGCTTAAACACATGTTTTGCATAAAGGTAAAAAGTTCTGGGTTAAAATAAGTGCTTGGTTAAGGGGATAAACATCATATTTTGGGTTGAAATGACCTTCATCATCAAGTTTAAAATAATAACCACATGATTAAGGTCAGAGAACGATTGTGGTCATAGTGTTGAAGAAACCAATACTAAATTAAGTTTAAAGTTGCAACTCGGATGGTTGCATTTAATCATCCAATAGCCTCGAATAAGATATTATTTTAACCTTAAAGAAACACCAATGTTTGTACTAGACTTATTTCTTTAAGAAAAAAGCAAATTTTGCACCAGAGTAGCTCCTTGGAAGAGCTTTTACATACACTTAGAAAGGTTTTAGGCTTTTTTAGCACAAAAATAAGAAGCAGCTCAGCACTTTCAATACTTCAATACTTGTGTAAGGCTTCTAATTGCCACTGAATAGCGCTCACCAACCTGTTTTTAGGACAGAGCGAGAGTATTGTAATATTTCATCCATGACTTCAAACAGACCAGTTGCAAAAATCGAGAAGGAGCATAGCCACAAAGATGATGATAACCAGAGATGTTTTCTCAGTAATTCCCTCTTGGATTTGGGTATAACCACGCCTGCAGCGCATGGGAAAGTCTGTTCACAGCAAACACTGAAAAAGGGAAAAGGAGAATGAAAGAGACAGAAAAAACATGGAGCCAGAGAGCAGATGATGATAAAGAAATAGTCAATGAGAGATGTGCAATGACTGGGAAGTGATGGAGTGATGGAGTGATTTAATTCACCTCATGAAGCTCACTTCTTAACAAATACTCGATTCAACATCAATAAAAAAACATTTTGGAGACTATAACCACTTTTGGGGCTTTTATATGGTATATATTGTCTGCATTAATCCCTCTAAACTACATACGTATGTGTAAGGAAATTGTCAGTTGCTGGCAAATAAGTTGGTATCATTAAATGATTAAAAAAGAGTTTACATAGATATATAGTAGGAATTTTGACTTTGATTGCTTCCATTTTTATATTTGTATAATTTTACTCTGAACCAATTGAAAAATAATTGCACTTAATGTATGATTGAAAGAATAAGCATGTATTCGCTTTATGCTGCCCTGCCCATTTTTTCCTTCCCGGTTCTTCTGGTTCAGTGCTAGTGGCGTTGTAAAAAATGACCCGTCTCACACATTCAGCAGCTCCTCACAACTCACAAAAACATTGGCATTCATTTTGAAATGGGCGTTATTTGGATAAACAGATCACATATTGGGAATCTAAATGAAACTTAAAAACGACTTTTTATAAAACTAAAAACTGTTTTTGTGGCAAGTAAAGATGATAAAGCTGGCAACGCTAAGCAAAGTAATGTTGTTACAAAATGCCGCAATGTAAAAGCGCCTTAGTTCAGGCAAAGAATAAGATCAATAGCTAATGGATGGATGTATTATTGTGTTGAACAATACCTGTTTAATACATACCATAATACTTCAGCTAATAAATGATTTTGATACAGTTAAAGATACACAAAATTTAATTTCACACCTACTAAAACTAGCATAGTTGGACCTAAGACTTAATAAAATCAGCCACCCTGTTGCCAAAAGGGATTGATCCAGTTATAGTCTAGCTAGAGCATGGACAGTATTTATTCTAGGAGTGAAAAGAGACTTACTGGTGATACTGAATGACTATCATGAAAACATGAAACATGTTTCTTATTTATGTTAAGCTTTTACCGATTAAAAATATCCACTTCCAGCTGCCAACTCTCAAGTTCTATCATCTGTGGTGATTAATGCGAAAACCTCTGTGAATTGAACGTGAACCAAGAAACCTTCAGATGATTCAGCTCCTGCCTTTTCCACTTCATGTGTCACTTGTCAAGAAAATTGAGGGAAAAGAATAACACTGGTATGAGATTACCAGAAGCACAGTGCAGTGAGGGAAAATATATATACTATATATATATATACAAACGCCTCCTTACCAATCAATCTTCAATGACTTTTTGTGCCAATAACTATCAAACTGTTGCACCAACATGGAAGTCTGAGGGCTGAGATGTTCAGGTGCCAAGTAAGTGCAGATGTGGGGAGAATGTGGGTGGACAACTAATAAAAGGCTTCCTTGTACGTAAATGACCCTTTATGAGAAATGTAGTGTTGATCACCATTGATTAAACGCTTACAGCGGGAAGACACTGACAACAAAAGGAAAGGGTCAGTGGAGACAAATGAAAACACCTGAACCTGACCTAGCTGGGTAAAATAGATAGTGTAGTTTCACGTAGGTCTCTTATTACAAATCTCAATACCCTGATCATGACAGATTTCAGTGGATAAGTTGAATCCTAAAAATAACACTGGATTGGATCAATTTTGTAATGCATGGATTTATTTCACCCTGTTGCAGAAGCGGGGGAATGCGTTTTCAGCAGGGGGCCTGCCCTGGATATTTGCATGCATGTGTCAGTTACATGCATGCACTTGATAATTTGTGTTACAAAACAACTGACAGATGTACATTTTCTATAGTTAAATCTTAAGTGGAAATAATAAACAGCACTGAAGCGATGGCTCTACAGCAATGTCGGTCAGCATCATTTAAACAACACAACCACTAAACCGGCTCCTATATAAGCCACACACGAAGCACGAAAAAGTTCCAACAAATGCAAACTTTATTAAAATGTTTTATACACACACAAACTCATTACACGTATTTGAAGCTCCATTACCAGCCTGTTACAAACCATACCACAGTAGAAGTAAAAATAACGTTGGCACTGTCCTTGGTGCTGAAAATTTTCATTCAAAAAACTGTTTTAAAAAAACCAACGCATATGCTTCAAAACTCAGATATAGACATCTCGAAGCACCAGTCTACCACCCAACTTGGGCGGTACAGAGTTTTTGTTCTTACATTCACAGTTTATATTTAGGTTTTGGAATGAATCTTTGAACGTCACTTATCTTATGACGACCTGACCCTAATAAAAACAAATGCTCGAAAAAAATTCTCAATTTGAATAGAGCCATTCATTGGATTTTACGAGTTAGTCTCTCTTTTGTTAAATCAACATTGAAGAGTGAAAGATGCAGGTGCTGCAGCATTTCCAGCATTTGGACTTTCCAGTTTGGGAATAAAATCCGTAGAAATACATAAAATATGAAATACTTTTATGGTCAAACGTTTCTAAATGGTGACCTTAGAATTTCTAAAATCCTGGCTCCTGCTCTGCTGAATCAGCGTTAAATAGGCATGGAGAGGATGAGAGCAATTTGTTCAATGGTTAAAAAGGCAGAGGGAGTATGAGTCACGTAATTCCTGAAAAATGATTTTTTTTAATCTTATCAGAGGATGTGGAGTGATGCTGCTGTACTGACTAGTGCTGGACGGATTATTCTAATCTTTGTGTATACCACTAGAGTTAAGATTTTCCATTACTTAATCTCTTGGGGGTAAAGGGTTCAATTCCCACCAGGGTTGCTCATAAATTCTTTGGATAAAAGAACCCACCAAATGGACTTGCATTATGTTTAGCATCAGCAACAGATGAGATATATTTCTGGACTCATTTTAGGTGGGTGGGCAGCTACAGGTAGTAGGCGTGTGTTTGTGTTTGTGTGTGTGTGTGTGTGTGTGTGTGCGTGTGTGCGCAGGGGGTATACTGTAGCCAAGGTCATTCATCAGTCCAGGGGTGGCCTGGTGCTGAAAGGGCCAGTGTTGAACTGCCTTGATTGATCTGTGCAGGAGATTGGCCATGGCCTGGAGAGGGGCATTTCGTTCTCTGCTCCGGCTATGGCCAATTATGTCAGTGGGGGTTGTGAGTAATGCAGTAGTTCAAAATACAGCCGGCTTTTCTCTTCCTGGGAAAAAGCGAGACCAGCAAAATACAGCATCATTTTTACTCTATGTCCGGTCATTTTTCATTTGATACATATTGACTGTTACATAAGTAACCTTTTCATGTCCTTTCTGTTCTGTATTTCAGTATTCCATGTTGATTTGAATCAATGAATCAACATGGAATACTGAAATACAGAACAGAAAGGACATCAAAAGGTTACTTATGTAACAGTCAACAAGTATCAAATGAAAAATGACCGGACATAGAGTAAAAAGTATGCTGTATTTTGCAGGTCTCGCTTTTTCCTAAAGAGTTTCAGAATACAAAACCATGAGAAAACATTCAGAACTTACACAAAAATATTTGAATTATGATGAGGAGTAAGATCTCCTTTAAAAATTATAATTGTATTGTTGATTACAATGTCCTGTATATATATATATGTACTTTTTCGCTATTGTTGAAATACTATTGATAATGGTGCAAAAGTAGAATCAGGTATCACCAAAGTCATAAAACAAACAGGCTTTTCTTCCAGGAAAAAGGTTTTCGTGTGAGGTACAAAACTAAAAGTAAAGGTTTACACCTTTACACCTGAGTTGTTAGCCGTCTAGCCGCGTGACTCGATTGATAATCGCTAGTGACGTGTGTCGTTAATCACTCTGTAGTGAAATAAGTCCCTGGAAAGTAAAGTTAACATCAGCAACACTCTTTTCCTAAACCTTACGATATTTTAGTCTGGACCAAAAGGGGTGGACTTACCGACTAACATTGCCATTACTAGAACTTTACATGACGCTATGTCTGAAAAATACAGCAATAATAGCATTGGACACGTGTCTGTACAGAATTCATTCAGTGGATTTGAACAACAGTGGGGGCAAGTGTACATCTAAACCTTTATCAACTGGATTTACATTTTCAGTGCTTTGTTTTTATGTGTGGCAGCTGCTGTTTATGTAATGTCTGATTAACAATAAGAGGTGACGTAATTCTCCATCTCCATTCTGGTCCTGTCCCCATAAAATCAGGAACTGCACCACAGTACACAGAAGAAGCGTGAGAAATGGGAGAAAAGGAGGGAGGCAAGGTTGAATAATAGGACTGGGGTAATGGATGGCTGCTCTGTGTGTGTGTGTGTGTGTGTGTGTGTGTGTGTGTGTGCTTGCCCAAATGTGTAACCCTCTCCAGAACCTGCTCGACTTTCACCCTGCTTTCACCCTGCTGCGCTGACATTGTGCTGGATGTCTGAGCTCTGAGGGCCACTGCCAGAATGGACACACTCCTACACACTCTATTACTCCTCAGCTTGACGTTTGCCCTTAAGGCCAAACCAGATGACAACAAAAGTAACAAAACAACAACACGGTAAGTGAATTATATCTTGGGTGGAGGTTGATCCAAAAGCAGAATATATTATTAATTCATCTTCTGAGACGTCAGTGATTGAAAAAGGTCATGGTAATTGGAAACCAAAGCAGTCAACCTTGAGTTTTTTCCCATATTCCTGTCTTCCCAAAATCTATTTAAACAATCTTAAATTGATGATGTCACTATTTTAACCACAGCAACAGTTTGATCTTCAGGAGTCATGCTGCCAACTCATACTTTAAAGAGAATTCTGTACTCAGTGAGGGGCACTTGAATCAAAAGATTAAACGTGTTTCCTTTGGACCCTCAGTTTGATAGATTGAAATAGATTTCAAAGCGGTCGGGTGAGGGAATGATTTCCCTTTGGCGAGACCGAGCAAATTGAAAACCTGCATTACTTGGTTACCTTTTGAGAGATTCTCTGATCTTGGTTTAGATGGTGGGTACTGTTGTGACCTCTTATCAAAGAAGTTTAAACAGGGGACATGAGGAACTGATCTGTAATTAAAGAATGGTGCTTCCTGTTGAGACAAAGACAGACCACTTCTGAAATCACCATTGTTATTCAAAGTTATTCAGGACTGACTTAGTCAACAGCTAAAATTAGGCTTGACGAGCAATGTTGTCAAAACATTGCCATAACTTGTGAAAAGTAAGGATTCCAAAATGTATATGAATACACCCAAACGATCAAAGCTTTGTCTATTTAAGATGATCAAATAATTGATGTTATAAGTAAAACTGTAGTAAATTCTATCAATGTCTAAAAGCAGTCCAAAGGTGTTGTTTGCTATTTATTTTTCTGGAGGATTATGTCTAATTTAGAGGTACGTAAACATCAAATGTTACACTCACATAAGCCCTGAGCTATAGAGCTCTGATATACACTTATAATTTAATATGAAGTCAGCCATCTGCCATTTTTGCAGGTGGACTTTGGCTCCTTGTTTTAAAACAGTGTCCTTTGTGCTATCTGCCTAAAATGGTCTCTGACATTAGTAGAAACAAATCACAATGATTCGCAAAACTCTCCCTTACACCAGTTCCCGTAATGGACTCGAAGAACAGAGACAGGAAGCTTATCTGAACTTCTCCCTTCACCTCACAGCTGAGTCATATTTGAGGAAATTGTGACTGATAGAAGGACAGACCAGGGAACACGAGAGATAAACATTCACTGAAACCCCAAACAATGACTTCATCAAAGAAAGGAAGTAGTGGACTGTTCTGTTGGGACATTACATACATGTCAAATGCTCACATTTGATTTAAAAATATTCTTAAAGCAAGGCATTTTGACATATAGACACAAACTTTGATTAAAATAGATAACATATACCCTTACAGCCAACCATCAGATGTTAAACCCAGTAATTTACCACTTAACTGATTGTCCTTCCACAAGATTACCTCAAAGCAAAACACCTACAAAATAGGCCCAGTATTGCAACATGCATCGCAACATTTGTGTTTTAGGGTGTTTCATCCTAAAGGTCTTGAATGTAAACCCCTACTTTGGCCCATAATGTAGTTGCATATTGCGTCAAAGTCTTTTCACAAGAGTCTGGGCTGGCGTCCAGGTCAAAAGCACCCCTTCCCCTCTGTTGCACAGGCAATTGTTTTATGCACAGGACTTTTTAACAAAGCTCTTGGAATATGTTGTGTTTATTTTGCACACGGTTATGATCTTTAATTACTTTTCCTGGATGAGTGCTCTACGACTTTTGGTTTCCAAATACCAACAGGCGTGTTCATTAATACATTTGTATACTCAGGATGAGTTACTTGCACGCTCCCTCAACATTTTATAGAGAGCTTTATATAGATCTTAACAAGAACTGTTGAAGTTTGCCATTATTAACATGCTGTATACGGACGGTACAGTGTGATGGAAATCTGGTACCTCCTGCTACACTTGACTACTACTTGATTTTAGGATTAAGTACGATCTATGTTGTCACAGAAAGTATTATGGTACCACAAATATGAATTTATTTATTTATTTTCCAGCCAGGATCTACATCAGCCTTGAAAAATCCAGTCGACTCAGACATCAGATCC
This sequence comes from Anarrhichthys ocellatus, assembly GCF_004355925.1. NCBI lineage: Eukaryota > Metazoa > Chordata > Actinopteri > Perciformes > Anarhichadidae > Anarrhichthys > Anarrhichthys ocellatus. The sequence goes on from NW_022280052.1 coordinate 5,421,444, forward strand.
TTTTAAAATGATCATCCTGTGAGAACCAAACTGTTAGACTTTACTGGTAACGTCACCCATAATTTCATACAATTTTTTTATGAATGAGTGGCGGATGTGCAATTTCTATTTTTCATCCTTTACAAAGGTACACAGTAGCACCATCTGCATAGGAAGTAGGATGCATCTTTGGTCCAACTTTAGGGTTGCAAAGTGAAAATCAAAATTGATTAATTGACACCCCCATGTGCTATGCAGGAGGAGAGCTTCTTCTTGATTGAGTGAATTAAATTCATTTTCAACTGTAACATCTGAATCCTTTAAACAGGCTCTCCTCTCTTCCATCGGTATTTCACAGTTTCCTTCAGGTGTAGAAACCCCATACTGGCACTCGCCCGCCCGTACCAACTCAACAATTCCAACCCCCCGTTCTCATTAACCTGGGGCCTCTATGTTTATCATGAAGACAACATCTGTCCAGCTTTCCACCTTAACTGCCAAAGAACAACGACTTTTCCATTACTGCCCTGGGAAAGTAAACAGTAATTTGGGCATCAGCAGTACATAATTGTGCAATGTTAGATGTGTTTGTGTGATGGAGTTGTGTTTTAAGAACTGTTCTGTTTCCTTACCCTGTATATCCTTTGGGTTCATCATCTTTCCTTATCCTATTACAGAAAGTAGGATAAGAAGCCAACAACCTTAAGATGACCAGGGATTTCCATCTTGGTAAGGGGATGACACCGACGCCCTTGTGAAATCCCCTTGTGTGATAAGTGACATCATTGGCTATGTTATGATGTCAGTCTGTCGGATGTAGTTATATAGGATCACACTCATCAAGGGTTCACTGTCTAATAATAGCAGTGTATTACCATGACTGTCGTCCAGAGACGATGGGTGATTCCCACATGCTATCCCACCATTAGCAGCATCAAATTAGCCTGCTAGCTCTTAGCCAAACATAAATCCCCACCTGAGCGCCCCGAGTTGAGAATGAAAAGGCCAACCATTCTTCACTATGTCTGTGCAGCACCCCAGTGTCCATGTCTAGATTTATCACAGGTCCCATTTGCTTTTCAGCCTCTCTAGGACTCCTAGTAAACCGCCAGGCAAAGGTTTGACTGAACAACTAATGATCCAACATGAAAAGAGAGTTGTCACTTGAAGCTGGCTCAAAGTTGTTGACTGGGAAGTCTCAGTGGCCCACTATAGCTTAGGAGGGCAAGAGAAATACAGCAGCTAAAAGACAGACGGGCCGGCCTGCAATTCGTCAGCTTCTGTACTTCCTGAACTATGGGAAATCCCTTCCCACAGTGAAACATCCTGAGGATTCCCTGCTAGCATTTACCTGTCCAGCACTTTTGGTTTTATTGTGAGATCCCATGTTAAAACTACTACACTGGTTTCTATTTTTGGGGCGGCCCATACTGGGCTGGGTATTGCGATGTTGCAACCAAAATAACTCAATAAACTTTTAGTGGGAAAGTTTAATACCTATGCGGCTCTTGTGTGGTCTCCTTTTCATGATAAAGGCCTCATTTTCCACTAACGTTCTGGAAACTCAAGCTCTAACACAAGCTCTACAGTAAATTCAGGGGAGTCACTTGGTTCTGCATAGAGGCCTGGGTTCTGGACAGAACCTGCTACTGGACAATCCCTCTGCTGGCAGATGTCCTAACTAGGCTGGGAAAGGGTTCTCCGCTGACTCCCAAGGACTCAATATGGTATTGTGATACTTCACTATTACAATTTAGATCACAATAAAAACACAGATTTACCTTTGCAATGTCTTTACTGTGTAAATAAATCAATTGTTATCTTCCACATCACACAAAAGCCATTAAAAAGAACCGGAGGAGAACAGTGCGATACACACGTACTCTGTGGGATCTCATTTTGATTACACAGACAATTATTTTTTGAGCAAATATGTATCACTGAGATAAGGGCTTGTAACACTAGTTTTTTTTCATGTTTAAACATGAAATCCGTCAGACTTGTCTTTACTTGTTTATTATAATAGCAGATTAGAGAGAGAGGTTGGAAAAATGCAACCGAGAACTCTTACCATCAGATAAATAGACCACTTATCATCAACAGCATCGTGGCGCCACCCACACAGAGGACAAACTTGCTCTTTGTACTCTTTCTCCGACAGGTATGTTGGGATCTGGCAATCCTCATGGCAGCAGCAAAGTACAGTAACTGTAACTTTATCACACAGAAGCCCGACTGCCCAACTCAGGTCACAGCTCTGGATCTTTAAGTACAGTTTACCGACTTTATTGGCGGATTTAATAAACAGCGTGGAACAACACTATTACAGCAGCATCAAACACAAAAGTTATGTTACACAACACAGAACGGGACTCAGAGGTCCGTACAATACACACTACCACATATAATATAGTACCACACTGTAAATAGTACAGTTAACTTAAACAAAACAAAACAAGGTTACAAACACGCTCCTACAGTGTTTATTGTAAATTCTTTTTTTATTCATTGTGCATGAAAAGGTCGCCAAGAAATTGCCTTCGGATATTAACGACCTTGACGGTAAGCTTATCTTTGTATGGTGGAAGAACCACACTAATACTTGGTAGGTTTTTCTGTATAGCATCTTTCTATTCCACAGTGCTTTACATAAGATATGAAAAACTATAAATCACCATTTAAAATACACACAATCAGGGCAGCACAGCTTCACCCCACATGCTAAATCTGTCTTGTCGATGAGCATCACACTGCGGCATCCCAGACTTCAACCTGGAAGACAGGGGAGCAGATGACAACAGCTGTGAGTTGGTGGTGCTGCGGTCATTGCCACCACGAACAAACTCGTCCTGTGGTGCCCTGTACTGCACCCTGACCTAACCCAATGATGGTATGACAAACTCTGATCCTGAATCATACCTCCGGTTGGCTCCCCACCTCACTCTATAAACCTGATGTATGGGAAAGCGCTATTCTACTCCACTCCACTCTACCCTCTGTGTCACATCTGTGCAGATGATAATAAGGCAGGAAACGAGTCCCTGTTAAAGTGTGCTGTGCCCATAATGGGTTTCCTGTCCATAGCCTTGATGTGTCATTGTCCGCAATGTCTTATTCACACATAGCGAAGGCTGCACCCTAACAGTAGATCATTTCAATCATCCGTCGAGAAGCCCCCGAGTTTACTCGCATTTCGTTGGTCAAATCACGGCACTTTTTCTTAAGCTGTGTCATTGTACACCGGATAACAGCATGGCAGACTGTACAATTTTATGAACTGAGTCTTGTGTCAACATGACCTAACTCCAAAACTAACTCATGGAAACAACACCCGGCTGATCGAATTCTACTACTGATTTGGGTTTAAATGTTTCTCAATAATATTCAGCCACGATCCACCAAACTGTAATGCTATGCCACATGCACTTAGTTGTCCCACACTGTATCCATAGCAGGAGATATTTGAGTCAAAGCAATAGTCAAATGCTAGAGCAGACCTGTACCTCATACATTCCGCCCATCAGCATCCATTTGTTTTGATCGACTTCAAAAAAATAAAATAAAATAAATTACAGGCCACATTCTTATTTTAGATCTGGTTCCTTTTTCCATTTGTGAAGCTAACTTTTGCCACAACCTTGATTTGAAAAACAGCCCTGTAAATTTCAACCTTTATAGACCACATGTAATTGTCCATGGACGAGCATTAATGGAGCATTTGTTGCAGTTATACTTCTTTAACTTTTGATGACAACAGCATCAACCCTAGCTGTCCCTGTACTATTTAATGTCAGGTTACTCCCAGTGGTTCTGGCAGAGGCTCTCCACACCTAAGTTTGTAGTAAGTTTGTAGTTATCCGATGGATTGTGACTGCTGCCCACAGCTTCTCTGCTCTGCTGCAGCCTGTGGGGGGGTATCGATAGGCTACACAAAAAGACCAGCATTTCCACTCTTGTTATCGTCAAACCTTTCCCATGCCAGTCATACCCAGGTGATTGTCAGGCTTCATAAAATCAATGCTTCTTTCATCCATATACCTGGATATGGCTGAGCTTATGAAACAGGAAGAAATAAAAAAACAATACTCCCAGGGGACGACAATTCTTGACATGTTTGCTCCAAAGTGCTCAAAGGGGTAAAATCTTGGCCTCGCATTGGACCTGTGCTTCGGTTGCAATAATTACTATACATATATTCATAAAATGCTTTGTATTTTGGAGGCAGGCTACATGCTTTGAGTCACATACTTATTGGATGGCGCTTAGCGCTGCTGCCTGCGGGTTCAGGTTGCCAAAGAAATTAGCATTCCCTCCTGTAAAGTCTTTTGCCGTGAATCCATCCAAAAGCACCCTAGATTTCCTCATCTGAAGAAAAACATATCCAAAAGATACAGAGTGTGAAAATTTCAATGTGAGAGCCCACTCACACTCTAAAACCATCAAACTATGTGACATTATAAATCACTGGGGCCTGCCGATGCACTGACTACAAAACTGTATTCCAATTGCATCATGTCCCTTTATCGTCAAATGAATGCATTACTCCAATGAGGGCTGCTTGGAGAATAGCTTGTAAAGAAGGTGAATCATCCAACATGAAAAAAAAATAACACGCATCCTCTGAGGTGAGGTGAGGAAAACAGTTCACAGGAAGTGGGGTTTTTGTGTTCACATGCACATGTTGGTAGTTGTATTACAGTAAACAATGTAAAGTTATGAGGAATTTAAGCAAGTCTTTTTTAGAAGTCTCTTTGCAATACGTGAAGCGGACTTGTGACGTGAGAAGAGGACAGGTCTATCTATTAGTGGAGAGGTTGATTGGATCCGGGCACAGTGCGTAAGAAATCATACACATTCGGGATGTTATTGCCTCAAAAATATAGCTAAGACTCATCATTTTTAGTTATTGACATTAACAGTTTTTTTTGTGTAACAAATTGGGTATTTGTAGATATCTAATATTAAACAAAAGTTAAAAATTGAATCATAAATATGTGTACAGTGTCCTCTTGTAGTCCAAAACAAACCCCAATCATTAAATGCTCAGGGATCGAAAATCTGTGTGGAAATGCATTTAAGTGATTTGGATTCTTACATGAATTAATCATTTAATAAATACATAATTAAGTGTTGTATTTGTATACCTGTCTGCATGTATAGAGGCATCTATATGTATGTATGAAACTGTCAACAGGGAGTTGAACATGGGCATTTCCATAATAATGATAGACAACAGTGAACACAGTGGGTTGAGTATATTTCTTCAGCCTTGACCAACACAAAGGCATGTTGAGGCAAAGGTAGGTACACGCATAACGCTAGACTAGGGGATGACGTCTATGTGTACGTCTATTGTAGCTCTCACTGATAACCCTTCCTCTACAACTGCCTCCTCTCTGTCATGTGTTGCAATGCTGGGCATTTCTGAAACTTGCCAGGCCGAGGGCTGAGAGAGTATAGAAGTAACATTACACTGCTGTTAGTGTATTTAACTAGCAACCTAAGGCACTCATCTGTCTGCTCCATAACAGTTATGTTTTGTCGTCCATAATTGGAGGTGGAACCTTTTCTTGCACCTTTTTCACATGCCTAAAGAGAGTGAACATTTGCACATGAAAACTAGGTTGGCCTCCTTGATTAAATTAGTTGTTGCATGATTGAGTCACAATGTTCCACATCAATCAGACCCAGCACAAAGAAAAATGCCAAAACCACAAAGTCGAAAGGCAGGGTTTGCATGACCTATGATATGAGCAGCCATAGATATTCCCAGCACGCACCTCTTCACAAAAAGAAACGGGGTAAAGAATCCCAGCTTCTTTTACTTTGGGACCATTGGGCCCTGGGTACAAAACAAGGCCACCAATAAAAATGAATGCCAAAAAGGAAGGAAAAAGGGGGAAAATGGGGAAAAATATCCATTGACATTTTGCACCAGACTGAGAGAAAGTAGCATTGTTTTGATCGTTTTGTTTGCAACAGCAGGGGTAGGCTTTCAGCGAGGACTGAGGCACATCACGTGCATCGCTTCAACCACTGAAAAAGAATAGAGAGAGCCAAAAACTCGGCCTGAACAGCTCTACAAGTCTTTGAAGTCAAATAAAGCCATCTCATCGATCACTGATTCAAAGGCCTTAAATTCTCTTTTCTCCCTCTCTCTCTCTTTTCAGTCTTGAACCTTTTGTTTATTGTACAAATGAACCTGTTATAAGGCTCCTTCACTTCCCTTGAAAAATAAGCAGTCAAAACACAAATTGTTGACGGACCGGATCTGGCATAGCAAAGTGAAGGCTAGTCAACATGTGGTGATTTACACAAATCCTAAAATGAATTCACTGGCAAAGCTGAGGTATTCCTTCTTCATTTTTGACCTTCAGTCTATAAAACTCCTTGGACAGATCTGACTTCACATCCCTATCGGTAACACCATCGGTTGCCAGTTATCTTGTTTACATGGTGGTTTACTGTTTTGACTTCGAAAATGTATGTCTTAACTTTTCATACAGGTGTATTTCTATGCTGTCAAATGTTTGTTTACATTTGTAGTATTTGTATGCATATAGTAAAACTGAGCTGCTGTGTTATGAAACTGCTATCCAATCTACAAAAGAGTTTCTCTTAAACCTTTAGAGTGTATTTTTAAAGATCTGTTCCTTAAATCACAAAAGAATCTCACTGTGATTGAGGCGTATCATTTACGACCAAGTATTTAACACACCTTCGTTTTACGATGTCAACTTAATGGACATGTGAGCCAAGCCTATTTGTATATTTTTAGCAAGAAGGAAACGATTAAGTGTTCTGACGACATTAAAAGTAGGTTTAACGTGGAAAGATGTAAGTTGTGAGAGTAGGGTTGTAGGTTGGAATGTTGGAGTGCTTTAGCGATGTGTTAAATGATTTACTTAACCATCCTATGAAAATAGAGAGCAGCTGCACTACTGCAGAAGCACGACAACCTGTTGGTAGGAATAGAAAGAAGGAGGGTTATTAATATAACTACAGTTCAAGTAATTTCTGATGACATATAAACGTCCAGGTTTATTATCTCTGTCAAAACCTTCCGTATAATGGTACACCCAGATCTTTTGTTTGAAAATATCTTTAGAAGATTTAGAATGATGGCCAAACTATGGCAAACAATGTACAGAACCATTATTGCAATTGTAACTACAACATTACCTCTGACAGCCAAAGGCAATGCTTTATCTGGATGACTTAAATCAACACAGTCACAAAAGGAATCTGTGTCCACCCTGTCTACAGCTCTGTGAGGGTGATGGTAAGATGACTGCTGCCACAGGTTCTGGTTCTCACAATGTCACATTAATGGCATAGAACCATGCAATAAAAAAACAGTACATGCTGAGGAAGTTGTTGTTGTTACACAAATATCTTGCTGGGGAACCCCTTTCAAGGCAACACAGGGGGGATATCGAAATGGCCCCCAACATGAAGAGGCATTGGGAACAAGGAACAGCCTCTCATATTGTTATGACGAAGAAATGATGCATCAGCCCACCAATTTCAAATCAATTTGCCCCAGAGGCTTGAAAGGAGGCTGGCAGTGGTCGTCTGGTACTTGGGATAGTTGCTGTAGCGCACCCTTAAGAAAACAGCTAATATTGCTGTGCACTACATTTTAAAACCACTGCCTCCTTCAATGTCAGATGAAAGCAACTGAAGACGTCATCTTTAAAAAAAGCCATCAGTGACACACTTCAAGACAGACATTCAACTTTGGGAAATAAAATGGTGTGCCTCTTGTGCGCTGACGAGTCCTTTCAAACGTGTTTGTGGATGGACGCAACACATGTTGACATCTCAGAAGGATGGAGGGTTTTGTGAATCTCTTATAGTAAAAAAGCATCTATCCTAATTTGTAGCGATATAGTTTTTCTTGTATTGTGTACTCATTGAAGTACATTTGTTTGATTCATTCTCTGATAAAGAATGAATGAATTTAACAAATGTAAGGCGTTTTAAAGCTGGGCATGGAATCAGACCCACGTAAAACTCTTAGATTATTGCTGCTGGTCTGGACTAACAGTTCTTGGGGACTGAAGGAAAATTCATTCATTCTGCCAATGAGAGGAAAGACATTGGGCCATGATCTAAAACTTTCCATACTTCCTCTTTCACTATACTTTCACAGGGCTGCCGCCAAAGATTTGACCATTTTTAAAAAGGCAAAAGTGGCGCCTGAAACATACAATAAGCCAATCGGATGCAGTGGATTAAATTCATTTGCAGTGGCTTTGCCTTCAGGAACCGCTCTTCAGCCCTTTGCCGATGACCTTGACGGGGCTGTTCACAGTTAATTGCTTAAGTCATGTTTTGGTAAACCTGAACCTCTAATCGCCCTTGCTCACTTTGTCTCGTTTTCTATCTGTTTCCCGCCCTCACCTCTGTTTCTATTTTCCCCTGCCTGTGGCTTCTCGCTCTCTTTCACTCTCTTCCCGTCTTTAGTGTTACTGCAGTTTTTGTGAGTGCTCCCCAACCCTCCCCCATTTCCGCTGGTGCAAGTTGTTGGTAGGAGAGCTCAGCCAAGGGTCACTGGTGTACTCTTGCTAGCTTTGTCCCTGTGCACCTCTTTTACTCTCTCTTCATCTTTTGCCGCAATCATCCTCAAAGATCTGAGCGATTTCAACCTTGATCACCAGCAGCCGAGCTACTCAGGACACACACATCCTTCTGCTTGTGCAACACATCATGTAGGTGACAAAACCCCTGATCGTTTTTAGACCAGAATGACATCCAGTCTTCTCAAGTGTTCAAAGGGAGCCACATCAAACCCTTCTTATCAAAGACCAAGAAAGTAATAGTTGTAGAACTCAAAGACCAAAGTTATGATTCAATTTTCATGGGAAACCACTTAAGGTTAGAGCCCTTAAAAACGTTTGTGCCTATTCCTCCTTTGAGGTCAGGTGCTCAGACAATGGTTTGGATCTAAAACGACTAAAAGACTTGACATGACAAATATTTTATCAGTTGCTATATCTGGCATGCTGTCCATGCATTGTTTTAAGAAAGCAGACACTCGTTCCAATCTAAAAAAATACACTTCTGATATAATTCTATTCTAGGAAAGGAAGCTCATTGTTAACTGGAAAAAAAGTTGTATTTTTTTTTTTGTAGACTTTGTTACTGTATGTACTGTATGTACTTGTATGTACTCATATAAACTCATCGAATGACAAATGATGAAGTAAGACAGGGTAGACCTCGATCATGGTAAATGTTAAAAATGTTGCTTTTCATGAGTTTGGTTTGACAAACAAGGCTTTCCAAAAAGATGCCACTGTGAAACTTTGGGTAAACACTGTTTGGCACTGCAGAATATGGTTTGATTTTGTCCAATCTGTTGCCAGATGGCTGGGGATCACCATATGGGTAAATACAATGAAACCCGGAAAGTTTAGACAGCCACTTAGAGATGATTAAAGGTCAATTCCATATACCTTTCCAAGACTGACAATTTACCTGAGGCTATCGAAGTTGTCCTTATGCTGTAAATATCAGCCATCTGGTACATTAAACAAAATGCTTGAGGAGGAGGAGAAGAAAATTAAGTTTCCTTTCATTTGTGAAATTAAAAGGTTTCATTTCCATAACTGATGCTGACTGCTTAAAAGTCAAAGCTATGAGGCCCCATGTCAATGGTCACCTCTGGCATAAGCATAAGCATTTGGATTAGAATGTTTGTCCATTAGAAAGATTATTTTGTCTTCATGGTCAGGTTATTTCATCTGCTAATGTGTAATATTATACTCAGGAAGAGGAGAAGTGTTGTCTTTCAGCAAGAAACACATTTTAATTGTATATTGTAATTTCCATATGGTATTGCTTTTGATAACCTGTATTATTAAAATTAGAATATCAATAAATACAGTCACAAAAAAACGATCATAATAAATAAAACACATTCTGTCAGTAGAAATGGCTCGAGTGCATTTAGTGTCTGAGCAGTGAAGTCCGCTGTTTGATCATCCACATAATATCAATACAGAACTAGAAAAGTGAATTCAGTAGAGTGCAGACCACAGCTGTAATGCTTAGTTTAACTAATACAAACCACAAATGCCCCCCCGTCTAGTCCGCCAGCCTATGAGACGTCTCACACAACAGTACACTCTCATTTTAATCAGTGCAGCTGTCTGCACCGGCTCCTTGCAGGAGAGGTCCACACAGACGCACACACACACACACGACTGAATAAAACACAAAAAAACACATTAAAAAAACACTGCTGCGCTGGCAAAGGTTACTTGGCACCCTTATTATTATTTGGACATTGAATATAAATGCAAATACAAAATCCTAACTAACAAAAGTTGCCACAGAGCTGTAAAATTCGACTGATGACGGTTCAGGATGGCTAAAACGAAAGAGAAGCATTTCATGGGCTGATGAGATTGTGAGCATACATGTGTAAGCTGTTCAGTTCAGTCTGCTTCTCTCTGCTCCACAATGGTCTCCTGGGTTTGTGTGATTGGTTTTGTCTTTTCTTTCAGCATCTAACATCTTCATGCCTCTGCTCCAGTTGCTCTGGTAAACCCTACATCACTCCATTTACTGCTTTTTATCATTGACTTGTTTCTATAAATGTTTTGGTTAAATACATCATTACATTTTTGACACAACGTAGTAGTTCGTTCAGACTGTTTGTAGTCCGAGCTGTCACATTCAGTTAATTAATTACAAAACTAGGTCTAGAAGTCTTCTGTCCCTGACAAAGTGGTTTCACAACTCTGTTTTAAAGAAATAAGAGGTGTGTGTGTGTGTGTGTGTGTGTGTGTGTGTGTGTGTGTGAGAGAGAGAGAGAGAGAGAGTGTGTGTGTGTGTGTGTGTGTGTGTGTTTGAGAGAGAGTGAGAGAGAGAGAGAGTGTGTGTGTGTGTGTGTGTGTGTGTTTGAGAGAGAGAGAGAGAGAGAGTGTGTGTGTGTGTGTGTGTGTTTGAGAGAGAGAGAGAGAGAGAGAGAGAGAGTGTGTGTGTGTGTGTGTTTGAGAGAGAGAGAGTTAGAGAGCGAGAGAGAGAGAGAGAGAGAGAGAGTGTGTGTGT
>NW_022280052.1:5432583-5432954 GCF_004355925.1 Anarrhichthys ocellatus
GAGAGAGAGAGAGAGAGAGAGAGAGAGAGAGAGAGAGAGAGTGTGTGTGTGTTTGTGTGTGTGTGTTTGGGTACTGTGGAGTAATCAGTGTACCAGTTCCCTAATGGTTTACATCTGTTTGAAGCAGACTTCAACAAAACATGACCCCCTCAAAATCATCCACTAATGTGAGTTACTGAAGTTTTACCTAAAGTCTGTGTAGTTCTTGTGACATATAGCCTATGAACATATTCATATTTACTCAGCACTGACTTCCTGAGACTTTTATCAATATTTCATGACACTATTTGCAACAACATCATCATGCATAAGTTAATATCCAGAGTGTGTGTGTGTGTGTGTGTGTGTGTGTGTGTGTGTGTGTGTGTGTG
>NW_022280052.1:5432964-5460359 GCF_004355925.1 Anarrhichthys ocellatus
TGTGTGTGTGTGTGTGTGTGTGTGTGTGTGTGTGTGTGTGTGTGTGTATGTGGCCTTTTGACCTTACTGCTATCTTCATCTTCTATTCTCTATCTGTGGGGATACACCTGCTTCAGCCATGATTTCATACTAACTGGCAGGGAATCAAACAGTTTCGATAACGTCTGTAACTGTTGCTTTAACACTGCAGAAGAGATTAGGGTATTTCAGTGTTGTTTTTGATAAGATTGTGGTACGTGCGTTATCCTGCATCTCTTTTGGCTGAGCTGACAATTCTGAAAACAGGTTTGATGAGAAGCGCTTAAAGTTGATTAAGAAAAAGAAAATCTGGTCTGGATTACTCAAAAACAAATCAGACACACACATACAAGCCACAAAATAAAAACACCCATGCACACACTCACGTAGCACATGAGCATGTACACATGTTTAGAGCTGTGAAAGATGGCAAAAAGAAGGCTTTTCATTGTTTCATTTCTGCAGCCAGCTCCTTTCTTGAAACAGAGAAAACGACGTTTTTCAAGCTCATTTGGATGATGTGTTGACGGGCACTTGTTTTGTTTCCACACTATCTAATTATCTAACTAAAATAGAAGGAGCTTCTGTATGTACAGTACATGTCTATATGTATGTCCGTCGTTTGATTTGCTCGACACCCGACCATCCGATCAACTTCTCGCTTGGCGGGCGTATAGCTGAGGACCTAAGGAAGTCTAGTGTTGAGTACAAGCTCTTCTACAGGACATATTTATTATTGGTGTGTTATGTTCACAATGTGCAATGTTGAGAAGGGACCCCTTCTCAATACATTACAATTACAATACACCGGCGAAGGGCATGCGGGGTAAAGCTCGCTAAGGAAGTGCAGTGTCTGGAATGAACTTGAGAAAGCTGCAAGCAGCAAGCAATCGCTCCATTCCGAACAGGCACATCTTGAACGAGCACTGCACTGGTCTTCAATTAAAAAACAATTAGTCATCATACTTAATGTTCATGGTGTTTATGAGCGACCCATTACATCAAGATATTTATGCCCGTCTCCATCAGCTTTGAGCATTGCCATCATCCGATGGAAGCAAATGGATGTTTCAATCAGTAATTCACACCTCTGCACCTTCCAAAAAACGCAGTCTCACCATCCAAAAATCATTAAACCAAACCAGAAACTTGGCAGCAGCAGGACAACTGTTAAGCATTACACTTGCTCTAGGAAAACTGTTTATGCCCGTACAGGGTGAAATACAGTCCAGCATGACATCTGAGGACACGCACCTGGTTTCAGTCAACACACCGTAAAACCTTTGAAGCTACAAATGTGTGTGAATTTTCAGCAGGGATGTTTCATGTGCTACTTTGTGAAGGTGTGGGGGAAAGTCACCGTTAAACTGAGGCTCTTTAGTATGGGGGTCATTTGCATTTCGTCATAGTTATAAATAAACTTTGGGTTGTTCTGCAGCCAGCCTGCCCACAAATAGGAACAATAGTTTGACTAGATGGATGCCAACGCATGCAAAAACAATTAGCAAGGATAATTGGAGTTATTGTTCTTTCCTTCACACATCCTCAGCCATGTGATTGGCCTGCAGTAATCATTTCTGGTCGCTCTGTTATGGAAAATAGGGAGCAGTAGTCTGGGACTCTACAGTAGTATACATGCTTGAAATTTGCAGCACTGATTCTTGTATAAGGTGAAATTGCTCATCTATTTTAACAATCAATACTGTATGACCATAAACTCAAAAAGTAGGTAATAGTAGAAAAATATTAGAAAAACAAAATGTTACCAGCATATTTCCACATCTGAAATTTCTTTCAATTTCATATACACGTCCACTGCAAGGCTCTTCATCTTTGGTTTTTACGATTTTTACCAAAATATGAATATATTTTTCCTGAAGTAGTAGATGTCAAAAGTTCTAATGTTTGCTGCTTTAAGAAGTTGTTGTTTTGCCCAGGTGTCAGCCAATGAGGTCCTCTTGTGGTGGGCACAACTCAAAACTCAGCTTCCAGTCGTACAAAATGTAGAGAAACAAGGGAAAAAACTCAACAGTTTAATGTTAATAACCCCAAAAAATGCATACATCCCTTGATAACTTTGTAATTTACATTAACAAAATAGGTCCTTCCTTCCCTATCGTCATCACACATTCACATGCATCCTCCTTTGTCCATCGTTAATGAAGCAGGTGGGTGGCAACAGCTGATGTGGTGGTGGGAGGCTAATGCCTGGACAACAATGATCCACAATGCACAGCGACCCTTATCATACAAAAAACACCCACCCACAAGATCTGTACTCACACCAGCAGCCCTGTCAGACGTCACCGTGACGGCTTCCCACTGAACCATTTGTCATCCCGCTGTCTCTTGGGGCAGACCCTTTTCTGAATCTTCTGCCAAACTCTCTTACAACATGGTGCACAATGTAATAGTTTTAACTGACACTTTTTAGGAGGAAGTTTTTCTCAATGGTTCCCTTGCAGCCATTTACATCAGCAGTCACTAGGGAGGGGAGGGGAGGGGGATCTCTGGATGGCAATGCCTTGGATTTATACTGGGACTCAACTATTATTCATCCTCGCTCATTTCAGATAGGCAGCCTTTTAAAGGTTAATTGCTCTGGCCAATTGCTCTCCCTCCCTCCTGCTAACGATGGTGCACTCCTCGATGATGTCATTGAGTGGCTGAACCAAAAATATCTCTCCAACTACTTTGGTGATGGCTCCTCACTTCAGAAGGGCGCAGCAGTGTCTAATCTGTTTCGCTGCGGAGAAGCAGCTTTTGGCAATATGAGCAAAGGCCATGGAAGCCAAAAACAAATTTTGCTCTGCTAGTTTAGTTTAATGGATTGTCTTTAAAAAGGCCTTGATGACATTTAAAACAGCTAGTACCATAACTCAAAATGTCAAAGGAAAAAATCCTGCTCACATCGTCATCTGCAACTCTGACAGTTACTACCACTTGGGAATTTTTAGATTTAGAAGTATTATGAAGCATTTTTGAAGTGAACTGTATTCTTCAACAAAAGCGCAGCAACACTCAGCGAGACCATCAGTTGTATTAGAATCTTATCCACACAACACATTTGTTGTGAATACATGTTTTGTTAAGGGATGCCAGAATCTGATATAAACACCATAAAGAAAATGTGCTTTGTTTTAAATTTCTTCTGACTCACATAACTAGCATCCATTCACATCCTTTGTAACTGTTAAATCTCTACTTTCTATATCCTGGAGTTTAAAAAAAAAACTGTGGTAGTCACAGGAAGCAGATACATGTAGGAGAAGATGCTCTCTAACAAACGTCAATGTTTCATCTTCTGCTGCAGCCTTGTCATTATAAAAACAGATACAAGCGATAATCTCATGAGCAGGGAAAGGTATTGGAACTTGGTCTGTCACCAAATGACATCCCCACACTGGTTTCAACAATCCAGCTGAGTAAAATGGACATGAACAGTTTTCTTCACCTTACCTGGGAGGTTCCCAAGAACTTAATACTTAAACTACTCTAGTGATGAATTAATTTGATGGGATGCTCAGCAAAGACCTTCCAGAGGAATAATAAGAAAAAAATACCAGCTGACATTAAAATTGCACAGCTCCACGAGACCAGTTATGCAGGTACTTCATGGGAAATGAGTATGCAGTATCCATTTATGATGGCCATAAAAAGGAGTGAACCCTGATGGGCTCCTCCGCTTCAGGATGATGTTATCCCCCATTACTACCGACCACATCTATCGCTCAGACTACTCCGCTCCGCCTTCCCCTGCGTCAGGCAGCGGGGCGAGTGCCGAGGAGTTCACATTTGCTCTCCACTAATGTCAACGAGTCCATAAACAGCCACGTGTCCACTTCAAATGTCCAAGCAACCTATTCATTTGGAGACTTATTGGATTAGAGCATCAGCTAAATGCCAAAGATGTGAACGGGCGGAGGTAGGTGAGAAGACTTTGGACATCAAATCTATCCTGACTGCCACCGGTCAGCTGACAATGTTCTGGAGGTCAACCAAACAGATCTTATTATCTCTCAAGACTGAACTGTACTAAACTGTGGCTTTGACTCTACCTGCTTTCTTGTACAAAGTTGTAATGATATGAATTGAAGTGAATCACAGCTACAAGGCTACAATGAAATATAACTGGCATGGGAGAATGTGTACGTACAGTTTGTTCTCAACTTAAAGTATATCTTGAATAGATTTCCAGCTTGGTGAGCTGAGTATACTGGAAATAAACAGTTGGTGTTCTGTGGCGTTTGGAAATTGAAATACAGAGTGATGCTTTGTGGATGGTTAACAAGTCATTGAGATTTGACAGAGTAGTACATTGTTGATGGAGAGTCTAAACAGCTTTATGGGTTACACAGACACTAACTGTTCAGTCTTCGGGATAGTTTTACTGTCAAGGAGTAAATTTGAGTTTGACGTCTTAAACCAGTGGGAATATACAACATGTCTGACTAATCCCCCAGCAGATGACCGTCATCGGCTAAACTGTGCGTCACAATAATAGGTTCATCAAATCAAGGAGTCTGGTTCGTCTCTGGCAAATTTACTGAACAGCTACTCTTGGTTTTATATACTTTCCCATTTGATTATTTACAACTTTCAAGTTTCAGGTGATTTTATTTAGAGAGTGGGCTGCTTTTGCAAAGCTGCACTATAGTGCAGACTCTGAAACTAGCAGGTTGTGGAAGAGTCAGGGGGCAGTTAGCGTGCAGGCAGGCGGGTAGGCAGGCAGGTAGGTAGCCAGTCTACTGATTACATTCAGGCCAAAATAAATGATTGGACGGTTATTATTACAGTCCTGCTACAGCCACAGATTAAGTTTTTTTGTTTCTTTTTTTTTGTCAGAACATTCGATTCATTGATTACAGTCAGGATTTAATGAGAATTTCAACAAAAATATCATAAATGTTTTTAAAGAAGATTACCAACCCTGCCTTTAACGGCAGTATGTGTGATGTGTATAATGGACTAATCAACTCCGAGCATGATGCTGACACGTATCAGCCTGGCTGCATATCAAAATAAAAAACAAAAACGTCCTAGTTCTTTAAAAAAAACGTAACACACGTCAGACATGGAATCTGTCTAAGTAGCAAGAAGTACCTCCGCTATAGATAAAACAATAATAAACTTCTCAGCCTCGAATGACACACACAATCAAGAAATCTATTAAACGTGACAGTGGCGATATTATTATACAAGCAGTCTCCATGTTTTACCAGCAGACCCTCCCAGTAAAACCAACATGATCAAACAGCAGAAAGGGGTCATGTGGACAGGTTCCAAAACATTGTTAGCACCGGCCTGCCACTGTTTCAAAGCTCTCAGAGATTAGATTGGGCAGGTAACTCCATGGAAACACATGAATAGGTTTTGGGGCCGTGAGGTTAGGAAAACGTAACGTTGCAACTGGAAACCCGATGTGACCAAAAGTTAAGACCTGTGAGGTTTTTTCCCAGGGAGGGAACAGGATGGGAATGGCAGAGATGGGCTATTATTGCTATAAATCCTCCAAAACACAGCGTAGGAAATGATTTATGTGCATAAATCTGCCTAGTGGGGAAAAGATGGCGGATCATGTTACTGTTTCTGTGTTTGTGCATCTGGGGTTCACGGGTGGTGCGTAACAGATCCCAGTGTACACACCTTAGGTTTTGCGTGGGTTGGCAGCGGCATCTCTCACATCATCGGATCATTTGTCCTGCACAGTGATTAGTGAAAGCACCATAAGTTTTGAGAAAAATATTCCAGTTTTTGATGAAACATACGTCTGTTCAGACATAATATAATACAGTTGACAGGTGTTTAAGAAAGGAATAGACTTGAAAGGGGCTCAGCGCTCTCATGCAATGTCAGATGTCAGATTTGGATATGGGGTTGCGTGAGGCTATGAGGGTTAAGTGGTCAACTAAACCTGAGAGTTTTACAATAATTACCGAAGATAACAAGTATGAAAATGTATGTTAAGTAAAGCTTTTTAATGGATAATTCTGCAAGCTCCATTTCACCAGAGCTCCGTTACTATTCACTTCTCTTAGCAAAGAGAAAGTTCCCTTAAGTGTGCATCTGTCCGTCACATGACTTTGTCACCATGTTTTAGATATTAAGTATAAAAAGAGTTCCATTTCATTATGTTTGCTGTTATCTATAATACCCATCTACATCATAACCAGGCTTAAAGCACTGATCTTTTGTTCTAACTCTATTACTTTACTCCATGCGGAAGCAGTGACTCAGATCTTGCAACAACAGCCACATGATGGTAAGAGATTCCCTTATTTCCCCATCTTTCCTTGTCTCCCGCCAAACTACAAATGCTTTTTTTTTTAATCTGAATGATATCTGGGCCACCTAGGTGAAGGCAAACACCCTTCATGGAAAATACACAGCCTACTTGGCTAGATACATGCAGGAGCTTACGGAAAGAAGTCTCTCAGCAGGTCAGGAGAGGTTCGAATTAGGTCTGAACTAAATGAATATAATAATACATACAATGCAAAGATATTATGAACTTGAGAGACAACCATCTCTACAAACTACTGAAGTACAATTTCACCCAACGATAAGAGGCCATTCTTCACCCAATATGGTCTTCCTCTCGGTGAAAGGGATGATGATTAATCTGAAGTTAATGGCCGTAATTAGGTGATGAAAACAACCAGTTGAGGTCATCATTCAGCTTCTACGGTGGAAGAAAGCATCTCCACAGGTCCCCATGGCTATATGACACCATCCTTCCATCCTTTTCTCTTTTCATTTCTTATTGCCCTCCTTTTCTTCGCTCCCACTGAGGACTTTCACTTTGATTCAGTAAGACACAGCAGGGAAAAAGAGAGTCGTCAATGGGTTGTGATCAACTGTAAATCCCTCAGGAGGGGATAAATCATTTAGCCCACATTAGGCAAATATAATGGTGGGGAAATGTAGGGAAAAAACATTAAAGGGAAGTCACTGAAAGATAGAAATAAGCCATTTGTGCATTATGGGCCTTTTTGGAATGGATCAAATTATTAGACACTGACATTGGAAATATATATTTGTAATGTGATGCATTTGGTGATAAAACAACTGTCACCTTGAAAGCTATAGACATTTTTCCTTTATTGCTATATTTAAATATGAATCCATTCCGGATTTTAAATATACTTGTATAGCAATATACTATACTAGCATTATGTAATGATTTGGCTATCAATGTAGCATGTAGTATGCAGTATGTAAACACAAAAGCCAAATCTGCAAAACACCTGGATGTCGTACTGACTCTGAAAAAAATCGACTGTTGCACAATGCAAAGCGCTGGTAACAACAACCAAGGCAAAACAAGTTTTCTATAATTTTCTTATGCTATTTCATCATTTAATTCACTTCATTATAGAGGTGAGAAATCAACTGTGGAGAATATTGGCAGTTTTGCGAGTTGAGAAGCTCCAGAAACTCGTGAGCAGTGCCTGCCTAGCCAGATAGCGAGCCAGCAAGTTTAAGAAACTCAAGTCAAGTGTTGTTGTTTTTTTAAGTCTACCCTCAATCACCATCTCTTTTATCTTTCTTTACCATGAGCTGTTAGAAATAAAAGGTTTAAGGGGTGGGGCAGCTAAACCATGCAGTGTCTTATGAAGTTAACAGTTAAAGCTCAATAAATTGTGTTTTTCGATAATATTGCAATAGTAGTATGCATTTTTTTTGTCCAGTGCTTTAAGAGCTTGTTTAATCTAATAGCTAATTAGGTGGGCGACTGCAGTGTGACATTACCCCCAAGTAGACTGACTCACCGTAGCCTGTGTAAGCCTACATCCATTGGTGTATTTTACACAATGCATTTTAAGTAGCATTCTCCTTCCACTATCTTGGCTATCTATTTTAAAAGGGCTCAGTCGTTGCATCCTGTGTTTAGCGCTACCCAAGACGTTTGTGATTGTTTAAAGAAATACAAACAAGCCAGAGCGTTTTTTCTCCTATCCCGGAATGATATTGTGTGGCGCCAGACCTATCTTTAGTGCTGACACAGCGTGTTGTGGAGATAGGTCTGGCTATACGGGACAACCCCAAAGCAAATAACTAAAGGATTCAGTCTGTTAAACTGATCATCAGTAAATCATTCTGTAAACCAAAGACTTAGATCATCTGCTGTATAATCTTTTAAACAAATACTGTGCTGTAATTTACTATCAGCCACTATATGTAAGATTAATTGTGGAGCAAAAAGTAATATTATTGCAGTGATAATTACTCAGTTTCCTCCCTTGGTATCATAGCACAAATATACAAACAGTACACAAAACCCAACCAAGACAACTGCTTATCAGTGTTGCTAACCAGAGTTTCTACCGTGCATCCCAAAGCATCTCCTCTGTTTGTGTCACCAAGCCAACCCGTGATTGGATGTCCTCTCATTGTGGTATCAAGTGATCACCGGTGGGGTCGTTTCAACAATTCCCACACTGGAAATATTCAAAGGCTACTTACAAAGAAGAACATTTCTATTTAGCAAACATGAAATGAGCTCACAGAGAGCGGATGGAAGGAGTGAAAGCAAATGAGTGCCTGGCTAGGAAATAGTGGCTTGCTCCTGCAGTTTAGTAATACAGCATTAAGATGATCCATTGAAACAAACAAATAAAATGACTTAACCTCTTTTGGGGGGAAAGTGCAGTCAAGGAGAAACATGACATGGCAAATCTGTAACGATGTCTGGAATGTGTTTAGGACGCAAGATCAAATAATCTAATTCATCTGTAATCATATTAGGAGAAGGGAGAGCATATGTAGTCCACTCTTCAGTGCAATCTTCTGGCAAATGCTTTCCAATTTATTCACCCAATACATATATTTTTATGAATATCTCCCTATAAAACAATGTTTATTTGTTTTTATGTCTATGTAAGATTGATTCCCACTAAACTTGACTTGATTTTTAGATACATTACTGTAATTAATGCCAACGCTAAATGCTTTTTAACACAGTCCTGTGTCCTGCCCTTATTAGGCTCTTTGTCCCTGTGACATGAACTTTAGTTAATGACTTCACATGCTGTGCTTGAAGGCAGCCAAAGGTTATTATTTCCAGGCCCTTGGTGAAAGTCTCTCTCTGTGTCAGTTGGACATAAATAATTCTGACGGTGATGAACTTGAATCAGTTGTCTGAAAGCACCATTGACTGCACCAGGCAGAATCTGCGCCTCATCCCAAAATTGAAGTGGTCTAGCCTCACAGAAACAATAACAAATGCTGCATTCAGGTACTCCTTGATAACTCATGAAGTCAAACATTTAAAAGTATATGATGCTATTTACAGGATTAGAGTGAAACTGGGCTGGGACTTAAAGTTCCAGTCCTGAATTGGGATGTTGCCAAACTGATAATGAATACATGTTAAAATAATATGTGCCCCAAATTTGAAAACAGTTACAGTGTTGTGAAAACCATTTATCTTTGAAGAAACGTTTTCACTGAACAATAAAATTAGAAATTGAAACATAATGTAATTTGACATGATCTCTCCAGATGCTATCAACATTTTACTATCCATATCATCATCCATCCAAACCGTTCTGTATGAAGTATGAATAAATAAACCAATTTTCCATTTCTTAACAGTATAAATCAGCTATTGGTGTTTTCTTATTAAAGTGTAAACTATGGGTCAGAATAAAAAAAGAAATAAAAAAAACAATCTCAGTCTCAGACATTGAACTTTACATATGATCTGAGGAACCATGAAAACCCTCCCTTTCCTGGCTGAAAAGGACGTTGGGTCAGCAAGATGGACTTCAAAGTTTTCCAAGTGTGAGACGAAGAAAAGAGGAAATGAAGAGATTTTCTGGGGCTGCTCCTCCATCTCACATTACATAAGAGAGTATGAGGAGACTGTAATGCAGTTTCTGCTGCATTTAATGACAACTGCTTTATCTTGTTGTATATTCCCATTGTTTACTCAGGACCTCTGATGCTCTTATCCATAGGTAGTCGTTGTCATGCTCAAGGTTCCTTCCACAATGCAAATGGGAAAAAATGTCATCTGTAATATTCTTTGAGGTCACGGTTACCCTGGCCTGTCTCCAGTCATGTGTTTCTGTGCATTTGCATCCTAATTTCATGTTTGATTCTAAAAGCTGTGGCCTCCATACAACATGCTCAGCCGTCATCTGAGTGTGAAATGAATCTTAAACGACTCCCGCTTTGGATTACATCACAGCCGAAGACAGTGTTGCAAATAAACCTTGAGGACTCTTTTTTTCATTTTACCATACCCGCTAACTCAACAGTAACATGCATGTTTCACCCAACAGTGGCACACACCAGCAGCTCCAGCCCAATGATTTCACCAAATCACAGCTGTGACTCCTTCGTCTTTGATGTCTCATTAAGGCAACTGCAAGGGAAAACGGGTTGAATAGAGAGGGAGAGAAGGGAGAGAAAAACAACATTTAGCCTTTACACTGGGGAAAAAAAGTTCAACACTATACAGACCCTGAGTCCTCTGGTGCCTGACTTTCCGCAGGACCACCTAAAAAGCAGCTCTACAAACCCAGAAAACTCTGAGAAAACTCAGGGGTTTTATTTAATGGACAACGCCCTTGCCATGTGCTCATCAGGTTCAGCTTCTCTCTGAGCAGGGAAGGTTCACACTGTTTTGATGTGGCCAAGCCCGGGCTGTACGTAGGTATGCACACATGATTTAATTATAGTCAATCGTAGTCATGCAGGGGATTGACTCTGCCTTAGTCAATTGTCTCTCTCATTTATATGGCTCAATATGATGTGTGAATATAAAGCCTAAGTAATGCCACTGATCCTACATGTGACTTTAACACGATAGTGCTAACATCATCTCATCCCCGCACTTCTTTTCTTAGCAGGATAGGCCTGTGTTTACACTGTGCAGATGGCTAATCTAATGCGGCTCTGCACTCTCACCAAGCCAGGTCCAAGACTAACATTATGAAATGAGCAGCACAAATTACTATAAAAATAGAGGGCTGCTTTAAAATAAACCCAGCTGATTTTACATTTACTGAAATATTAGTTCATCTGAGCCTCCTTCCACATTTTTTGTCAACCACAATCTCTCTCTCTCTCTCTCTCTCTCTCTCTCTCTCTCTCTCTCTCTCTCTCTCTCTTTTTTTCACCTTTTCAGTTAAAAATCAAATGCAAGCAACTGAGTCTGAGTCTGTATTTATTTTGGTGAATGGCTGAGGTAATGTTTCCTTTTCCCAAAAGATCAATGGGCACCGCAAGTACACGGTCTGTTGGATAATATGCACAACCTAAAAACACCCTAACATATACTGGATGTACTCTAACAATGATGTGTAACTTAATCATGATATTTACATGTTATTTTGCTTGCAATGAGTTCAATAGTAGAATAAAGCTGCCCTTGCTTTTGGAGGCATGTAGGGGCAATTGTTTTTTTTCAGTTGCAATCACAACGACTTACATTGGCTTCTTGCTCGGAAAAATAACTTGATTTGCTTGCACATGTTTGATTGACAGCTGATTATTGTGCAGAACAGGACATTTAGGAATGAGTTTAAAAAAGGGGAAAGTTATTCACACATGCATATAAAATAAAATCATATAGTGCATTCATTTAAACCAGTGATCAAACACTTTCATATTCCATTCATATTCCAAAAGTTGCCTCAGGCTAAAACAAACTGAACAGGGTTGAAAAAAGTCTTCATCATATCCAAATGGAAAAAAAATGTAGTCTGAGAAAGCAGAATATTTAATTTTAAAAAGTAGTATTTTTTTCAATTGCTAAAAATACAGTAAATAGTGGCACAATGACTGGAAAGTTACTTTGGGATACAGAAAAGCTGAAAAATAAAATAAATTGAATTCATACTTTCCATTTTTGCCCTGCTGCCATGGATAAGAAAACCAGGAACCCAGACCATGACTAAAGTGGAAGCGTATCATATAACCGTCTGCTTTACAAATGAAGCTTTGTGTGTTTGCATGTTGCTCAGCTACAGAACAGAAGAGCCAGCGACTCCTGTGCGAGACAGTTTGGAAAATGGTCACATTTTTGTGCAAAGAAAAAGAAACATTTTGCGAAGTGCAAACCTCCTCGGTTGGTGGAACCAGTGAAGAACTGATATTAGTAACTAAATGATTGCTGTTGGACATCTTCCATTTTTTGATAAATGAAAGTGACGGTGGCACCAAAGGAAATGGTTAGTCAGTTATACTTCACTATATCTCACTATTTTTGTGTAGAAACCTGTAATATTACACTACATTTGTGTTGTTGGTCTCTTAATGAGGTCATTATGTTGGAATTTCTAACTACGTGAAAGACCAGAGTGGAATCGTGGGAAAATGAGCAGCCTGTTAATTTGGGCACCGGTCAATGTTTGTCTGCTTGAGAAGAGCTGAAAATCACAGCAGATGTTTATGCTGGAATATCTGTGTGAAATGAGTTAATCTAAGCAGAATGGTGCAGTATGATTAAATGAATAAATAAATAATTGCTTATTTTTCTTATCTACAATTGTTCAGTGTGTTGTCAGTGTTGTTGACTTTTACGTGGTACGGTATGATTATGATATAGTTATTGCTCCACATCCATTACAGAGATGGAATTGAATAGTGTTGTCATGTCAAAACAATTTGACACGGAGGTGATGCCATTGAGCTGGTCGGATAGCTGGAGCAAGAAACAATAACTTAAAAATAAAACAGAGGTTGTCTAGTTTATTTTATAAAATAGTCAAATAATGATGCTCTCTTGGGTTGAACTGTAACTCTGCAAGTGTTTAAATGACATAAACAACATTTTACTTTAATATTAGTGTCCACAAGTTAAAGAAACTTCTTCTTGAATAGGGAACACTTATTACTGTTTCCACCCTTGGCAGTAATCCATATCTCAAGTTAGCTGGACTCCCTGTGTGTGCGTATGTGTGTGTGTCTCTCTCTCTCCCTTGTCTTTCCCCATCTATCGGCCTGTCTCACTCTCCCTCTGCCTGTCTCACTCTATCTATTCTGGTCTGTCTCTAAAGTAATTGCCAGCTGTATGGATCCAGACTCTGTTATGGTAACAGCCGGAATAAAGCCCAGTGTTAAAATCATTATGGTGCCATGCTGATGAGGCTCTCAGTGTTACTTCCACTCCGGAGGCATTCCAGGTGTACCGCCACTCCCTTGGAAATGTTTAATAATAGCTGCATCTCAATCTGTAATTGCATTTCCCTCTATGTTGTATTTCCCAGAAGCTGCTTGATTCCGTCATTGTTGACTGGGCATCATACGTATGTAGTGAGTGGAGTTGTTCTTCTCTGATGCCAGAATTGGGATTAATAAACAAGTCTTACTTTAGACTGGAGGTACATTTTTGAATTGATGTTTTGGTCACTGGGTGATCATCCAGGTTTCCATCTAAATGTAGTGCAAATTCTCACCGAATATAAAGAAAATTGGCAAAAGGGTAAATTCTATGCTGCTGTGCATATGTTGGTTCATTGAGATAACAGTTGGTTTCAGTACTATGTGAGAGGATAAGGGTACAACGATATAACTTAATCAAACACGAGCCAGTCAAATTTCATAATGGCAATATGGAATTTGTGTTTTTCATGCATTCATTTCAGGAACTTTACAGTCCACTCCACACGGATCAGAAGATTTGGTCTGCCGCTATTATCAGTTTCTTCAGCCCGGAGTCAGATCACTATGTCTTTGTATTATCATTTTATTATTTCTGAAACAATATGGTATAAAAAAAGCCTCACTGTGCTGCCATCTAGCCTTTGGAATTTTATTATGGCCCTTATATTTCCCCTCTGGAGATGACATGATTCTAATGCCATATGGAGACATAAAGTACCATTATTGAAGTGGCCCTTTTCGTAAGCTGACTGCTAATCAGTAGCAAAAACTATATAAATTATAAACAAAAATGATCAAAGTAAATAAAAACAGCAAGTAAAGAGACACATGTTGAAGCACGTGGCCAGAAGGAAGCTCTAAAAGATGGCTTCACCTGATAGCATGCTTAGTCTTTAAGCTGGGTAGCTTCTAATGGCGCCCGTCTACACTTATCTAGTTCAGTTGCTCCTTGTGACCCTTCCACCCCCTACAGCGAAACATAACCCTGCCCCATGTTAGGGTGGGGGGGCATTACATCAGCCTGGCTTAAGGCCACGGTAAGTGTGGATGTGTACGCTGAGTCAGGCTGACATCATGCTGGACTTTCATCCGCCTGGTAGCAATGGCGCTGCCCTCCTCTCATCGACCCCCCACATTCCTGTTCTCCTCTCCCGCTTGATTGCTTTCTTCTTGGACTCGGAGGCTTCCATCTGTCAGCAATCATCTGCCCTTCAAACCCTAGACTGGGCCATTGTTTGCCAATTTGCCCCACCTGCCAGTAATCTTCCCCACAAGGCACCGGCGCTGGTTCCGAATCGGGTCCGCCATTTGTTTCCCCTTCGATGCTAATCACCTGTTTGTTTTGAAAATCTTAGAGTACATGTCAGGAGACACTGTGCCGCTGTGTGTGGGGGTGAGATTAAACAGCGTCATGATCTGGGCCACGATGGAGACTGCTTGAGCTGAACGACTCCAACTAGACCAGCTGATGACAAAGATATAGCTTCTAAATGGCAGAAACTGAAGAGCTTTCTATTTTTATTTTGCTAACACAATAAAACATGTTGTATTTTTTTTTCCATTTTACTTCACATACATTTTGATAAATCTTAACATTCATATAAAAATATGGTTATGTTTTTCATTGGCTTGAAATAAAGCAAAGAATAACTTTGTGCTTTATCTAACTGCTGTGTGACAAAAGCTGTTCTTCAGAGAGTCAAAGGTTATAGATCATGGTACCTTTCAAGCTGTTTGAGTGACAAGTGATTTCTAGGAAATGCCGTGGCAAAACACAGAAGATATGACATAATCTAGCATATTGTCATAGGAATTTAATCTTTTCTGAAGTAACTGCGGCTCCAGGATGACAATGACAGTAAAGAGCAGGGGCGTAAATATAGAGTGCGGGCAGTGCAGATCAATGGGTCACGTCGTGACTACCTTATGCCACTGGTGAAGAGCTAGGGAATTGCTGGCAAAAGCGATACAGTACATGTGATGTAAAATAAGAACATTTTAAATCTCCAGCTGTTATACTGCAGCACGCATCCAATTACTTTATTTTATTTTTGTAATTAGGAAAAGACACAAGTATAAAAAAAGAAATGCTGGACATGCACTCAAAAAATATATGCTACAAACAGACAGATAATCCGTTTAATTGCCACTTACAATCATAAAAATGAGATGCTTGAATGCAAACACATTAGGAAGAATTAAACACAAGATGCAGACGCTTTCACATACTGATCTAATTCCATTCTTTATAATTCTGCGAGTTAATCTTAATCTTACATAAAAACTGGATATCCAAATGGATAATCAAATTTGCTCCTTTCTCTAAAATGTATTTTTTTTTTCTTTCAAAATTTAGAGCCTTTATATTCACTCTCACCGGCTCTAAACATGGCGATGGCTGAGCCGGCGGCTCTTGGCTAACAGTGCCAACAGCCTTACCAGTGCAAACAATGGCAACGGTGCTGACAGAGTTGAGTTGAGGGGTAAACGGAGGGTGGGTGCTCGGCTTCCACAACAACGCTGTTGGTCACGACAATGTTATTAGCTGTAACACTGTGTGGATTAATTGCAGGGCAGCGGCCGTGAACTAGCCAGTGGGGCACAAAACTAGAAGGCATGCACGTCCGGCCCGGGAATGTCAGCAGAGCACAGAAGTTTCGATAAAAACAAAAAGAGAGAGAGAGCGACTTAACTTTCTCCTCAGGTTGACATCACTCCACTAGATATATATATAAATACATAAAATTGCAAAAAGCAAGCACAGAATTATGGGAAATAACAAAACAATTTAAAGCTATTGAATTTATAACAAAACACAATTCCATTTCCCACAGTTATTCCACACTGGAAATCTATTTTGAGCAGTCAAATTACTGCAGTGTGTTTTAAACAGTCCAAATTAATGCTGCATGCAAAGAAACACTTCTCCTTTTACCCCAAAACCCACAGGTATTGGGCTTGGATATCCCATTTGGCTGAGGAGGAACCAGCAGATCCATGCGCTAAAGAGTTACGTCATTGAATGAGCACTGACCGAGGTGCAGCTTGTGGCTGTCTTAATTGTGGAAGAAACGGTGTTCAGTGTACAGTTGTGGGTTTAAGCTATTTTGTTTACAAAGGGGGAGGGTGGGGTGAGCTTTAAAAGAAATTAGCATTTCTCATCTGTTGGCCTTTGTATTAATTAAACTGTAGATGTTATTTCCACCCAAAATCTTGGGTGACACAAGACTAACTGTCACAACTGCGACACTGAAAGTGGGAACACTGAAAATAAAATAAATGATTATTATTAAAACATAGTGCTCCTGGTGTGCATCTGTTTTTCTTTTCCTTCACTTGCATAACTCATTTCATTTACGCTCTACCATGACATTGTTCTGCTCACAAATTTTGAAGTAGAGCCCATATCTGAAGGTTTTGACTTTCCCACATTTTATAATAAAAATCTACTCATTCCTCTGCTTTGGTGAACATGGCATGCACCATGCCAAGCAAGTTAAGCCCCAAATAATGAGGAAAGTGTATTCGTAAAACTCTAAGCATCTGGGAGTGGTTGTGTAGGACGCGGCATCATCAAGGCGTCTTTGGCATGGTTCACCTATGTTGGAAACACATTCTTTCCAAAATCCAGAACAAAAACAAAACAAGTGCTACGGCAGTACTACAGGCTCACTGGGAAACACCGCCATAAACAGTCGCCTCATATGCATTAACACAACAAGCGGCTCACTGTTAAAACCATGACCAGAAATGGTACAGCGGTTTTGATTTGGAAAGTGGCAAATGTCACAACGGGGGGAACCATTTCTTGAGAGGAAATTGACCTTGATAACATTCAAATGTGTTAGTAAATGAATCTTTACAGCTTGATGTGTGCTTGCCTCTTTCACTGCTGGAAAAAATGAAGCAGGCTTAAAGTCTCCATTATAAAATGCTGTCTGACTTTTATCAGTTTAATAAAGTTAAAATCCTCTCCACGAGGAATAATATAATGGTTTGCATACCATTAAACTAGATGATTCCAGAGATTTAGTAGGTATTTCTGGGATCAGGGGATGTATTTGAAGTCCCCTTTGGAAATCCTGTAATGAATTTGGAGCAATACATATCAGTGGCAGTCCACCATCTAGATAACACAATAAATGTGCACTAAAGCCTTATTTATCCTGGCAAGTCCATACCAGTGGTCTGTGAAAGAGGCTGTGATGGTGTGGAATCAAGAAGCATGCACATGTGGATGTGGGCTGCATATCATCAGCCACTAAGTACTAAAGCAGTTTACAATGCCTTGATCATGGGCAACTCAGTAATAAATGCCAATGGAGTGGAAAACCCATCTGTTCCTACTCCCTACTCTGATTTCCCTATAGTTGCCCTACGAATCTGACACATTGCCTTTAAAATTACGAGCTGTCTTTTCCTTCTATCATTACAATATAATGAATGATCTCTAAGCAGAACAGTCAAGTCTTTTTCACATTTTTCCCGCGTGTGTCTATAGTGCACAGTCTGTGCATGTTAATGTCAAAAATCGGATGGCTTGGCTGTAACTACCTGTTGCAGTTAATCGCTGGAACACTGTTTCTTAAACGGTAATAAGTTCCATTCAGTAACTCAGTTAGCAGATGCCCGATGCTATCATATCCTGATCATCTGCCTATGTTGTTTTTTTAACAGTGGATCCATATTATTATTGAAAGATATTGCAAAGATAATTTCCAAAATGCTTACATAACCATTTTGGAAAATGCTTTCCTTGAAATGTATGAGTGTGGTTCCTCTAAAATATAGTGGCTCTGACTGCAAGAATTTGGTAAAGCAATACAGTCACTGTATGTTGCAAGTATCATTTTGTATTAGCAGATGGGAACTTTTTCCTAATGGTGGATATTTCACTTAAAGAAAGTCTTATTTCCATTTACTAAATCCAGTGCTTCAGGGATTGGAACCACTGCTGATTTAGGCTATTAGAAACATATAAACAGAAAAAGAAACAAATTGGCTGCAACAAATCCAATTAAAATGGCACCTGTGTGCGTCATCACAAGACATGTCCTAATTCTCGGTAAATTATTGGCGTTGAATGCTACACAACAAAAGGCCCCACAGGTCTCAAGGAAGCGGAGCAAGCAGATAACAACCACGTGGCTCTGAAAGCTTTGTCCTCGACTCCAGTCTGATCACGCCCAGGACCTTCCGACTCTGTGCTACGGTTGGTCGGATAATGAGTGTGAGGGTGGGTCAACTTATTCATTGGCTTTATCATGACCTGCCATGCTGTAATCCTAAAGATACACGTATCAAAGGGGCTGGAGAAACCAAACATCTGTCACATGTCTGTTTATCACTTGGTTAAAAAAACAAAAGGTCCAATAATAGCCAGAGGAATTACAAGTGGTTGAGAAGAAAAACCATTAAAGTAGATGCATTTCAATTTAAGCAGTATGGATATAACACTTACTGTGTAATTTTGCTCCTCAAAAAATACACTGTTTCATATTTTATACTCTGCCAATTCTGAGTCAAAAATATGAGCGTACTTACAATAGAAACTATGCTTGAAAATCTATTTTATTATTTTATTTTGGCTTGCAAATACATTTTTTATATTACCATGCCTTTTTCAGAAGCTTCGTTTGCTTTAAGAGCTTCTTTGCCACACAGTCTTCTCCCATCTCACAACAATCAGCTTTTTCCATGTGTTTTGCTTAAATTTCCGACACACTTTATGGTTACCCTTAATGACCTGATTATTTGTCTTCCCATATCAAAAACAGATTTCGTCCCAACAAATTATTTCCCTTGGAAGCCGCCGGGGGATTCCATTAAGGCTGCTTCTTATCTCAGATGGGTTATTAAGAAAAAAAAAGTACTGGTATCAATTAACAAACACTACAGACTTCACACCAAGGGGAATGTGCTTTGATGTGGCTACTTATCACAGGGAACTTATAACTAATGCCCATTCCTTATTGGTTAAAATATCTCACACTTATACCCAAGCCTGAAAGTGACCATATCCTCTGTATGTCCACAAAATGTATAGTATGTATGTAGACAATTCAGATCACATACACACTGACACATTTCACCACACAGGCAGCAGCAGGATACAACTACTTCCGTGTGAACCAATAAAGAAGCATGCATTTCTGAAGTCCTCCATAAAAGACGTCAATTAAAAGCATGAATCATTATTTCCTCAATGCCACTGTTGCCCATTAAAGACAGGGATGGAGACAAAGAGGCCTCCACAGCTGGCAGGAAGCAAACTGATAAAACCAACATGGCAACCCAGAGTCTAAAACCCACCAGGCTCTACTGCACGTAGCACCTCCAGTCGAGTCCTGCTGAAAGATCTATCAAGGCCTGCCAAGTTCGATAGCCATTTCATACGTATTATTCACTGCTGACAAGGATATATAGAAAATCCTATGACTCCACCATGCGCATTCAGACTCGTGTTACAAAGCGTATAATGTGAATAGCAAGGTATTGTATGTGTTACTCACCGGCCTGTTTGATTTTGCTACACAGCGTTATGACAGGAAATCTTTATGTGGACCTGTACAGCATCACAGGAGGGTCAGAGAGTTTGCTCAAACACTGTATATTGAGCATTTTCTGGTGACTATAAAGGAAAACACTCAGTGGCTTCAGTTCTGGGCAATTTGCTTTCCATGCAAATTTCAATTCCTTGCATGCAAATCATGGGCAACCCCTTGCTGGACTGAATTACTGAACAACTTTACAAAGAGCAAGCACAGTAAAACAGAAACCATTTGCAGGGGGAAAAATGGAATCCCCTGTTAAATGAACTAAACTGCTTACTCTATAATAAACAAATGGCAGGTAAGGGCCAAACATTGCACGAAGGTGCTTGGAAAGAATACTAACATGCAATGTGTGTGTGTGTGTGTGTGTGTGTGTGTGTGTATGTGTGTTTTATTTAATTGTTTCTCCCCAGCCTATCTGAAGTAAGTGCCACTGGAACATGTAAACACAGAGCAGTGGAAGCCTCTCAAATGCCACCAGATCTGGAGCTACACTCTTTCATTCCTTCAAAGTATTGAAGGAGTAAGAGGGGTTGTTTTCAGGCACCAGAAGTGGAAAATCCAACAAGGAGGCACCCCTTGTCAAGCGCATAATGAGCAAAGAGCAGTTGTTGTATATTTTTGGGGGCTGGTGGAAATGTGAAGTGAGGCGAGGGAATCCCCCAGTGCTTTAAGAATGAGAATACTCTCTAAGATGCTGTTTCAGCAGTTGTGTAACTAAAGACAGATATCCAGGCCTACTCTTAATGATCAAATCTTTTAGAGAACAAAAAAACAAGTTTAATGAAATCTTAAGTAAAGAGGTAAAAAGAAACACCACAATAAGAAGTATGGTTTACATTTTGTACTCCCTTGTCATTTGCAAGTGCCTTCATCATTTCAAGTGTTGATTGTTTTAAAGAAATGTTTTTATAAAATAACATAAAAAGCCATGAAGGCCCTCTCCGTATACACAATATACTAAACTTACCAAAGACATGGACAAGAGAAATAGTTACATTTGGAGTACGAGCAGAAGACTGCCTTGCAGACCCTAAATAAAAGGACCTATTCATGACCACAGAAAGCAAATATAACCTACATACTGCCAACCCTTGAGGTTGAATCCTACATCTTGCCACAGCAGGAACCCGATATCAAGACATCACCACGATATGTCATCACCTGTTTGTATCCATATCTGAAGTACACATTTGGCATAATTTAGTTTCTTTTTTCATTATTTCTGCCACATGAGTTGGGTAATATTTTCTCATGATAAAGAGCTGAATGTCAGAGAGGTAAAGCAAGAAAAGCCTGTGTGTGATTATGACTGAGCCTTAAAATAGACCTGTTACCTGAGAATGAATGAAATACATACAGAGAAATATGTTAATTCCATATCTGAAGGAAATAGATTTCACATTATGTGTCATATTAGTCTAATATATTTCAAATCTATCTCAGGGTTCAATGATATATATGTAATCACACTGGTTGAACTGTTGTGGCTAACTGTACAAACAGAATGTAAGTTGTGTAAGCTGACAGATTTGATTTTACTATGATGGCTGATGACTAACTAAAGAATATCAGTAGTTACTAAAGAATCCACTGTTGAATGGGCACTTTGTGAAAACTTGTGCAAAATTGAATTTATTATGAAGTGAAATTAATGTGACTAATGATTTATGTCATTAAGAAAATGTTCTTACTTTTTTCATGGTGTATATTATTGGTCCTATCAGTATAAGGACCTCCTGGGACAATAGTTGCATCTTAGCTAAATCTGGATTTAAGTAAAAGTGACAGTAAGTGTTCATAGCTTTACTTAATGCAGGCATGGTGCTATCAGTATGGAGTTGCAGGGGTCTGGGAGGGGTTGTTTCTGGTGTCCAAATATTCAAAAGTAAAAATCATGTTCATTTTCTACATTAACAATGTTGGGTGGCAGGCTTGTGAAGTTCTTCCACAGGTTGTGTGGACATTTAATTGTCCGGGTGTAATCATCAGTATCCTGCATCAAACAAATTCAAAGGTACAAGCCTTTTTACACAAAACATAACAAGAGACATTATTAGCGAGGAGAAGTTTAGAAAGAAAGATCAAATAAAAAGTAAAAATGATGTTGGTACAATGCTAACATCGAGCCAAAGCTAAAAGATTATGCTTTGTGGAAACCTGATAATTAAGTTATTAGTTCAAACCAACTCACTTTTGTAATCTGTCTCCCGGACCCCTTTTCACCACAGTGACTCACACACAGACTCACAAGGTGAAAACAATACCAACAATATTGTCGCGGCTGGTAATAATCCCCAAGTGTGTCTTGAATTGCTTAATTAATCAAACTAACACACACACTCACACACACACACACACACACACACACACACACACACACGCACACACACACACACGCACACACACACACACACACACAGGTCTATCAGACCTGTTTGCATTCAAATGGATAGCAGCCACAGGGAGCTCTACCTGAGAATTAAATGAAGGCAGATTGGAAGCCTGACGAGAAATTTCCGACTTCGAAGGTTGTATGGAACAAATTACTGTGCCCTGTAATGCCTGCAGATCCCAAAGATATTCTAAGACTCTTTGGCCTGATGAGGTTCTTGGATCACACACACGACGCAGACAAGCATGACGGACTGACCCGTCTGCATGTTCCCTTTGTACTTCTGGTAACTAAACACAAAAGAATTGAACACACACCACCCTGGCACACAAACACACATACAGATCACACAAACAGAGGCAGTCAGTTTCGAATGAGTCACCATTGCACAGGTCCATGGAGAAATCTCAGCGAATCAGCACTCATTTTCCTATCAGCACTAATAATGTGCTCGCCACTAACAGTCCGGTATTATTGAAGTTCCCTAGTGGTAAGTGGCTCAACATGCCTCTGATGTTTTGGTGTCTGAGGTCACATCCTTAAAGGAATTAGAGGCAGGCCCGTACCCCCAACTCCACATTTAAATGCATTGATCTCACTTAGCCAAAGGCAAGCTTACAAGCTCATGACAGAATGGCACACAGTTTCACAGTTTTTTTTGTTGGGTAAAAAGAAAGTGATCAGAAAAGTGTTTTGGGCCGCAGGTGTAACAGCTGCTGATAAAAGAAAGGTAAAAGCACGCGCTAGATTCGGTAGTACTGGAGTTTGAAGATATCAGACATTTTTGTAATATACGTTAAACAATCTGTTACATTTTAAAACTAAAACTTTATTTTCCATGCACAACGTGTGGTTATTGTTTTTTTATAACAATTCATATTTTTAGTAATGATAAGCTGTAACGGAGTGGACTGAGAAGATAGTGAGCCAAAGATATCCAAATCTGAGTGTAAAAAATAAGCAAATGACGCCCTCGCCTTCCACATCAGATGCTGAAAACATTTATTTATTGTGCATTAGACACTAATTTGTGTGAATTAGTCAGTAATTAGGCCTGTCTCTTATCACAGCTACAGTCGCCGACAGCTGCGTCTCGTCCCTAAGCTAGAGACTGACACGTCCCTTTGAGACAATTGTTTTTCCAATCAGGTAATTAGACCAATTAGCCACATTGTACCTAATTACCTGCTGTCGTTTAGTCTAATTATATTACTTACAAACACTCTTTAAAACGAAGATAGAGCTACTTAGTGAGCCACCAACTTCGGTGTTTAGGCCAACAAATGAGAGCATGCCAGCTGTTCAGCAGACTTTGCTCATGGATTTAAAACACCTCTGCCAGGCTTCTTGACTTATAATGCCAATAAAAGTTGGGATAATGCAATAGAAAAGGGAGAGACATGTGACCTACTGAACAAACCACTTTGCTGTTTAATTGCCTTTAATCCACTGCTACTCCACTTTGCTCAGCAGGTCATGTCATATTTGTTTCCTGCCATTGTCAGCAAGTTCAAACAGGTTATTGTTCTCATCCAAAACTGAACTTTTGGTTGGACAATACAAATAAAAATGAAAAAGTGTCATACTCTCATCAAGCAAATCATTCAACAGTATCCTGGTGGATAAGCACTTACCATTTTGCGTCAGCTATTAAATCTTTAGACAAATTCATACCGTTTTTACTTTTGGGCTAAAGTCATTGAAGGTCTTGTATGCTGTCAACCTTTGAAGAATGAAGTTCCCTTGTGTCATGTCAAAAATCAGTTCGACCATTGACTGTCCAGTGCATCGTGCAGCTAATTGTCCACTGCCTTTTCAGTTTCAATATAGTTGCTTCTTTCCCTCCTGGTTTTACAGCTGTTGTAGGTTTGTTTAACCACAAAATAGCAGTGAAAGGGATTATAACCCACGGAAATATCTGAAAAATATCAGAGATAAGCGGCTGAGTGGCGTTCTAATCAATACCGAACAAAACATGTATCTCAACATTCGCAGGTCAAAAACCTTACCCTGTAACTACATTTGAGCTTGATTTTGGTCAAATATTTATAATACACAGACACGTACAATTATCTGACCATGTATAAAAACACAATGCCAATGTCAATGATTGCATTGCTCAATTATTTTAAAAACATTTATTTGAAATGTTTTTATATGTCCTGAAAAATAACGGTATTGGAAATTTAAGAATTCTGCCTGACACCGACATTATAAAAATGTCAAGACTTTTAGCTTAATGTTTTTTGCACTGCTTTAGAGTCAAGCCCTCACTAGGATATTCTCATAGTAGCATATGTGTTGGTTTCAAGCGACTTCACTCATGGTGGTCCCTTTCCCCACCGAGCAGCCCTAGCAGTGTACATGTTGTTCAGTGAGAGCTCCCTACACTCCTCTGCTCCGTTGAACACCAATTGCCTGAGAAGTGCAGAGTCAGTAGCGAAACAAAAATAAGGTCAGTCTTTTGAACAAGCCTGAAGAAGTGTCTCACACTTGCAAAGACATCAAAGAGCACCACGGGTGAAAACAATACCGGGCCTGCTGCCAACTCACGACGGATCTTTTAACTAATTATTATGAGAGTGCAGTTTTGCTCTTAATCATCCTTCAATCTAAAAGGGCTTGCTAGTCCAGAGCCAGGAGGTCTCGTTACCTTAATCTAGTGAGAAAAGACCCCTGCCAGACTTTCCCTCTTTATTTATCAGGCCTGTAATTTACTCTGAACTCTTGGTACTTGAGAGCGCTGGTCAATACACTCTAAAAAATTGAAGAGAAAATCAAGGAAACTGGAACAAGTTTTCTCGAGATTGCAATTCAGAGTGATGTTTGGAGAGCCTCTTCGGTAGTACGGTATACAATCTGTCTTCAAAGAACTCTGTACTATAAATCTGTGCTGTAGAATTCTAAATTACTTATTGGTTTCCTTTGAAAAAACCCTGTTGAATCATTTGTTTATAGTGTGGGCTCCCCACTGGTCACACTGAGCAAAAACGTAGGGTATGGAAGTCATTATTGAGCCTTTTTTATTTCAAAGTACTCAATCACACTATTGCAGTTACGTGAAAGGCTTTAACATTAAGAGATCAGAGTTGAAGATTGTTGTTGCACATTTGTTTTACTGTCAGTCAATTTCTACTAAGCTTATTCATCAGCAGATGACGAAGAATGTTTCTTCTTTTTCTACACGGTTCGGCTTTAAATACACCAAGGTACACACATCGACACAAAGCTGATTATTAATATCAACCATTGTCTTATTTTTTTGTGTTTTAGTTTGTATTAACTTCTCAAGAACTTGATCTAAATTATTGCAATTTTAGATCCCTATGCATGACATTTTATCCTAAATTAAGACTAACAGACGTTTCTTTTCCGGGCTGCATCAATCAGCCCCGACCTTTAGACTGTCGTACTGTTTGTTTCAGTTAGTTTTGACATGATTTGTTGTCTTATGTTGAATTTGGGGGTTTTCCTTTCACTCTTGCCAACCAAGATGCATCCATGATGGTGTGAAATCCAGTGTTCTTCTATTCTGGAATGATACTGTTAGATATGACGTAAAATCTAGCACACAAGGAGGACACAAGGATGGAAACAATAACACAGACTGAAACTAGAATTACCGCCTCGGGCTGGTGTGCCTCCGCCAACCAGTCACGTTGAAATTTACATCCACGTCTGTCCAGACTCATATAATGTAGTAAAGACTTTGAAGGAATTTAACGAAAGCTACCAAGTGTATTTTTTTGGTGAAATTTCGGTGAAAGTTGTCACTATATTGACATATAATACCAGTGAATCATTTTCAGTGAGAAAAATGCCTTCTTCACTGGGAGGACTGACAGAGAGCTTAATCACATGCTGCAACGACAATCAACTGAAAGTCAATATCAGCAAAAACAATGAGCTTGTGGTGGACTACCAGAGGAACAGGAGGCCCCCCTGTCCTGGTTTTCATCCTGGGAGAGGAAGAGAATAGAGGGTGGACTCATACAAGTACCTTGGGGTCCAAACTGGACTTGAATCACAACACTGAAGACCTCTTCAGGAATGGGGAGAGCAGCCTGTTCTTCCTGAGGAGAGTCGGGTCATTCAGTGTTCTGCTCCTGCAGATCTTCCTTCATTCTGTAGTAGCAAGTGCTAGAGGTTGCAGAGAGGAGTATGACTGAAAAAATGGGGGAAAAAAGATGAGGGACAGGATCAAAGCCTGGGAGCTGTTCCTCATCCAAGTTGAGTGTCTGACAACAGTGGATGATATTTGCTGTGAAGATTGGGAAGCCCCCTGAAGCCCATTTTTGATGAGTTATATTGGGATAATACCCACAAAAGGAGTGGTCCACAGTCTTCTGGTGTACCATGACCATCATCCCATTTACAGATGGCTGATAACCCTAGTGTATACGCTGTAGGTCACACACCAATAAAGCCTTCAGCATTTCAGGTAAATTACATTTAGCCCTGTTACCCGCCACTGCAGAGATCATTATTACCTCATTGACCTTTATCCAAAATACAGAGTGTATAAGTCAGATTACGGAGATGTGTTTCCTTCCACTGAATGATTATTTCCCTCGTTGTGGTCAGCAGTTTCCCTGCCTTGTTGAGAATCGCTTGGGCAAGGCCATACCATAGTCTGACATTTTTGCAGTACCCCATTGAGGCCAAGTGTAAGTCGTTCTTGGCCACAAAAACCTAAAGCCTTTAGCACTGTCTTTTAGCAGGAGCACAGTTCCATTGAATATTTTGTGCATACAGAGAATATTGTCCACATGTTTTTTCTTTGGCAAATTATCCTGCAATAAAAGGGACATTACACGTTGTTCCATCTGATGTCACCTTCTCTCATCTGACTTGTTAAGCCTGATGGGAAAGCTTTATTTTGGGTAAATCAGTTGCCTTGTGAAAGAACTTACCTATATTTCATAATAATTTGTTTAGACACTGTATATATCAGCTGTCACTGATGTTTACACCATGCAGTGTTATTAGTAAGCTGATGCAATTTTCTATTATGACAACACCGCATTACTTCCTAGACCAAACTACTCAATGCGTAATAGTTGCCAGTTTAGAAAGTGTGGTTTCAGATGTGTTTGCACAAATGTATTTTTAAATATACTCGTGTGCAAAGAACACCACTTTTAACATCTTGTCATAGTTGGCAGATAACATGTTCATTGGCATATACAGTATATATATATACACATATATACGTATATATATATATATATATATCAACGTGACTGTGACTGGTTGGCGGAGGCACACCATATATATATATATATATATATATATATATATATATATATATA
>NW_022280052.1:5460459-5478532 GCF_004355925.1 Anarrhichthys ocellatus
TATATATATATATATATATATATATATATATATATATACATATATATGTATATACCGTATATACATATCAGCACAACAAGTTTACTCTTTTACGTTTAGTCTATCTTGGGACATAATTTCTCACCTGCATTCAATTTTGGTAATAAATGTTGTGAATTATAGATCTGGTCGTTGAAGGAAAATACTTTTTTATTGAATGATTAATCAATTTTATTACTTACTTTAAAATCAACTTGTGAATACATTTCTTTGAGTGCACCTTTGAAAGTCAATCAGGTCAGAATGACCGCAAAACATGCACGTCATCACCAAGGGTGATTTTATTAGCGACATTATTATTATTTTATTAGATGACAGTATTTCCATTCATTTGTCTAAATGTAGAAATAAAAGAGTTGAGTTGATGTGATAGCAAAACAGATTGGAACCCCTGCTGAATATTGACTTTCTTGCATCTGACCTGGCAAGTATGTTACAGTCCCATCACTCACCTGTTGTATTCTTTTAATTGTTTCATGTTTTAAATCAAAGCTGAGACATTAAAATGTGTTACAACACTGAGCTTTGCCTGCCTAAATTGATTAATTAGAGCATAAATGCTGCACAGGACCTGTAACTTTTCATCTAAAGTTTAAGCTTTATAAAGTAGAGTTCAACTGTAGCTTTGCTGTAGTCAAATACTTGCAGGACAGTGATTTCTAATTTGACAGCTTTTTAAATAAGTACTTTGCTAATAGTATAGCAGGTGCTTATACTGTATAGCGCAGCCAAGAAGACGGCTGATTACACCGTAAGACTGTGGCCATCACAGTGTCATCAAATGCGGAATGCCATCACAGTTTGAGGGCTTGGTTTGTCATCATGCATACCACTGAATAAGCTGTTATAAAGTGTTCCCAAACCAGGCACACACTTCCTCTTTTAGTGACTATGGTTCACTGGAAGATGAGGCCCTTTTAGTGCAAAGCTACACTCAGGCTTAAAGTAAAAATAGCACTTCAACCTTTCTTCCAGTTTTGTGGGGAAGGAAATGGGCAGTGTTCACCTAATGTCAAGCACAGAAACTGTCGTCATGGGAGTATGAGCAGGGAATTTGTGTCACCATTCCCTTCCTGTGGGCAGGGCCAACAGCAGAACTTATACCCCAAGATAAGAACTTTAAGCAGCCCCAGCTTCACTTTATTTCTACGGCCTAATGCAAAAACCAAAGCACTTCACAAGCTGGAACTCTGCTTGCTTGTGGTACCCAGGCAGCAGGCCATTTCTCCTCTACCCATCGCATCAACAAAAAATGACAGGAACTAAAGCTTCAAGGGGAATTTCCTGAAATCGTCGCCACTGGGAGAGCCTTGCTGTGTTTTACATTATGGACGTCTGCCATGTTTTGGCAGTTGACAACAGCCAAGCAAAGATGACACAAATAACAATTTGGGATTCCAAAACAAAGTAGGTCTGCCCGAAGCCACACCTCCATTGGTTCCATGGTGAGCCTGAGGTTTGATTATCTCATAGGTTTATGTTTGCTCTTGAGCCACATCGGTGAGTCATTAGTTACTCAGTGGACGGCAGGGACGGTAACCATAAACAGAGGCGTGCTGTTTGGGTTGGGATGGCGCTTTGTGTTCCTTCATCAATGCTCCTAAATAATCGTACACAATCCTCATTTGAATTATCAGTTTAGATATATTTTTTCATACTTGCATTGAACAGTGGCAATGACAACACTGAAAAAGTTTTTCTAGACATATTGTACCCTTAAACAAGCTGCCACATACATGGAAAATGGCCCTACATGCAAAGCATATGAGCCATCCACGCACGGAAAATAAAGCTAACCTGCTAGTATTACCACCACTCTTTTTTAAATGATTTTGTGACCTTTACCAAAGTTTTACACATTTGGAGGAGGCAGCCATATAGAATGTATATAAAGAGTGGATGTAGTCACCGCCCCATATCACCATATCATCATTTGGTTTGTGGACTTCGGCTTTGAAGCCTGTAGTTTGGCATTTTGCTATTGGACATCGCCATCTTGACTTTTTGCAATCAAATGAATGACACGAGAGAGTGTTCAACCAAACGCTGAATAAGACATTTTTAGTCGACCAAAACAGATAAAGATAAAATAAGATAAATATAAAAGATAAATGTAAAATAGATGTTAAAATTTGGTTCACCGACTAAAGATACAATACATATTAGTTTGTCTTTTTTGTACTCAATGATGTGTGAGATCTACAGTATAGAAATGACTTCCTTTGTAAGACCGCCACTTTTGGCTCATTCTCAGTGGAGAACATTACATCAGCAGGAGGGGCAAATTGATTTTAAGTGACCGGGGTTAATGCCAATTAACTTCTCCTATGGAAACTGAAATCTGGATTTGAGATAAGAAGGGGAGTGCCCATTTGCGACATTTTTTAAGTCTCCGACAAACGTTTAGAGCCAAAGCACATCTTCCAAAAGGGAAACTCTGATCAGACCTTCAATTTATTTGGGTTGCATAATAAGCATTAAAAACATACATGGAGTTTGTATTTATGTATCTAATTGCTGAGGCCTAATGATACGACTTCCACTACTACAATACTGCCCACACATAAATACTGTACATGTTTTTGGTTTCGCTTCCTTTCCTCTTACAGCATGAACTAAACCTAAAGCTTAGCCACACACAGAATTGGAAAAACTGGAGCATGCATCGATTCAGAGCTCACCGCTCATTTAAAGCAAACAATAATGAGTGGTGCAGGGGCCAGAATCACAACGGCTAAATTAATATTCATGAATAATATTGCAACAGGTGACACAGAGGTACTGTAAAATAACCAAGATACAAATCTAAACCAGAGAAGTAAATTATGCAAGTTGACAAGATAGATCAAGAGCACACTTAAGTTTACTTTTTCCGGAGAATAATTCAGTTGTATGAGAAGCTTAAAGAAATCCATACAGTTCACTGTTAACAACAACACCAGCTGTCTGATGTGAGATACTCCCTCTGAACACAATCAGAGTGAAAAACCAAAAAGCAATGAGTGTGAGTGGAGTTTTAAGTGGCTGGTGACTGTTGCCCAGTGCGGTCTGCCGCATGTGTTTTAATACGGAGCTCTGAGGTCGAGAACAGCACACCTGGGACACAGCACACACACTGCTAGAGGAAGTGGTCCTCCGCCAAAGAAAGCAACAGGAATTTCCAGCTAATTCACCAGACGACCGAGAACCCCCTCCAACCCCCCTTTTAAACTCTCTCCTTTGTACAGGGTGAAGACAATGTCCCTAATTGGACGTTTTGATATTGTACAACAATTTATATAGTAGATGCTTCTATTGCAGTTGCATGTTAATGATGTCATCCTCATGATAAAAAAGACTTGTGGTTCTTTTGTGTCCACAAAAATGACATGCACATATCAAGGCATGTTGTGTTTCAATAGCTCTTGAACATGTGGGATTTTAATCTCTCCTTAAAACACATTTGTTGCAATTAACAAACATATGCAGTTGCAGTCTGCCATGTTGAGGCATAAACCAAATATTTTGTTTATTTTACGGTAATA
Organism: Anarrhichthys ocellatus; assembly: GCF_004355925.1. NCBI lineage: Eukaryota > Metazoa > Chordata > Actinopteri > Perciformes > Anarhichadidae > Anarrhichthys > Anarrhichthys ocellatus. The sequence goes on from NW_022280052.1 coordinate 5,464,023, forward strand.
TTTGCTTCCTTGCTCTTTTATTTTGATCTGCTCCTCTTGATGTGTGGGTCGTGACAACTTTGACGACATCTGCAACTTAGATCAAATAATGGCCATTACGATGTGATTTGCAAACCCTCCATTTCATTGTTTTTCCAATATTCAGTGTCAAGCCGCAGAATTAGTACGGCCTCCAAGTGAATATTGGCCATTATTCTGCATTCAAAGGGAGGGGTGGAAAACATTATGTCTCCTTGGCTTATCTCATGGAGTCAAAAATCACTGCAGGCAGGTTAGTTGGAGCTGCACCCCTCCCTCTTATTCCATTAAAATATCTCATCTCTTCGGCAGATTCTATCTTGAATAGTTCTGTTCGTTATTCCAATGCCTGCACCCATTTCCACATGAAGCAACTGGACGAGTAATAGCATTCTATTACGACACAAACCCACAGGTTGTATTCTGACTGAGTGTCTAATAAAATTACTATTCAGCATTTTATAGACTATATCTGAGCAGGCCATTTGTTTTAATGACAAGTGCTTTGTTTTATGGTTTGGTGGCATTTTGAAGCCGAAAGAACTTTTGTTATTTCGTGTCATACAGTTCATCATACTGCAGATGTGTACTTTTTTCCCCCCGAGGTTCAGCCAATTTCACAGTGTTGAGCTTAATTTCTCCGTACTAAGTTCTGTAATGGAGAAAGTGTTGATATGAATTTCATGTCTTCTCAAATTTGGTTTGTGTACATGACAATTTGTGTGACTTTTCCAGTGGTTTGAAATGTAAACATGCGGATAAGCCCAGAAATTAAACAATGTGTATACTGCACTTGGGTGGTGGTTGGTTTGAGACAATTAAACCCTCATCGGAATGACTGGAGCAATCATAGCTAAAATGTTGCAGGTGCTGTAGTAGTCAGAACACTTTCAAAAGAGAAGGCCACTGGGGAAAATGTGAAGCGTTGGTTATCACTGTTACAAATTTTGATGGTTCCTGTTACTAATTGTGAGCTGAGCTCTAATGGAGTTTTGTTTCCTCTTATATGTTTTTCATGTTTTCTTGTACAGGTGGATAGGTGTAGTAGACATGGGGAACTAACATAGCTGTTTTTTGGTGACATTTGGAGACATTATTCCTGTCTTAATTAAAGTGTTTAGACAGATTTGAACCTTGTGCTTTTTTTGAGTGCCAATGAGACAAAGAAAGAGTGTCACCACTCAATCTGACGGACATTAGCAGTCATGAAGAAAGTATCTGAGGAGGCCAAAATTAAGTCAAAAAAGGTGGGACAGGAAAAGGCTACTGTTCTGGGTGGGAGTTATCAGAGAGGCTCATGGTTCTCCACCTCTGAAACTTTGTTGAGGTTCCGTATGTGTAAGAATTTGGTGGAGTTTTTCCTGTCCTTTATCTTTTAAGGAGGGAAATCTAAATAAACGGCTGTCACTGCAGGCTTTGCTCAGCAAGCTGAGTTCAAGGGTCTCTAGAAGAAAGAAGAGCCTCCCCTTAATGATTGCAATGCCCAGAAATATCATGAGGCCTTGGTTTCTTCACAAGTTGAATTCTAAATTAGGGGCAGACAACATCAACATTGCTTTCTGCTTCCTAGACAAGAGATAGGTTGGGTATTCATAAAGTCTGAAGCTACTGTGGGTGGAAACCATGTTTAACTTGAAATATATGACCTTAAGAGATAAGAGTCAGCAATATAAACACAGCTGTTTCCTCTGAAACAAAAAAAAAATCCTTGAACTGAATGAGTATGATAGAATATTTTGCAATAGGTTTTACTGTACAGGAAGCTGCTCCTGCTGACATTTCCCTCCACTCACGCCTGATTCAAGATCTTACAGGAACACAGCTCATGCCCTTTGTTTGTGAAATCAAATCCTTGCCACTCCCAATGAGAAAGCACCCACTTATCTTTGAGTCACATGTTTAACTTGTCACTTTTGCTGAGGACTATGTCATTTCCCCACAACATTTTAAGACAAGTAGTAGTCATTAGCACGTTCTGCTTCAAACCTGTTCAATACCCAGCAAATATTAATTAGGATTGGATTGTTTAGCTTGCAGATTTCAGAATTTAGGTTTGCAGAGTGACTTGCTGTAGGCACCACAGCTTAGAGGTAACAGTGCTCCTTCCCTTATAAGAGCTTAATCAGCTGTAGTATTTGGTTGTGGGAATGTCTGCTTTTCCGATTGTAGAATGACTGGGGCCCTAATGAAACAGAGACACGCTTTTTTCCATCATTACAAAGATAAATACTTTTTTTCTTTTTTTACATACAATTTGACTACAGTGAGTACTAATTAATGTTTTGTTATCCCACACTGCTCTGGTTACTGATTGACAAATGTCGCCAAAAGTTGCCATTCACTCATCATAATTTAAAATCAAACGTCTGATTTTGAAGTTCTTATTAACTGAAGGACAACTAAGGTCCTACTTATTCACATACACCCTCCATTGCGCCCACCGTCGCTAACGCCACCGTGTGTGTGTCTCCGTGTGTTTGTGTGGGGGTTGTACACGAGCATAATTGGAGTTGATCACAGTTCTCTGAAGTACATTAGCACAGAGCCCACAGTGTACCAGGCTCCACAGAAGGCAACACAGCTGTGCAAAAACAGGTATATGGAAAACCAAGCTGATACAAAACAGAAACGTCTGAACTGAACAACAAGGAGAGGCAATGGCTGAGAGAGGGGACTCCAACCACGATCTGGGACCACCTCGAAATGGACCCAACGAATCCAACGGGAAGTTTTTTTCCCAGTCAGGATGCAACAAGATTTCTGTGTTTCCCTACACTGAGGAACTGTTACAGCATGCAAGTAGAAAAACAAAAGATCCATCTTGACTCAGCGGTCTTGATGAGACATGAGAAATGGTGACAGTCTGATCTTTTAGTTTTCTTTGCCTGAAGGGTTTGTGGTGTGTCGCCATGTAAATCATCTTGGTTTGACTTTCATTAAGGAAGATGGATAGACTTTGATAGTGATAATAGTTTCCTGAATGAAAACATTATGCCCATTCATCTTTCAGACGTGTGACATTTGTCAGCAGTTAGGGCTACAATCAGTATCAGATCAGTATCAATGACTCTACCAAAGAACTTTAAACTTTGAGTAATGCTTTATCAGTTTCGAGTCAGCTTTCAGTCTAGCCTGGTTCCAGACATATGAATTTATACATGTATTTAAACTTCTATTTTATACTACGTATCGATGTGAGCACATGACAAAAATGTTGTCATCTGCATGTTTGTGAGGAGCAGTATGGTCATCACAACTTCGATGTTATTTGAAATGACATGGGCGGATGGACACATTGGTACTTACCGGTTGGGATAAAATGACAAATCGTGCTAAACAGAAAAAGGTGAACAGGAACACGATTTCAGTGAAATGAAACAATGGTAATTCCGCCTTATTGTCAATCTAACCTTAGTCAGCATTTGTTGCTCTGTGTTCTGAACATTGAATACCTTTGGGATAGTAAAGGATCTTTTATCGGAGTGGCCTAACCTGTAACAATTTCTTCCAAAAAGATTTCCATTTGGCTACTCTAGTTGATATGACAATATAGTGATTCAGCAAAAGTCATTAAAACATGTTTGATTTGTTGCCCCATGACCAGTGTCTGGTCGATATTTAGTGGAGAAATAACTTGTGACGACTAGTAAGCGTTGCAGTTCATGTCTTTGGCAGCAGTTTCTTTTCTTTTGAATAAAAATAAGAATACATAAAATAAAAGACCTGCAGTCCAAAGACATATAGCCACAACCACCTTGGCATCAAGGGAAAATCCAAGGAAAAGACATCACAGCACAAGTTGCATTGATTGACAAGTGAACTCTGGGGAGTGCAGTGCAGGAACACCACAGCAATGAACGCTTCGCACCAAAGTTGCTGCCAGAATGACAAAATAAGGATCTTGTGGATTACCACTTGAACTTTTAACCAGATGAGCACAAACTGACACAAAAACCAAATGAGGTGCATTTCTTTCAGCATGTTATATCATCATCGCTGCCATAACCATGTGCTCATGAAACCAGAGTGCAGTATACACGTTTTGTGATTACACACATATGGTAGCGATTAAGCTCATGCCAGTCGGGCTAGCCTCTTGTGGCTGGACCTTGTGGTAGTGACACCAGTTTCACTGAAATCATAGTGCCAAGTGGTTAGTGTCACAACAGATGATTTTAACCTGACGCAGTCGTGCCTTCACAGAATGAGTGCTGACGCTGTCTGCTAAGCTGTATGGTTACGTGCTGGATGGCGGTGAATTCGGATTAGTCTAATATCATTGTCTGAGTAACAGTTTCCAAAGATGTTAGGAGCAGTTTGATGAGTTTTTTCCTGCTGTCCGTTTTCCTGCCTAAAAGTTGTGGTTCACCAAGGAGGGCGGGACCAGAGAGTTCAATTTCTTTGCGACAGGCATTCAGTCAATTGAAGTGATGCAGGCTGGCATATTCATCCAACAATGTGGCGGCTGAATACGTGCTGATTTGCAGAGGCACACTAACATTTCCTCTCTGAAAATTTCTTGAATATTACATTTATAGTCTCTCTTTCTCTGAATATTTTTATGGGCTATAGCAAAGGGATGACCAGCAAAGAGGAATAGAAAATCCATGTGAATAGCAAATCAAAAGGTAAATACATCTAAGGGTGGGTACCAGCTGTAGTTCACAAAAACTGCAAGCAGCAGCTATGGTCAAGTTGAAGAAAAAGTTCAACCAAAATGGAACTCCTGCTTTATTTTCTCACATTTAAGTCAATACTCCACAGAGGTTATTAGACCCATCACTTAACCCTCACAGATTAATCTCAGCTATCTCTTACTACTTACATACTATTGAATGTGACATAAGATGAGGTGTTCCATTGTAGTCAGTGCTCGGTTCAATTTGTCATTTGCTGAGCTTCATACATACATACATACAGTACATACATACAATTGTCTTACCTAGGAGTTCAAATCAAGAGAGGAACAATTCGTAATTTGTAGCCAGTCACTGACGGTATCAAACAGTCAATACAATATGTTATCAATAATATATGATAATAATATGAGTGCTGCTCAGCTGGTCTGGAATAGCAACTTGTATTAACCAACTGACTGAATAGGATTTTAACTTTTGTTGTAAATAATCCTAATGTATCTTTTTTCTATCCACTAAAATAAAACAATATTTTGGTTAGGGTATTGGTTCACTAAGATAAATGTCATACTGATATTGTATGGTGTTTGGTTTACTGTGACTACCATCTCTGTGCATTATAATGCATTTGATAAGGTGTATGCGGTGACAGCTTAGACATTTGTCTTGGTTAGGATAAAATAACAATCCTTTTCCTGCTCCAGGAAATAAGGTGTCCCCCTCATTAAAGACAACCACATTTACTGGGATTCATTTTAAAACAACAAGAACTGACAAAGTGCTCAACTTAAGGCCACATGAACATCTCAGGTAGACTAAATTTCCTGACTCCTGGTGATTTTCAGCAAAACACACCTCACACATTCTCATCTTAAAAGAAAAAAGTAATGGAAAGGGCACTAAAGCATTATGGGTAATTAAACCTAGAAACTGACTACAAAGCAAACCACTGAGGGGTTAGTTGCTTGATTATTACTTGGAGAGGTGGCATGTTTCCTGTATTCTGTATCTTTCAGCTCCACGCCACAAACTTCCAAACAGTGTTTGCTGGTTTGTTTTGTTGCTCTGTAGTCTTAATTGTTCTTGTTGACTCATGCTCCGACTCCTCAGCTGCAAAAAATGCCACCGTGCCCTCAGACTCCCTCTCCATAACTTATTTGTTTAATTTTGTTTTTGTGGAAAGTGACGGTGTTTGAATTTCCACTTTCACATTCAAAGAACAAATGAGAAAACTTCTTCCTAAATTAGATTGGCACAGTATTAACTCTTTTATTGACTTCTTATTTTCATTTTTCACTCACTCCGAACAGAAAATGATAAAGTTGCAGGATAGTCTTTGGTAACAAAGTGATTATACATGCTGACAGTACTCTGCATTTCCCTTCAAAGACTTTTACATATCTTCTTTTTTCTGGCTATGTGGCATTATATACTATTTTCTCTTGTTCAATTTTGCGTGACCTGCTCATTTAGGTTCCTTAGTTTGATTTCTTATTCCGTCTTTAATTATTTTTCACTTTGTATTTACCGATAAACTTATCACACATTAACTGTTCTTTCAATTCTTGATAAATGTCCTGGAATCATGGTTGCTGAATTGTACTTCTTCCAATATTGTAACAAATTAAATTTCTGTGGCATATCGACGCATCATACAATGCATCTATTCATCTGTAAAAAGACACATTAACAGAGACTAACTGTGCAGCAAACTCCTTTACCACTATGTACTGATATCAATCCAAAGTCTGGAAGGGATAATTTCCACTTTAACAATGCTCTTCAGATTGATGTTGTGCAGAGCAGTTCAGAAATACATGATCTAAACTAATAGTCTTGCTTTAATGACACCAAGCCTTGTATTCAGTGCCAAATTGCACTAGTCAGACGCCTCGGGGTGTTTCTTCCTACTCGAGGCACCACTATTGGGTTTCCAGCCCTTAATTTAGTTCAAATCAACATCCCCACCCAGAACAAATGGTCTACCTCAGATGACTCTCCAAACAGATCACACAGGATGAGCCCAGGTCTCCAACCGTGCTTCCTATAACCTTTGAAAGCCCTCCGAGGAGCCTCTCCTCGTCAAGTGTTTCAGCAGATCAAAGGCGGATCAAAAGTTTTGATGTTTTTCTTTTTTGTGTTTCCTGTCCAACTTGACCAACTGAATTTGATTTAAAATGAGGAGAGATAGTGGATGAAATTCACCACAATAGTATTGCAATAGTAGTAGAATATGGGAAGTCGAAAAGTAAGTACAAAGCCCATGACCTCTGAATTATTATCTAATGTCAATAGTGGTAGTAGTAGAAGAGTAGTAATACTGGAAGTAGTATTAGCTATTGTCTGTTTATTGGAACTCAATTTCATTTAAATGTGTTAAGTCAGACTGAGAGTTAACTTGTTGAGTTAACCTCAAAACCACAGCAGGCGGAGACAAAGAACAAAGAACAGTCAGTTAGTGAAATGAATATGTGAATGACACTGACCTCTTTTACCACTCGTTTTTTATCTTGAAAGACGTAGTAGTTACAGGCCAACAAGCTAACCTAGTTTGGATTGTATTTTTTTAATGGTAACCTAAGGCCTCATGTTTGCAACCTACCTTCCCGCACGCATTTCTCCCTGGACAGAGATCTGACATTACTTCACCAGAAAATGTTAGCTTATTTGGCTCGCTGTGAGCGGTTTAACTCCACCAATGACATCATTTAATGTTTGTATTGTATAACTATAACCTGTATCTGTATCAATAGTGATTGTGTGAAAATGTGCAGCCTGGCGAGTCTGTCAGTCAGAGGTAGAAATAAAGAAGAGGACTGGGGAGGAGGAGAATCTCCCTCAGGCAGGATACAGCAGGGCAGGAGACAACATGGCAAAGGCAGCAGCAACACTTGAAGAACGTGGCCGACTGCCAAGAGTAGCTTGGCGGACCTTGACTGACAAAGCACTTCACTGCAGCAGCCACACAAGCTCTCTTTGGTTAAGGCTTACAGAGCTTTGCGCTGAAACAAGCTCCCTCTGCCTCATGCATGTAAACAGTGCACACACACATCAAGATCGGATGCGGTGAGACTCGACAATACTCTTACAAAAGCAACATGTGTACACTCGAGAGGTCTATATTAAGCTTGTGAAGCACCATGCAAATAAGGCACGCTGCTCACAGAAACAAAATCCATGCCAAAACAGACAGTATTAGACAGACCACACAAAAACACAGAGTGCTTTTGATCATATCAGGACTTTAATGTACTGCATTCATTCCCCAAACTCTAAACCTCTCCCTCTCTCTAATACGCCTGACCGTAATCTTAACCTTAATTCTAAAAAGGTAGCGATGGAAACTCAGAGTTTCACACATATCACTTAAACAGTAGTAGTAGTAGTACACAATGAACACACATAATGTACTAGTGTACTAGTGATACCACGCACACATTTGCTTTTACTAAATGAAAAATGTCTCGTACTGAGACAAAACATACACATCATGATCAAACACACCCGCACATGTCCTTGTACTTGAGAAATACGTAAAAAATAACAGTAAGATTATGTGCTGTTGTTGGAAAAAGAGTCTTGCATCCAGGTAGCTATGAGTCATGTCCTCCAAAGGTGTCCCCAGGTGCTGCAAGATGGTACAATACATAAGCCTTCCCCAGCATGTCCTGGGTATGTTTAGGATTCAGGATTAAGTATCTGGGATGCATCCTGATTTAGGTGGTCAAACCACCTCAGCTAGCTGCTTTCACTGAAGAGCAGTGGTTTTACTAAAAGCGTCCAGATACCCCATCAATGGCAGATTGTGCTGGTAGTCAATTCTGAGTTTTTCTTAGTCCTATTGGCTGAATTTGAGTTATACAAATGCACTTTTTGGGAAACAAAGAATGCTTGCATCTGCTTGATTATCATATCTAAATTACTCAAAATGTTCATTGATTGGGGTTGGTGGCTTTCAATCTTCTAACCCTGTGATTTGGGATTATGTGTTGATGATTTTGGAGGCAGTGTGTTGTACAAGTGACTTGTGTTTGTAAGTCTTATGCCTCTATATGTATGTTTGTATTCATTTGTTTGCATGTATGCATTCATGTGCAAGTGCTCCATCGCTGTATGCATGCCAGGTTTGCAATTTTGTCCTCGACAGCTTCTGACAAAGACTAGTGCATGTAGCCATTGAAGCTATATCCCTTCAGTGAGCATGACAAGACAGTCTTATGTTGTATATGTTTGTAAATGGGTACATTTACAATGACTAGGGACTATTTGGTTTTTTTACTTCTGATAGCTTCCTCAAAATGAATTTTATGTTATGTTAAGAGGGAGCAGTGAGAATTAGAAACAAAGCCAATATTCTTACGTGTCATGTTTTATATTACTCACGTTACCTTTGGTTGTTATATTCATGATATAGACATCAAAGCTATCCCTAGACTTGAGCTTATTTTAACCGAGAAAATGGGGGAAGGCAGTGTTAGCCGACTGATATAATTACTGCAAATATATTGTCATATTCATAGAATGAAATAAAACAAACTACTCTCTGTTATGCATGACCTGGGCTCACTTTAGCTGTGCACATATTGTGATGAACACAGCAAGAATGAGGTCTCAAATTATCCAAATATTTATTTTAAAATCTTTAAACACACTTGACTGTATTCTAAGGAAAACTCTAATGTAAACATAATTTGCCATTGAGGAGATAAGAGTTTTAAATGAGCCTTGAAGAACACATCCGATGTCTTTAAATATGTTTCCCTTGGTCTTTAGGAGATAATATTTTCATTACTTGTTTTTTCACATCATAATTGCAACATTCATAGCTGCGGGGCAGAAGCGTTGGCTTCACTGTAGCAAAGCTTTTGGAGGTTGGGCTATTGTAGGATGGCCAAGGCGTCTGATCACTGCTCAGATCTTGTCAATGTTGTAACAATGACTGTCAGGCTTTGAAAAGGAGGACAGATATAGCTTAGTTTTTGAAGGACATTGTCCACAGCAGAGTGAGCAAGTGGGGGTTTAGTCTCCTTGTAATAGGATAACTTTACAGTACACACAGTTGATGGTGGCCACAGGCTAGCATTATGCTAATGTGAACTCGGTAAAAGGTGTCATGGCTGGTTTGCCAGTGAGGTAAGGTAAGCTAATATTAGCTCAGTGACAAAAAAGCAATGCGGTCACTAAACTGCTTCATGGCTAATTACATGCTAAAGGAACCTGACCGCTCCAGTTCTTGACACCACCATCCGGTGCTGCACTGTTTTAGGAAACAAACGTCCACTTCCAATGCTCACCGCCAGCTGCTAGTGCAGCGACAAATTATGGCGATAATTTTGGAAAATGCTCCACACAGATGTGAGGGCAGCTTCAGGTCTTATAAAGTGAAGAAATCGTACTTTTACAACCACCCACTGAAAGGTTTCCCTTCCGTTCCCTAAGTGTATTACTTATTTGGAGAACCTAATAACGATTATTCAGGGTGGTAGGGTGGCCTAGTGGTTACCGTGACGGTCCCATCATGTAGAGGACAAGGGTTCAATTGCGGAAACAGCCGTATATCCTGGCCAAAAGCCCTTCAGCAAGATGCTGAAACCACTCAGTCACCGAAAGTCACCCTGGATATGACTGCTCGCCACATGTTAACATGCTCTAAATTAAGTGGAGTGTTTTTTAAATTCTCATATTAAAACTAGAACGTCAGGCCCTGAAAAAGCATTGTGACTCATAGAGCAGATAAACATGCAAAAAGAATTTATCACAATGCATGCGGTCACTGAACATTAATACCATATCTCATTGATGAGAAAGACACACATGGTGGAATTAGAGTTCAACTGTGAACTTGGTGAACGAATATGAAAAACAATGTAGGCTTGTGTGTTTGGATGGAAGAAGATAATGTCTTTATAATATGTCACATAGCTCAATGTCACACTGGAACAAAAATAATGAAAGCAGACGTGGTGTTGGCTTACACTTTATGTAAATGATTATAATATATGTGGGGAAATTAAACTATTCTCAGAGAGAACATGGGTATAACCTTTATACATAAAATTGACATTATTTTGTTGTCAAAGATGTCCAACCTAATCGCAATCAGTTACAGTATGACTACTGATTTTACTGTCATCCACAATTTACATTGCATTCTTGCTATGAAGCAACAAGGTAACCACTAAGCCGCATTCTTACCACACTTTCACAATTACGAACGGAAATGGTAATTAAAAATATATATTTGGTTTAAAAGCTGCCAGACTTCCGCGACCTATTATAATCATCCTTTATCGGTGTGCGAAGTGCCTCTCAAGTAAATGAATGCATGAAATAATTCAAACCCTTAAAAGAACAGTGAGTAACATATTAAATATAATATTCATGACTATATTTTAATCAGTATATAATCACCCAGAAAGAATCTGTATGTTTTCCTTCGCTAAGAAAAAGCCATCTATATATTTCTAGGGAGCAGGTCCTCTTCCACAAATTCCGCCATCTTGCACCACCATGTTTCTACAGTAGCTTAGAAAGAGACACTGGTTTTAGCGAGAGCCTTTCGCGTTTTTACGTTATCTGAAGGTAGGGATGCATTCCATAACCCGGTATTAAACGGGCCCCGGTGCTAAATAATTAAAGATCATACCCTTGTTACTGTACGTGCAATACAAATATTTGCGAGTAAAACAAGCACCGACATGTAAACATGGTGAAACCAAATTCAATCGGCTTTGGCTGCAGTCTCTCATCCACCACCGCTATGTTTACACAAGCACAGCACGCAAGAATCGGCCAAAAGCTTTTTTTTTGGTAAACGCATCTGCTGGCTGAGACAAGAAGACAGGAGGGTAGACGATGGGAGGAATGACTGATTCAGACAGATGTCTTTGTTCTTCATTCTTTATAAACTTCTCTCAGAAATTCATTTTATTAACATTTTACAGTTGTTTCTAGTGATATTAATAACTTTATATATGAACTTCACCGTTGTAAACATAACTGTACCCGCTCTAGAAACAATATTTAGTTATATCTAAATTATACATAACTTCTAATCCTGTTCTTAATTCATTTGTTTTTAAAATTCTATTAAAAACAATTATTAAGTCATGTAGAAGAACAGAGTATTGATAAGAGTAGCTCCTCGTTGTACTAAATCCTAAAGATACCTATCCATACCTGTAGGCCACCGTAGTGCTCCGATACACTTGGAAAGGGAGGGGTGAGCTCAGGGGTATTTAGTTGGTTGCAACCTGCCACAAACCACTAGATGATACCAAAACTTACACACTGTTCCTTTACCAATGACACTAAAGGGACCCATCTCCCTTGTGTTTGAATTTCTTATTGAGGGAAAAGTCAAATTGTCCACAAAGGATCTGGAAGAATGAATGACTACACTATGTTGGCATATTGTTGCTGCTGTAATGCCTTTAGGAAGACATGTAAAGTGAGCAATCAGAGTTTTTAGAGACTTACTCTAGCAAAATAAACAGAGATGATATCTGCTGTCCTTTCCAAGAGAATTCTGCAAGTCGGAATACGCGAGGACCTAAACTAGATTGACAGGTGTTGAGCAACAAGGTAATCATTACGGTGCTGATCGTACACATCAAAAGGCAAGCAAAGGAGTGTGGAATACATTTTTAGAAACCCAAGATTGATATCTACCTGTTATCACTGCGCCAGCAAAATGCCACAATATAATATCAAAGCCTAAGGGTCCTGCAGGGAACAGGAAAAAAAGAAATATAAAGTAATGATAACAACATTGCTTCAACATTTCACAAGTAGGAGTCTGGAAACAACTAAAAATGTGTTGCTGGCTCAGCAACACTTTTGATCATTCTTATTTATAGCAAACAAGAATTAACTAACAAACAACAGACACAATCTACACTTAGTAATTAGTTATTGTGTGGTGGCTACTGTCTACATATGTAAGTAGTTTGAAATGCTCCCACATTGTGATACAAATTATCTGTAAAGCCTCCATAGTTAGTGAAAAAAGTTAATGCAAAGATTTTTGGTAATTTATCTACTAATGCTTTCAAGTGAGTAAATGTTGTGGGATTCCTGTATCACTGCCTCACCCTAAAACAAACTAAAAAATCAGAGCAGGACATGCACCTTGAAACACTGTGACGTCGGACATTATTGGATTTCTTTTAAACTGCAAAGCATGGGGCCCATTCATGGAAGATCAAGCATGATGTATGAGTTGGCCAATTATGAACATAATAGTTAATTTGGTGAACATCACTCTTTCCCAATGATTTGTGCTTTTTTATCTGTTTGTTGTTTTAGTTACAAATCCTCCAGATTAGTCAGTAATGAAAAAAAGCTGACAATCCCGCTCCGAAACAGGGACAAACGGAAATGCGGATTGGAAATGTGAGGTGGGCCCACGCCCTTGAGTATAATGCCTCAGACATGGACCTTATGGCCATTACGAGTCCCTAATTTCATTCCGTCGTACAATTCCGAACAATCAGGACCAGGCTTGTCTTTAAGGATGACTGGTAAAACCCAGCCAACGGAAAAGTCAGTCTGCATAGCAACATGGAGACGATGCAAAAACAAGCTCCCTTAGACCTCTCATAGGTCAGCTAAAAACGTCAGGAGGAAACAGACCTGACAATGCACACACACACCTGTAGCCCCTAGAATGGAAAGGCGGGAAGAAAATGCAGACAAAACTTTCAACTGCCCACTAAAACCCACTACATCACAATTACAGTAATGCAACTATCCTACAGTAGAGATGTCTATATGGCAGTGCAATATGTGAATCTCTTTGTAGCTAGTTAGAACATGATGGAAACTTGTTCCTCATCCTCACTACCGTGGCCAGTTCAACAGCTTTTCCATGGGAACGTTCCCCAGTATACCCCAGCTGCAGGAAGGGAGCCAAGAGATGCAGGGTTTGAATGTGGGCTAGGGCGAGCCTCCATTAAACTGGTGATCCCAGCATGGCGGTAAACCTCGGTGTGCTTCACTCATTCCTACTGTAAAAGCCTGGTTCAGGCGATCCAACCTGATGCTAAAACTGGAGCTTTAATTTTAACCCAATGCTAACGCTAGTTCCTACTTCCAGTACTTCCAACTGTTTGTTCGGCTTTCTGAACGAGAATAACAATGGATGAACCTGCTGTGCGCACACCTGATGGACAGCTTATTGTGACAGTAAAATAAGGAAGTGGTGCATTGTGCTCACCTTTCACTTGCTGTCATTAGCTTGTTTACTGTGCTGGTTCCTCTGGGTGACAGCTAGTCCCAACTGTGACTTCAGCAGTTTGAACATCAATCCATGTTTGATATTGTGACATTGTAAATGTGATTTTAAAGAAAATGTGAAAATATCAAGATATATAATGTATATCGCGGCATAGCCTCAAAATATTGAGATATTATGTATAAGCTCTATAGCCCAGCCCTAAATATCAAAATAAGTAAAGTGAAACACTTTATATGTTGTCATCTTTATGTAAGCTACAACTTAATAGGATAAAGATGTAGTTAGCTTTACTTCTACATAATACCTGCACATCATGTTAGTGTGCCCCATAGTGCCCTCTAAATACTCAAAATACTCAGGGGCAAATTCAAAGCTTGCAAATTTCGGGCTGGACAGGGATGTCCACATAGGGGTCCGCTCATACCCTCCCAGACATGGGCGGATGACGACATTAACGTCACGCAGACCAAAGTGGACCCTCGCAGAAAGTATGAATTGGCTTTAACTACTCTGCCAAGCAAATAGCTTCTCGGTGCTCCTGTGCTATTTGCACATACTTAAATGAGGTAATGTGTGTGTGTGTGTGTGTGTGTGTGTGTGTGTGTGTGTGTGTGTGT
>NW_022280052.1:5478542-5594193 GCF_004355925.1 Anarrhichthys ocellatus
GTGTGTGTGTGTGTGTGTGTGTGTGTGTGTGTGTGTGTGTGTGTGTGAGCGTGACCTTATGTAGAGTTATTAATGTACTGCCTGGAGTTTCATTTAGCCACATAGTCACCACCTCACCCTAGTTTGCCACCCCGGCCATGATCCTTAACTGTTATCCTAGATGATGTCACTTGATGGTTGATGGCGTGTATGTGGTTATTAGTCTATATAATGGTTACACTTAATTTGGGTGGGGATAATTTCTGATTCAGTATGTGCCAGTCAGATAAAATAACATGATGCCTGTGGAAGAACACTGACCGCTCTGTCTGAGACTGTCTTTGACCTCCTGAATAATGGAAAGGGTCACCCAGAGGTTATGGTGCAGTTCATTCACACAGTCTATAGTGTGTGACAGGAGTTTATGAGAGCGGTGCTTAACGCTGCTTGACAGCAGCCTGAGTTTTCCTTTAATGTGTCAAGTCAGACGCCCTTCAACAGCGCTAGGGTTACTGTCTTCTATCCTCTCTCATTTTGGACTCAGCTGTAGACGCGTACTGGGTGAAAAAAGATCTTTATTAAATTAGCTCCCCACTGTAAGGTTAACTGCCATCAAGCTCGGGACTTTTTCTCAGGTCTTAGGCCAACAGGTTTCTCTTGATGCATAACGATCCCAGACCTCTGCCGTGTCATTGTGCGCTGGCTTTGTGTGTCATACAAAGGTAAATGAAGCATTCATTCTGGTCAATCAAACAATCAAACAAAATTAAACAATGTTACTTCTGCACGGTCATACAAGATTGAATCCATGCATATTAAATGAAGTCTGAGGTAAAATGTGTTTACGACTCCAAAACAATTTCAATGTGTTATATTCACCAACACAAACACTGGCTCTACCAAAGAACACAAAAATTACAGAATATGCAAATCACACACGTACTGTAAATATATAGAGTCTGTATTTTGCTATGCGCTAACTTGCTCATTATAGACCTGTGTGGCCTTTGCGCAGGTCTACCTAACTTGACGTCAGAAATCACCCACTAAATAGGAGGCACATGGGAGTTAGGAGTGAAGGTTATTTTGAAAACTCCATTGCCAGACTGGCCTGGTTTGTCTGATCTGGGTTGGACCTCACATCGTCACCACGCCACTTGTCAAATGCTTCATCTGGTTTGAAATTACTCTGGTGTGCAAGTGGCTCCAAGTGGCAGCTAGGCTCCTAAATGCAGGTGTCAGTGAAAGGCAAAGCCATAATGCACCTCATTTCCAGTCAGCCAGAAAATTCTGTAGTTTTTTCAACAAGGACAGCCTGACAATGTAGGTTATGGTGACATGCAGAGAAAGCTGTCAATGGCTTTCTCAACGAAAAATCCACAAATTCCACTGACTGATTATAATAGGTGTCATGAGTGAATCAATTCTCAATTGAAGACACAAGGGTCAACATTTTATTCACAGTGATATTGCCCCGTTATGCTGCATTTAACAAGAAGTGTTAATAAACAGGCACCGATAAGGGTTTCCAGTCAAATCATGTTCTATCACTATGCTTTCATGCCGAGTCAGTTTCAAGCTGAAACGATCATTTGTGTAGTAGAGCAACAGAAAACGAATCATCAACTATTAATCATTTCAGTCATAAAATGCCAAAGATTCTCTCATTCCAGCTTCTCGAGTGTGAGGATTTTCGGCTTTTCGTAGTCAAGACAGTAAACGGAACATTTTTGGGGTTTAGGGCCGTTGGTTAGATAAAAAAAGGAATTTTAAGAGAGTACACCACACGGGTCAGTATGTTTGCTAATACTACTGACATTTTAAGTATGTGTGATTTGTAGTTAATGGGATAAAATGTAAAAAAACACTCGTATTTCAAGTTAGTTTTACGAGTGGATAAGATCTGTGGATTGCTTTTAGGCCGTGTTCAGACGAAACACTGTAAAATCTAAGCTCCCTCATTTCTCATGAGACCATTGCATTGGCACAATAATCAAATACATGCAAGCTCACTTTCATGATAGATTTCATCAGATAACATAAATGGCCGGTTTCTACTATTTTTACATCAGCTCTTGACGGCAACTTTTAATACCTGTTTTTTCATTATCCTATAAAAACACTGCTAATTGTCCCGTCTAAGTTTGACTCATTGTAAGCAGCTCTTGGGTAAAAATGCCAGCTAGATGCCCTAAAGCTCTTAACTAAGCCTTTGAATTTCCTATGTGGTCGTCCTGACACACATTCCTTGTTGTTTTTCAAGTGCAGTAAAGTAGTGACCTCATATGAAGCCTTTGCAGCTCTGGGTTTGTTGTTCAGCTAACAGCGGGTTACATCACTGCCTGAACGCAGTTGTCCTCAGACTTTACGGCAAGAGTGAATAAAAATATTTTGTTTTGCAGAGGAAGAAGTTGTTTTATTTGTCGTAAGTCAATTAATTGTATCACACCTCTGTGTTTTGGCTGGTTCTATTATTAACAACAACAAAAAGTATGCTGTGCACAAACTGTTTAATTGAATAGTATAACTTATACTAGTAGTCTGACTATTCTACTCTACACCACTGATTAAAGGATTGTGTTTCAGTAAAATGGTGTGCATTGGCTGTTAATACTTGCTAAACCATGAATTACATATATTACATCCCGGTGTCTAAATATTGTCTAACTATTAGTAAACCCATAAATTACATATTGGGGAAATATTGTTCGAATATTTAAACAAATAATAATTAGGGAAATAGTGTGTTGCATTATGTTTATGCAGTGGCATTCGTGTAGCAATAGGACTCTTCATTTACAGTCCAGCAAATTATTTGGAACTATGATCCAAGACTATATATCTGCGATTAAATGTGCTCTTTCCATGTGGTTTTGTCACAGCTTGTGCCACCCAAACCCCAAACTCGCATTTTTCCACATGGTCTGAAAAACACAAGTGATACACCACCGTTAGAGTGGCTTAGACAAAAACATTTCTGCCACCAAGTATGTGTGGCAATGCTGTGCGTACTTGAATAAATGCTCTTAAAACAGTCTGCATATTGTCACTTTTATGATTTTAATAGAAATGGTAACATTGGCAAGGACATCAATAATAATGGGGGAAAAACTTAGTTTTACACAATGAATAATTATTCTGAAGATTGTAGCTATTTTTTAATGTTGCCACTAGGAAAAGCATGCTGTCGCAGTGATATCATTGGCCCAGTATTTGACGATGTTAGCAATTTGTGCATGTGCGTTTATACAGTCATTTCAACTACTAAACAAAAACCCAGTAAAATAAAAGCCAGACAGCATCTCTTGTGGTCCAGAAAACAAAATATCTGTGCAAGAATAGCTTTTGACCTAAGAGTCTTTCATATGTTCTTTCCTCGCGTCTCCAGATTGGAATGTTTGTCCGACCGAGGCAATATGCCATGAGGGCAAACAATTAGCATTTTCTATATTAAAATCTTAACAGAGAACAGGCACTATTGTTCACCCTTTTAGACATTAGACACATTTGGCATAGTTGGAATTTGGCACCGGTTTTTAAGTGCAATGCCATGGATGTCTGATGATATCATAAGATGTAAAATCTGACAGACAATTTGACTTGTTTGTAGATGACTAAACTTTTTCCACATTTTAGTCATCTTAGTGTCTGCTCAAAAATCACGAGTATATTTTGGTTATGGAATTACAAAAGTAAAAACACAAGTGCATGCTTTGGAGCGGGCAATAAAACTATATTATTCATATGACTCTATTCCACTTGTGGCTTCGTCATCCTTTGTATTTTGCCTCATGCATGATCAACGCTGAACTAAATTTTGGAGGGATTCAACTTTTCTGAGAAAAATCTCCAGGCATCCTTGTTTGTTTGTTGGGGGTCCTGTTGTGCCGTGATAGTGACTCTTATTAGAGCTTCTTTCATTTCATTATGGTTGAGAAGAAATTGAGTGATTTTTGACCAAATAACAAGTAATTGAAGTTTTGTAGATACAAATGTAGGCGCCATACAGCCAGATGTTAAAAGGCCTACCCCACACAAACCACCGGCTTAGCAAGAAATAATGGATTCCCAAATAAAGACTTTCAGTTGGGGGAAAGATGGACTGGTTTGCTGCAGGGGAGGACAGTGGCATCACAACTTAAGGCCTGTTTTCCACAAGTTGAAAGAAGGTTGATGTGTGATGGATCGTAACCTAAATCAAACAGTGGACGCTAAAACTGAAAGAAATGCAGCAATAATAGTGCATATATTATTTGCATGTGCTTTATCAGATTTACCAATGTAAATAAGGTTACATGAAGTGAAAAACATGATGCACACCTTGAATATATGAACACAACAAATTAAATTCATATTTGTACATTTCTGTGCAGAAATTCACAGATCTTCATTTGATCTGTGAACTGGAATACAGCAATAGTTGATACAGGTGTGGATGTTTTCACAGCTTCCCACAGAAAAATAGTGTGTCTGTGTGTGGGTTTGAATGTACAGGATGTAACTGACAAATGCACAAATCATGATCATCAACACCAGTACTTGAGAGATACAGTCCAACTTTTTCACTTCACAAAACTTCATTTGTATATCTTTAAAGAACTTGAAAAGGATATCTGCAAACATTTTGCACCATAGTTAAGAAAATATAAGATTCCTCAGTTCATTAAATCTGCCACCTAAAACTAATGCCACAAAAACATCAAAACAAACTGCCTGAAAATTAAATTCTTGACCCTGGTTTGTGTATATACGGGAATCTATCCATCCCTTGCCATTGACAGCAAGCCTGTTGTTGGCACATGCGAAAGCCTTCAGAGCACTTGTGTGAAAAGCATTAAAATTCCCCGTGCAATAAAGCCGTTATTTATAGGACCGTAACAGCCTTGTAGTTTGTCTTACACAAACCCAAGAGGAGGAACCAAGACACTCAATCCTCTCATAGACACTCACTGCTAAGGCGACTGCAACACATGGCTCCTTTGCTGGTTTGTATAGCTTCCTGATGCAAACCAGTGAAATGCTTCTTCTTTTTTTTCAGCAACATGAAAGCTAGAGGATTTATTGAAAATTAAGCGGATAAGAATTTACTCCAAAGGCAGAGCCAGACAGAAAGGGGGAACAAAAGGACAGAGCAAAGTAGCTGCTCTCAGTAACCCGTGTGATGTCATATGGAAAAGTGTGTAACATTGTTAAAATATACAAAAAAAAGACAAACTTGTGACACAACACTTGCGGCATTGAGGAAGAATGTGTCACTCACTTGTTAAAATTCAAAATAAAGGAATTAACAATCAGAGAAAAATGTTCTGCAAAAACCAGAGAAGTCGTCATGGACACAAGGTCAGCAGATTTCAACAGTTCCACACTGTTGTTGTGGAAGACTGCGGATGAGTTAAGATATGAAGTGGCTCGAGCATCCTCTACTGCCTCTCGCCACAGGTACCTCACAGGGTGAGTGGGATTTTTTCAGCTGCAGTTGCTGAAAGGGGGCCCTCAATTAGTCCACAGAAAGAATTCAATGAGACTTCCTTTCATCTTAAGGGAATGGGAAACAAAACCATCTCTCCTGATGATAGCTGACACTGCATCACCCCAGTGCCACAAAAACTGCAAAAGAGCACGGAGGCCGTCATTTTTGAACAGAATCTTGATGATACGGCAAGCAGGTCTGGAAACTTGCACCTGAACATATTAGACTTTTTCATTTCCCATTGTATCCAACTTCACCAGTGTCAGAAAGTAGATTAAATGTACAAAGATATAGTGTGGCGACAGCATATTAGTGTAAGAGCAACTTCCATATGAAGGTTTTGTGCATTGCAAGACACTGATCGGTAACACAAATGTCACAAGTTCAATTCCAAAAACAGCTGTAATTGAAGAAGATACTTAACGTCAATCTAATTGTTCATGTTAATTAAATCTACAGAAAAAACATGTTCAGAACGGGTCAAAGGCTTGGCCTGTGGTGTTGCTGCTTGCTGCTTTCTCGAGAATCTCTCATAAAGACAACATCACATTCAACAGTGCCCAATACCTTCCATTACATAGTTGCATCACACATCCAAGAACAACAAACAATCAAGTCAGAAACACGGCTGAAATACTGTACACACTGGTTCACGGGAAGAAAAACAGGGGCCAGACTTTAGGCAAGGCAGACACCGTGGACCTGGGCCGTCCAACAGCTATAAATGTATCATATTTAGATATGAAAAATATAAAATGGTGCTAATATTTTCAGTCATTGTACCCCAAAATATATTACAAAGCCCCCCCTCCCTCCCTCCCTCCCAAAAGCCCTTATATATATACAACTTAACCATATTGTGTACTTCTACTTCACAGGAAAACATTGTGCAAATACATTTACTGATGCTTCACCCCCGCTGCTGAGCGCTGTTTACTTCTTTATTTTATGTTTATTAATGTTGAACGTGTCACCTGTAAAAACTGCATCAAATTCGACACTGCACTCCCTTAGGACCCAATATAGGGAAGTAGAGATTGAAGTAGATCAGATGAGCTGTTTTGGAGATATGCAAAGACCAGACAGAGATTCCTTGATCCTCGATGATGTGTGTGTGACAACAAACGGGTGAGTCGGTGAAAGTTCCATTGCGGTGTGACGAGTATGTCATGGAAGTAAGGATATGTGACTCATGTCAAAGTTCTACATGTTGATGATGGAGGAAACAGTTGTAACTCTTTTGTTTTCATAAAGCAAAGTGGGTAGCACATGTTTAGTTTAGCTGATTTACTTGCCATTAAGAAGTGATTACCACATTCATACCACAGCTGCCCACTCTCTTTAAAACATTTCTCCAGCAGCTTTCATTCGATTTTGGCAGAAAACAATAGCCGTCAAAATCCTTACGGCAGAATCAAAACTAGCATCACATTGATCAGTCAAGTACAATAACATCTCAGGAGGATTTTGGCAAGGAATGAATGAAAATGAAGTGGAGCAAGGCACATTACCCTGAATCTTCCCTGGTGAAGACATGGATCAGGGTTATGCTAAATTGTGCCTCTGTGTTGTGTTAAAGAGGGCACAGCATGGGGAAAAAGGGGATGCATGTTCAGTAAACATTCTCTGAATCATTAAATGCACCTCTAATCTGCTGTTTGACGTGAACCCTTTTGTCCCCACAGACCCAGTTAGTGAACCCAGACATACGCAATTTTGGAAGTTAATTTACCTTACACAATCATTTTGAGTAAAACTCTGCAATATTGTCACATTAGTAAATGCCTGGTTTACATACTGTTGTTGATTGATATAACACAATAGTGTTTCCCAGTTCAGATAAGGTTTTTAATCTGTTGTTGTAGTGTCTGGCTGCTCTTTCCCAGCACGTCCTCTACTTATTCCTAGGCATACAGGAATGAATAGAGGAAGAACTGGGTAGTTGGTATGAGTAATGATAATCACCACGGCTGAGGAGAGGCAGAAGAAAAGAGTGCCAGGCTCTACAACTCAAACTTAATCAGAGAATTACAAGGAAGACGCCACACTGTTTTATTCATGTCTTAGAAGTGCCCTGCA
The DNA here is from genome assembly GCF_004355925.1 of Anarrhichthys ocellatus. Taxonomy (NCBI): domain Eukaryota; kingdom Metazoa; phylum Chordata; class Actinopteri; order Perciformes; family Anarhichadidae; genus Anarrhichthys; species Anarrhichthys ocellatus. The sequence goes on from NW_022280052.1 coordinate 5,486,071, forward strand.
GAAGCACCAAATGCTAAAAGCAATGATGCTGTGAGACTTAAAGAAGAAAATGTCATATGAGCGTGAGACTTTTGCAGATAGATGCTTTTCCCACAATACTACAGACTGAATCCCTTCTGTATATAACTGGGAAAAGCTCTCACAGACAGCTAAATGACGGGATGCATTATTTGTTTTGACTGTGTTTGTGTGTGTTAGGATGAGAGCAATCCATTTGCCTGACTTTATTTTCTAATTTAAACTAATTTTGGGTTTCAATGCCAAGTGCTGCTACAGACACTTCCACACATTCATCAGATTATGACGACACTTGTCCAAATATCACCCTCGCTACTCAAGTCAATAGAAATCCAACACACGATGTAAGTTTTAAGGCTAGAAGTCTGCGATAAGATAAATGTACATGAAATCAGGGATTTACTGATATCCTTTCATCACATATGTCTAATCTGCTCCACACAGTCTTATTGGGATTTTCATATACTCCTGATCTGCTGTGAATAATGAGGTATCTTTACAAGATGGTATTGATCCAGTAAACTTGTGACTATGGGGTATTCACTTTTCGGCACAGCAAATACTGCCACTCTGTGTTCCAAAGCAGACGGTGCTGCTTGAGATTGCAGCTCCGCTCTGCTCCACACTGCTCCAGAGTCATTCCACACTGCAAAAAGTAACAGTGTTCACTGACTTTTTTATTTCACCTTAAATGCACATTTATCTTAAACCATTTGAAAACCACCTGTTTGTGGGCTAAATGAGTATAATTCAAGCTATTTTAATGCTATGTCATTCTCTTGACACAGATTTAGTTATTTAAAAAAACAACTGTAATTTATTTTAACGTGTGTTATTTCTGTGAATCAAGCTTTAAACATTGCAAAAAAGTGAAATTATCACATTCCAACTGAAAATAAAAGATAAACCAATACATATCACCACATTAGACTATATGCTATAACGTTAAATGCTATTATATAACGTCCGACTCAACACTGTATTTGAAGATGGCTCTTAAAGTTTGTAGCTTATTGGTTCTACTGTGGTAAAAAAAAACAAGATCTGTACTCTGTTGTTAAATCAAATTGTTTCCTACTTGGTCGTACAAAGATTCAATTCAGAAAAGGTTCTTGATAACCCTGAAATAAAAGCTGGACCCAATATCACTATATTGTGCTATAAAAGAAGTTGTTCAGATTCTTTAAACCACTAAGGGGATCTTAAGCCTTTTGCAGTACATAATCTTTTTCAGAGAGATCATGTAGCACTAAAATAATTTAAGAAAGACTGTGATACCACCTCACTATAAAGAGTTGTATTCTGGATATTTATTGTGCAGTAAAGACGGTAGGAAACATATGGGACATTTACAATTCTTATATTGTGGACTGACATTGTAGTAGTATTATTATATGGTTCAATTATTTTCCGAGTGCAGCCATAACATCATAACTAATACCTAATTAGAAACCTGATAAAAATTAGGTTAATGACCTAATGGAGCCCTAATCAACCTCCTCCGATTGTGTTGGTGTGTGCGGGTTACTGTCGGGACAGATTGACACAGACAAACACACGCGTTTTCAGTACAAACACGCATCATGGTGCCTCAGAGAAGCCTCAGCATGCGTCTGTGGTTCCACTGTGAGTACCTGGTGCAGTGCGACAGGTCTGAATGGCACCCAGATATCTCCAAGAACCACAAAACAAATCCACAGATCTCATATGAACTAATGATAACGTCATTCCCAGCGAGACACATTCGTAATTCCTTCATAATGAGGCTCCTTTTTTAAATGTGAATCATGTCTGTCGTTTGAACCATCAGATCCATTTACCTTTGAATGTACCATGGTGGTAGATGTCATCGCTCTGCATGAAGTCAACTTTCCAGTAGCCTCTTTGCGCACGGATAATCTGATACACGATCTGTTTCTTTGTATCACCGCAAAAAATCGCAAAATCTTTTCTTTGTGATAAATAAATGCACATATTTTTTATTTTTTGAATGCCATTTCACTTGTTCAAGATGTGTTCAAGATGTGTTCAAGAAAGTCTTCGAAAATGACACTTGATGATATAATTCCCTGGAATATAAAACATAAATAATAATATATTCTTTTTATTCCCGTGGCAGAATTTTAATTCTCCTGCAATGAAGAAATGTCATCCTCACTCTCACAGTAGAATATTTGACAGAGCGGTTGGCATCTAATGAGTTATTCCTCTGCCAAAGTCGCTCTTCAGCTCTTGACGCGCAGTCTTTGAAACTACCTTCGATTTCAGCCGCTGCATCTCAGCCAGAGGTCTGAAAGTAAAAAAAAAAAAAGAAAAGGGACATCTCATTTCCTCCATAGCACCGATGACCGGAGCTTTTATCATTACGGCTAATTAACCCCTGGCATGACGTGCTAAGAGGCAGGTAGAGAAAACAGGGAGTTGGCGAGAAAGGAGGACCATTACGCAGGTTATCATGACATCACCACGGGCTGGCTATAAAGCGGTGAGGACCAATACACAGAGTTAGAGAAGCACTTGAGGAGCTTTGGAGTAAAGGACGGACTGAAGCCTCTTAACAGCTGATTGGTTGCTGCTACCGTCTCTTTTTCAGAACTTCAGCGCAGCGGAATCCTTTAAAGAATACAAGACTCGGCAAAATGAACTTGTCATACTTGGTAGCGTGTGGACTTATGGTCACCCTGCTTTCAGTGAGGATGGGGGCAAAACCTGTATCTCAGACGCAACAGAAGGTAAGAATAAGTCACTTATATTCTTATTGCTGAGAACTAAAGGGTATTTGCTTCGCTCTATCAACCGTTGGGAGCTGAATGCCGCTGCAGGAGTGAGCAGCTGCTCTGTGGTCCAGACGCGCAGGACTGTTGTTTTACGCATCATATTTCATAATTTCAGTCATTTTTAGCAATTCAGCAAAGGCATTTTTTCCACACCCTGAATCTAAAACATTATAGCAAATCGGCTTTATATCACTTTATTTTATAAAGAGACAGCATATTTTATATCAATTGATCCGATATAGACATCATAACTACGGTCTTTTGCTCCCCAACATTTGACATTTAGCATTTAAGCGCCCAATGAAGTAATTTGACAAGACCTCCAAATAAGAAAAAAACGAAGCATTTTAGCAGAAACTATTCAAATTAAAATATGTGGTTTAAGCAATATAAGAAGCTCATTTACATGATTAGGATTTTTATTATCAACTTGGAATTGATGTTTTCTAATTTCTTTGCCAAATTAAACTACACCAATCTCAACGTGTTTATGCGTAAAATAACCATTACGCATAGAATTTGCCTGTAGAATAAAACCGATAATTCATACGTTACCATTTTAAATCAAAGTTTTAGTTATTAACTTAGATGGCACAATTTGGAATGGCTCCAAGTTGATGCCACAGCCTGCCTTCAGAGCAGAGGAGCGGGCTGCAGGCACCTGTCTTATGACTCCTCACTGAAGGCATCAGCAAGGTCTGAAATGCCATTATTGACCTGTCACCTAGTGAAAATGAAAGTGCAGAATCCTAACTACATTGATGGTGTCCTTTGAATTAAATAGCTTTAGCATCTTGTGGATCTATTTGAAAGTTGCTTTTTGATTAGACAGTACCACTATCCAACACAATTAATCCTATAGCGCCATGCGTAAAACATGGCAAACATTATACATGTTCTCCCTTGGCCAATGCACACGGTGTTTGAAAGAGCTTTAATACGCACCACGTTGAGGTTTCCACCCAATTTAAACAGTTGCTCTGCTCAAAGAGGCACCAAGCATGTATTGTTATATGATCAAAAGAATATCTCTTTGCACAAGGCATTTGATTAAGGGAGACGTGGTTTATTTATTTTTTTCAATCTGTGTTCCAGTCTCTTAAAAGTTTGCTGGGCGAGGAGCTGGCAGAGTTTCTGGAGTCGGAGGAGAGGGAGAGGCGGCTAGACGCTGTGCGCTCTCGGATACGGTTACTGCGAGATTTACGCATGGACACCCGGGCCAGAGGGATGTGGGCTCGTCTCCTTAACGACCAACCTGCACCGAGGAGAAACAAATCTGGAAACAAGAAAGGGGGTTCCACGTCACGGAGTGGCTGCTTCGGACACAAGATGGACAGGATAGGAACCATCAGCGGCATGGGTTGCTAGGGTTGGAGCAGCGCTATTATGGTGAGTTGTCTTCAAGTCATGGTCCGCCTCACACTTAGATTCACTGCAGCCTAACGACATGGCGTATAAACAGAACCACAAGGACAAAAGGGGAATGTATTGGAGTAAGGAGAGAATGAAACAATGAGGGCAAAAAGAAAAACAATCAAGAAAGTGTAATCAAGGGTCCAGTTTATGGAAGGATGGTGTAAGGGGATGTAAAGACAGTAGGAAGAAATAATGGATAATATGAGGACAGAAAGAAGGAAAGCATTTATGTTATTTTCTCTTTTGTCAATGGTCATCTATGGACTCCATTTAGGTGACAGATGGGAGGTTTTCTATTTCATCAAAGGTCCTTTATGGGTCTTGAGTTTTGCTGCAGAATGGACAGATCGAAGGGAGAAAGAAAGGAAGGAAAGAAAGAAGGAAGGAAGGGAGGGAAAGAGAAAGCAAGCAAGAAAGACAGAACAAACAGAAAAGATGTTCAGGACAGATGTTCTTGACGGTTGTCTCAGCACAGCGTATGCTTTGCGTCCACGGTTAGGCCAGTTTAGAACAAGCATCCAGTCTGAGTGGCAGCCATATCGAGGATAGCAAGTGGAGAGTGATGGCCATACATGCTTGTATTCCGTCAGGCGATGAATTGACAGTCTTGGCCAAAGGTCAGCTTGATGTAAGAAATCATATTAAACACAACGCATTCTATAACTGTTTGCCATTAACCTCAGCTGCCTGATGGACTTTTCATTGTGAGAATACTTGAGATAATATTAAGAGAACATGATGCCTCAAACTTCTGAAGTCATCAAACCTTGTCCTAGTCTAGCAGTGTTCCCTCCCTGGACATGAACCCCCTTAAGACAGCAGGAAAGCCCACTTAAACTGATGTCAGCTGATATATGGGAAACAATCCAGTTGGTATATAGAAAGTCCACTCTTGTATTCATGCACATCATCATAAATGATCCCATCTGCTTCATCTAGAAAACAAGTAGCATATATCAAACGAGGAGAGCGAGAAATGGAGGGAAGAGGGCATACAGACAGGCTGACGCACACACATTGTAAACACACGGCACCCTGCGGTGGCCAGGATCTTTCTGGGAAACCTGCTCTCTTTACCCAAGTGATTTTAACAAAAACAACAAAGGGGGCTGTGGTAGTGAATGAGAAATGAGGAAGCGAGGTGACGCACAATTAGTCCTTAGGCTCAAAGCCTTTTTTTTGTGGTTGTGACAAACTGTGAAATCCTCATGGGGGAGTGTGATTTTGTGACTAACTTGAGTGAGTGTGTGTGTGTGTGTGTGTTTCATCAGCTGACACTCCCTCAGTGGGCTGCAGTGTATTGTAAATGTGGAAGTCTGTGTTAGATATGTGTTCATTGAGGTGAAAGTCATGGCAACACTCGACACGTTGAGAGCCATTGAGAGGCAATCGAAATGCTCCCGATCTTCAATCTTACACCTTTAAAAAACTGACAAGTTCATTTGGAGATTCACAGACTGATGAGAAAAGTGAGGGCTACATTGATGAATACATGGTCGATAAGCACTGCAACTTTGCTGAATAAATGAAAAATTGTAGTTTGCGAATGCTCAGTCTAAACTTACTTCTCCTGTTTCCTCTCTTTCTCTAGATCTCTGGACGATTTGTTGGAAAACAACGGTTCAGTTTGTTCTCACCTGAGGGAGAAAAGAAGAAAAACTCACCAAGTGACAGATTTTCGGTACGAAAGTCAACACGACCAGCATAAACAAAGACTGAGATGACGATGCTACAAAACCCTCATATCAATTTATATATATATATATGATAAATATGCAGGTTTAAATACATATATACATATGTGTATACCATACAAATGGTCAACTGATGCATACTACAAGACGGCGGACGCTAGTGTAAAAACTACAAACCGCAAAGGCTGTATATTGTTGTTGCTGCTGCTGTACATTCATGTACTTCATCTTTCCCTGCATAAATGTATTTATGTTTTAAAAACTATTTATATGTTTATAAAAAGAGATATTTATAAATATGAGTTTTATTTATGTAACATTTTGAAAATGGATGCAAACTGCAGGTCAATTCTGTTTGTAACTTTTTTCTTTTTGTCTCAAATAGTTGTAAATGTTTTCAAAGATGATAAAAAGAACATTCCATGTGCACTTACATGTATCCTCTCGGGGTTTTATGTTTCAACGAAGTTGGTCAATTCTAGTTACTGAACATTTTCTGCACGGCTTGCAGGCAAAACAAAAGCGGTATTTTGGATATGTCTGCTTGGGCTAAGAAAAAAGCTGCCATATTTTCAGCTTGACCGCCATTTATTTATATGCTGATCAGATCATGAAAAGGTTTCACGAGCAGCGAGTGTACACCAATAGGGGACCGGCTCCTCACAGAGTTGGAGACATATTACCCTTATTAGGTGGCACTTTTAAAGTTGGTGAAGAACAGTCTAAGCTTTTTTTAAGCAACGTAAGGTACCATACAGACAAACATTAGAAAAGAAAATTGAAATATGACTTTATACCATTACATTGCATATTCACACTATGACATATAGTGATTTAGAGTGAGAGCAATAAGGTTAAATTCCAAAATCCATGGGCCAAAGCCTCAAAAGCAGACATGTTCACGATGTCCCCTGTAAAGTAATAGCATCCAATGCAATATGACAGATATCATGGTTGGATTTAGGGGGCAGAGGAGATGAAGATATTCTTAAAGCAATACGTTTTCAGATGTTGTTGCACTAACTCTTGGGACGTGGATGAAGGTTAAACCTTCACTTTCACAGCTTTATTAAGTTTTATGATTATGGTAATTATACCAATCTTTATTAATATAGAATGCATCTTAATAAAGCAGATTTTCCAAAGTGAAAGGCATGAAAAGAAAACAGTAAAGCATACAGAAAAAGACATAAATATATGAGATATTCAAAGAAACAAACAAGCAACCCAAGAAAATGAGATGGAAACATTCAAAGGCAAGTCCATAAAAGTGTGTTTATGAGGAAAACGTGATAATGAATTCGCTATCCAAAGTTTCTGAGACAGGTTGTTCCACAGTCTTGTGGTATAATCACCCAGAAGGGAGATGAGAGCCAGAAAGGCCATATCTGTAGGTGCTGATTCTACTACCGAGGGAAGGAGTCAAATGTTGGTGTTGAATGTGTTTCACAGACTTGTTGTATACCACCCTTCATGACAAGTGTAAGCTACTGTGGTCACCTGTGGATCGGAAAAGTTGAACTAGTACAACTCAAGTCAGGGTTGCAAGGCCTGCACACTACTGTAAATGTGTCTATGGCAAAATATATATAGTCCAAATAGTTTTCAGAAAAGCTAATCAAACTTACTTAAACGTGATGTACAGAATGCAAAAGTGCTCATGACTTGCACTACTATACTCCCACACTGCAGGGCAGCAGAGGGCCGACGGAAATGAAGAAGAATGAGACGCACCTGTTGCACACACCCGTATACGGGTTTTATTCAGTGCAATCTGAAAGACATGTCACTGACAGATAGCTGTACAATGATACTCTGTATAATGGTCAGTACAGAAAACTGTAACACTGAAGGGTAAGTGCTACATTTCCTCTGAAAAACCCAAAGGAAACACACTCACACCTTAGTCGGTGTTCAAACTGCAGGAACGCTGGTCACAAAAAAACGGATAAAGGGAGCATTGTGCAAAACATGATAAAAACTGTCAAACACAAATAAAGGCACTACACTGAACTGCTGGATGGTCTGACCTAAGATCCTAGGATGAGTCTATCTCAATCCCTGAGCTTTCTATTTGATGTCCCTGCAAAACAGCATAGGTTAACAGTTGCAAGAAAATATCTTTGTTCATTCCTTCAAATCCAGCATAGTTGAAAGACATTAATCGAACGAGTGACAGTAACAAGACTGAAAACAGACGTTGTGTTCAATAGCCAGGTGGAATACATTTCAAACATCTAAAACAGTGTCGGATTTTGTGTTGAATACACACTGAAACATGAGGGAACTGAAATGCTGAAACACATGACTGAGGTTGACTGCATGGTTCCTAAATTATTTTATCTATACTCTAACCTCAACCAATCTGCCATGAATCAGAGATTGTTTTATTCAGGTAACTATTTTAATTAAAAAAAATATGACATTGTGTATGCTTGTAAAGAAATATGTTATTCCAAGCCAAGCTTTATTGGAAAATGAGTGTCACATTATGAGCGGACTGTCAAACAAGTCCAGCATATATATGTTGCTGTGGATGTGCTGTTATTGTCACTGCAGTTAGTGCATGAGATATGACAGAGATGGGGAATGACATGCAACAAAGGTCCAGCTGGACACAAACCATGGTCCACAGCCTAACCCCTAGGCCACCAGGAAACCCTGCATTTTATTACATCTTTACTCGTCTTTTTAACATTTAAATAAAATGAAGTATGTGTGATCATTCCTACCCTAATACCTTCAGTGTGTTGAAAAAAACATTGTAATTTTCATTCAAGGATGGTTTTAACCCTCCTGTCGTGTTCGTTTCTCCCCCCTTACTTTAGTGTTCCCGGTCAAATTTGACCGGTCTGTTTTAACTGCTCTTACGTTAACACAAAAAACATTAATCATCACCAAATTTTATTTAACACCTTTTTAAGCTGTAAACAATGTCTCAGACTAGTGGTTTATATGAACAACTGCTGTGAATATACACAGAATAGACACTGAAAATGTATCGCTAAATTAAATGAAACTGTTGTAAGGACATTGTTGACCGGAATATAGGCCTCCTGGACTCCGCATCCCACAGACTTTTTCTAGCCTCGTTGTTTGACCGATATACTCCTGCTAAAATCAACAGAGCCATGTAGGCTTGGAGGTCTGGTCCAATGCTCTCCACGTGTCCACAAACACACGCCTCCCCTCCAGGTTTGTCATGTAGTGGACATGACAAACCAGGGCCAACACGATATGCAACATCTCATGTGGATGACATCAAGTTTGGTGTCAAGCCGGACTTGACGTCATCCACATGAGATGTTGCATATCGTGTTGGCCCTGGCGTCATCCTTATTATGTTTTCAATTCTCTCTCTGCCTCCTCTGTCCTGGGAGGATGAATACCAGAGCAAGACTGGAATGTCACCTGAGGTGCCTGTTCCTCTGGTGCCACTTCCTCGCCATCTGTTGACTGGTCAGTCTCATAATAGTCCGGATCGAAATCAGGATCAATGTTGTCTTCAATTTCTGAGACATCTTCCTCTATCTCCGGTTCAATCGCTTCATCTGGTTCAAAAAGTAGGTCCAGAGCCTCTCTGACAGAAAATCGCCTCATCAGTGGCCTACTCATTGTGCTCACAGAGTAAAATGAGAGCGCGGCACAGATAAAGGTTTATTTAGGGGGAAAGTGAGAAGCTATGAAACATTGTTTAGTCTCGAAGGTGTGGTTCACGTGGGGGGATGGGCACATAAACACGGTATAGAGATGGGTTCCCATAATAAACACCTGATTTTTTGTTTGAAGTTTGAAATGTGTACAACTTTATATATGGGGCTGTGAACAGGTGTTTACACAGGTGTGTGTGTATGGGAGGAGGGGTGGTTGTGGGTGTGTATGGGGCTGTTTTCCATCTGATGAATGGACATAATCTAGTGTTTCCCATTCATTTCCTATGGCGGTCAATTTTGACCGGGAACACCATGGGTGTTACAAAGTTGACTAAACCACTGAAAATTCAATAAAAGTGGTGATCAGCAATTTGATATGTTCAAATGCCTAGTGTGGAGGATATCATGAGGCCTTGAGGTAATCAGATGTAAAACACAATATTTATGATCGATTAAAGTTGTAAATCGGTCAGATTTGACCCGAACACGACAGGAGGGTTAAACCAATTGACTATGGGCGAGTTGTAAACAGACAGTTGATTATAATGCAGAGCAGGGAACAAGAGATAAGAAACACAGAATACACTTTTGCTGAACACAAATGTCTGAAAAGTGTCAGAGAGCAATGTATGTTGTTAGACAGGTAAGGTAACAGACAGTTATTAAGGTTTTCTAAGCTTGCGATGCTTTTCACCAGAGTCCGGATCAGTGACAAGTAATCATTGTTAAGTGTTTTGTAGAAGTAAAAAAGTCTACAAAACAATCTACTATAAAAGACAACTCTCCAGGTGATTTTCCCTCAGAAAAATGTGTGCAAAAAAATAAAGAGTTAAAATGTCTTTTCAGTTAAAAAAAAGAAGAAAGCTAATGAATGAATGAATAAAACGAAACAAAGGAGTTGTATAACCCCCCCACTAATGAAATTATGGGTATATCTTTATTTAACTGTGAGACATTAAGCTGGAATGGAAAGGTTTTCTTCAGGCACCGCTCTGTGAAATAAGTGAGGGATTTAAAACGCAATGCTGCCTCTGTGTGGTGTTGAGGGTTAATTACTCAAATGTGCTGTTGGTGTCCCCTGGGAATCAGTTGAGTTTCAGATGCTGTTGGCTACATCATGTAGTACACATATATAGTGCTTCAAAGGAAGACCGTGTGGTATCATCAAAGGTTCTAGAACAGCTAAGGGTCTTGTGGTGAGATGTTTTTTCATCTGCCATGGTCAAGAGTGAACTTTCAATATTTACATTGAAGCCCATATATACTCTAGAAAGATGAGAAGTCCTTCAAGAGCTCAAATAGAAATTTGAACATCTTCAATTCCATGATAACTTGGCAAACTCCATCTGCTGGAGAAGATTGAGGGTACATTCAAAAGCTCCAGAACTGCAACTAAACAGACTTAATGGGGTTTTGTCAACTAGGCCTACTTCAATGTTTCTCCTTCCTCATTATTCTTGACTGATATCAGACATAATTGTCGAACTCGGTGGAGAAGGCAAATTCAAAGGTCTGGACCCAATATCCATTCTGCAGCCCACATTTGTTATCTTAGTTTCTTTATTTATCATTATTATAATTATAATAATAATGCTGATCTTTTGCTGGACTATAAGCGTTAATACCACAAATTAATAGCCCTGCGTTTGAAATATACTTCTTATTACCTTGACTTTTATTAATTTGTTTAAAGTACTCAAACCAGCAAAAGCAGAACTACTCCTTACGAACATCATACAGGCTGTTTCTATTTCTGATGCATTAATGAGGCAGATGTCATTGTTGATCGTGGTCGAGCTGGAACTATTCAACCTACATTATACAGTTAAGTAGTTTAGGCTAACCTTTAACAATACATCATATGTAATGATATGTGAAATCTTAATCTGCAAAGCAACTGGTAACTGTATTTCAAATCAATGTGTGCAAGTTAATCTCCTGTTGAATAAACTAACGTTACTTGACAAGAAGCAAACCTATACAGCATGCCATACAGCAGCATAAAATGGAAGTACTCGAGTATTAGGCTGGGCTACCTCAAATTGGTAAAGTAGCCCAACGTTATCTGAGTAAATGAAGTTGCGAGTAAACTGCTCGATGCAACTGGTGCTCCGCATGGTGTGCTCCATGTGGTTGATCAATGATGGCAACTGGCCCAGACCACGTGGCTCACATAAACAGCTGCGTGGGACATACAGATACTCTGTACTGTGTGGCCCACACAGTACAGGCCATACAACATATTTACCTGTACCATTTATGAAATAGTCGACCATTTATTTCTCTAAACATTTAAAGTTAATAAAGTTAATACCTTTATACTGTATCCCTTTAAATTCAGCGTGACATAGGCCTAGTGTCTTCAGAGACAAACGATGCTTTAGCAACAACACATTACCAAAGTAGTTGTTTAGGTAGTTCAGGTATGTATTCATAGGTACCGATAAAAATGGTTTACCTCTGTGTTAATACATTTTGTGGGCTGTCTGTGGAGGCGATGCGCGGGCACGATGCAAATAATCTACCCGTTGATTGGTGGAAACAGTCATGTGATCAGGTCGCCGCGAACGCGCAGAGCAGGAGAGTAACGAGCGCGGCTTCCACTTCTCTGTCTTTCCTGCCCAATGTCCCACCGAGTAGGCTGAGCCACGTGTATGCGTTAGCAATTCCGTTACTTGTCTCTAAACGTCCAGTTCTTTGTGTTTCACTGAAACACTCGACAGCACAGCGCCATGGTGAAATTAGCGAAGGTAAGACCAAGTGGCGCATATTTGACTGTTTAAAGTGTTTGCGTTTGTGGTCGAAAGCTCTGTTGTTACGCGTGAGGCCTTTGCGAATAAGTTGCTGCGTTTGTGTGAAAAACGGAAACGACACCGGGGGGAAATTTCTCGCTGGTATTGCATTATATCGAGTAATTACACAGTTACTGAAAGACTATGTTTGGTCTAAAATGCACGGTGAAATTGAAAGCCATCTAAACATTTCATCTAGTCCGAGATCGGCCATGTTTGTACCCATCTTTTGGTTTTGTGGCCTTGCCTGCTAACGGTTAACGCTACCGAGTACTCAAAATGGCATTCATGCGCGTTCTCAATTTTAAGCATAGATTTTAAGAGATGCATAGAATACGTATTTAATGTTAGGACGCAAATGCTGGGTAACTAATATCAACATTTACTAATTATTTGAAGATGCGAAATGTATGTACTGAGCTAGCTAACGTGTAGTGAATTAGCGCTAGCGTGTTGTTTTAATAATCCAAATGCAGAGCCGTAGCGCAAGTTTATTTCCTTCGACTTGTCGGCACGACGGCTAACTTGTGGTTCACCTTGCTTTAGTTAACATAAATCGTTTGAATTTACGTGTATTGCCTTTCCTCGTGCAGACGGGTTTCTTTATCTGCTCAGCATGTGCTTAAGAGCCCGTCTCGAAAAGGCAGAATTAGCTAACATGCTAGCAGCCCGACCTCCTGAGCTCCACGTGGGTTGTGCGCCTGCTCGGTGTGACACACGAGGTGGGGGAAAAAAACCGAAACCGAGAGAACCAGATTACCGCTCAGACATGTGGCGATTACTAAACGCGGCACATGTTTTACCCACGCAGATCATTTTTACAGTGATTTAAATAATTCGTTTTCGCGTTAACTTTGTAACCGATGGTGGAAACCCCCAATGTTACTCAGCACGCGGAGACCGGATATACGGGGTTTTGTCTTGCGCTAAATCTGTGATTTGACTGGTACAATCAAATTTGTGATTTGTTTTTTATGTCGATTATTTTCCCTTTTGTTTCAGGCAGCCAACAAGCAGGCAACTCAGAAGAAGAAAGCCCCCCCACCCCCCAAAGAAGTGGAGGAGGAATCTAGTGAAGAGGAGAGCAGTGAGGGGGAGGAAGAGGTACATTTAATCATGTAATATTCTTTACCGGGATGTAAAGTAATAAAAAAAATGTAGATTTCATAAATATTTTTCTTTATTCCAGACTCCGCCCCCTAAAGCGGTAAAGAAAGCAACACCAGCGAAAGCTACCCCAGTTGTTAAAAATGGTGCTGCCGCCAAAAAAGCAGAAAGTGATGCGGAGGATGATTCAGGTAAGCATCAGAATTCAACGCACAGTTTAGGATGTTTAGAGATTTAAAAAAAAAAACAATATAAAAAAAGTCCATTAAGTAGCTGTTCTGGGGCTTTGATTGTACAATATTCATCAGAAGCAGCCTGTATGCGTCACACGAGTCTGCTGAAATTTTCCAGCTTATAGAAACTAAAATAAATAGAAGATATAAATCAACATTTTTGGTGAGATAATGTATGTGTGGGCTGTCTAAATGTTGGTTTGCAAAAATCTCCACTTATTGTTAATGATGGGTAGTTACAATCTCATAATAAAGTTAACAGGAATTAATACTCAATTAATTCCAGGGAAAACGACAATGATATCATGTCTGTACAGAGTATTGGTCAACTCTGAGCACTGTTATGCTTTGTTGACCAACAGAGTCTGAAGAGGAAGCCCCCCCACCAAAAAAGACCCCTGCAAAGGGTAAACCCAAGGCAGCTGCTGCAAAGGCAGAGGAGTCTGATGATGAGGAAGATGGTAGGACCTTAAATGTTGTATTGCTGGTGTTCTTTGTAACATTTGTTTATTTGTAATGACTTGTTTTCTGAAGCTAAATCTTAATGCACCAGTTCATCATATAATTGGGTTGAATAATTCCATTTGGTATACTAAATATTATATATTGTACCACACCCTCCATTTCTTGACACGCATGTGGTTGCTCAGTGCCCATGAGTGTAATGTACGGAGGAACAATAAATGCAGTGCTATGTCTTCGGTACCGGTGTGTGTTATCGTCTGCCGGTTCTATCCTCAATCGCTGTAACATTCTGGCCTTTTGTGGCTTTTGGTGGAATTTAAAGGGAGATTGTCTCTGTAGATTAAGATTATGTACCATGCACGCCCTTTTTTGTGAAAATTCATGATTCTTGTGTGTTGTCTAGATGAGTCTGAAGAAGAGGCCCCACCACCCAAGAAAGGAGCTAAACCTGCTGCCAAGGCCCCAGTGAAGGCTAAACCTGCAGAGTCCTCTGATGAAGATGAGTCCGAAGAAGAGGCCCCACCTCCCAAGAAGGCCGCACCAGCCAAAAAAGCTGGAAAGGCTGCCAAGGAGGAGTCTGAAGACGACGATGAAGAAGATGGTTAGAAAACCCTTTTCAATCCCTTCATTTTGAGTTTATCTGAAATGTTAGAGGTAGAAAGTCAATGTGGACTTTCTGACTTGTGTGCTGCAGTCATTAGAGAATATATGATGATCAACAAGGGACTTAATACTGATTTTGTATGATGTCACCTTTATTATGAATCTGATGTTGGCAGGTGGTCAGTGGTTGAATTTGGTCCCATTGACTCTGATAATAACTCGACAATGCTTGTGCTTCTCCAGAGTCTGAGGAAGAGATGGACACCACTCCCGCTCCAGCAAAGGCAAAGAAAGCAGGTATGGTCAAGGCCAAGGAAGACTCTGAGGAGGAAGATGATGACGAGGAAGACGACGACGACGATGACGACGATGATGATGAGGAAGATGATGGTGAGTTTTGGTGTTGAAAATATGAAAAAGTGGTTCGTCTGCCAAATTTTGGCCCTATCATTCTAAATGACACTCAATTTAATACACAAATCAATCCCCAGAGTATCATCTGTTTGAAGGCGCATTTATAGTTTCATTTAATTTTTAAATAAAGTAAATTACACCATGAAAAGATGCCATATTGATGAAGGCAACTAGAAACGGATACTAGTGTTTTTCAACTAGTTAACTGAAGCATGTTAAACGTGCCTTTAGTACGGTTTAACCCAATGTGTCTGTTCTGGACTTTATTCCTTTGTTTTGGTGTAATCGATGTCTGAATTGAACATTTTGCAACACTTGTGTCTTCAGATGCCCTAGCGACGCCTGCCAAGAGGAAGGCAGAGGGCAAGAAGGACACACCTGCTGCCAAGAAAGCAAAGGCAGAGGGCGAAGGTAGGAATGAAGCACTGACCCGTCAATCAAATGCAACATTTCATCATGATGATTAACAAGGGACTTAATTCTGATGTCTGATGTCACCTTCATTATTCTGAATCTGTCTGGCATAATTGCTACTGTTCAGTGTAAAATATCAAACTTGATTGTAATTTCTCTCATTTATTAGGGTTCTCTCTGTTTGTTGGAAACTTGAACTCCAACAAAGACTTTGATGAAATCAAAGAAGCCCTGAGGAAATTCTTCACCAAGAACAGCCTTGAGGTCGCTGATGTCCGGTTGGGTGGATCTAAGTAAGCGATCAATGAAACAATAGATCATCAGTACTTGTTTGTAATGCACAGATGTGTTTGTGGAATATCTAAACTCAGGGTTTAGTTAAATTGAGTGCTTACATATTCTCAAGTTATGTGATTGTAAATTGAATACCCTAGTGTTTTTTGCCTTCTGGTAGATTTTCTTTTCATATTGCAGACTTTGATATATTCTCAAACTGAAATCTTTGTGTAGATGCAACACAATACATTGTTTTAAACATTGCTTTCATCTCTTTTCTGTCTAATGACTAATGGCTCTTGCATGACTTGCTTCAACAGGAAATTTGGTTATGTGGAATTTTCATGTGAGGAGGACATTCAGAAGGCACTGGAGCTCAACGGCAAGAAGGTCATGGGTCAGGAGTTGAAGTTGGATCGGGCCCGAAGCAAGGACAGCTCACAGGAGGGCAAGAAAGGTAAAACAAATGGCTTTCATCTGCCGGTGTACGTATAGGAAAGTCAAACTGGGATGTTTCCAGGCAGTCAACTTGAGATATTTCTACATTTACACTTAAATTGCCACAAGCACCTCCATTTCTTGACACGCATGTGGTTGCTCAGTACTCGTGTGTGAAATGTACGGAGGAAAAATAAATGCAGTGCTATGTCTTCGGTACCGGTGTGTGTTATCGTCTGCCGGTTCTATCCTCAATCGCTGTAACATTCTTACATTTACCTTGAATATCCAAATTGTCTATTCTATCAAGACAAGTCTGAATTTTGGGGAATTAATAATTTTTCAGAATATTGAGAGGAAGCCAGCCCTAATACTGACATTGCCATTTGTTCCCACAGAGAGGGATGCACGGACACTGTTTGTGAAGAACCTTCCCTTCTCCGCTACTGTTGAGGACTTGAAGGAAGTCTTTGAAGATGCCGTTGACGTCAGGTTACCTCCAGGCCAGAACGGTTCAAATAGAGGGTAAGAAGAAGCCAGCTGTTAATAGAGAAGTAAATGTTAGTCTGGATGATGTTGCTAGGGAGAATATATAAGGAACACAAAGCTCCTTGAGTCCTAGAAGCTAACCTATGCGCATCCAAACTGTGATGGAAACACTTACCCATATCATCACAATTGCAAAGGCATCGCCATTTTGAAGCATCAACGTGTCTGGCTTTTGTTTTCCGGTACGCAAACCTGCCATTCATGACCAGCACTCAGTATGTCTCCTTATCGTGTTCTAGAGAAGTCATTTCTTTTTCCCTTTTGACAGCATTGCCTACATCGAGTTCAAATCTGAGGCTGAAGCCGAGAAGATGCTGGAGGAGGCTCAGGGAGCTGACGTACAGGGGAGGTCCATCATGGTCGACTATGTTGGAGATAAGAGCCAGAAAGGGGGAGCCGCGGGACCAGGTAAGCTCCTTAGACACCTTGTAAAGCTATGTATGAACATATCATTGGGATGAATAATTCCATTTAGTATACTACTTGTTACAGTCTAAGAATATTGTACCACACCCTCCATTTCTTGACACGCATGTGGTTGCTCAGTGCCCATGAGTGTAATGTACGGAGGAACAATAAATGCAGTGCTATGTCTTCGGTACCGGTGTGTGTTATCGTCTGCCGGTTCTATCCTCAATCGCTGTAACATTCTGGCCTTTTGTGGAATTTAAAGAGATTATGCAATGCTTGCTGTGATTAGAGCTGCATGTTTGTAGTAGGGAATCAGAAGCAAAGCCTGAATTAAGTGTTTCGTATTCATCTCACTGGTCTCCTGTCCTCTTCCTGTCCCTGTAGCGGCAGCAGCAGCCAGCAAAACACTGGTGGTGAATAATCTCTCCTTCACTGCCACAGAGGAGGCTCTACAAGCCACATTTGAGAAGGCCGTCTCTATTAGGATTCCACAGAGAGATGGCAGACCTAAAGGGTGAGTGTTTGTAATGTGTGCAAGGAGGGTTTTCCATCTTAGGACGGTCACTTTTCATCTCTAGAATCTCAAACTGCGGCACCTTCTCATGAGCTCCTCTTAATCTTACCCGTGATTTTGTATGGATTCGCACGAGAAGCAGAGTCAATGTACAGTGAGGCTGTACAGGCTCACCCTCCAATCAGGGTGTTTCTTATGTCTATTGTGCAACAAGTAGAATTTAGGAATCATATTATGCTGCCATTTTCTTTTAGGGCAGTGTGGTCATATTGCAACACCCAGTCTGGTGTGTTTACTCTCTCCTAATGGAATGCATCTTTTCTTAGTTTTGCTTTTGTAGAGTTTGAGACTACAGAGGATGCAAAGGACGCTCTGGACAACCTCAACAACACAGATATTGAAGGGCGGTCGATCCGACTGGAGTACAGTCAGAACAGTGGCAGAGACGGTGGCAGAGGAAACTCGGGTAGGTCTGCAGATGTTACCATGTGCGTCTGAACTGTGGTCTGTGTTGGGACATCCTAAAAAGAAACGGGTGTGTCAACATGAACCCCTGAAATTCTGTGACGATGAAGATAGTAGAGTCCTGATCTGGTCTTCTTCCCATGAGACTTAAGCTTGATGAAGGATTTTTATTTGTCCAGATTATGATCATTGTGGATCAAATCTTAAAGGTCCATGAAAGCCGTAGTTTTAATGATATCCTCTCTTTGCAACCAGGTCCAACAAAAACCCTCTTCGTCAAGGGTCTCTCTGAGGACACAACAGATCATACCCTCAAGGATGCGTTCGAGGGCGCCGCAGCAGCCAGAATAGTCACAGACAGAGAAACGGGGTCATCAAAAGGGTGAGTTTGGAGAATTGTAAATACTCCCTCTAGCCATTCGCTCTCCTCGTGAGGGATAGTGGATTCGCATGAGAAGTAGAGTAAATAAGTTTAACCGACCAGCTACGTCAGTGGGTGTTGCCCATGTCTGATGTGAACAATCAACACAATCATCTGCCTGATTGGAACTCAAAGTATTGTGAAAAACTATCCTAGATGAAGTATTGTATAATTTTACCAATTTGATCTGATTATTTAAGCCATCACTTTGTTTCATGTCAACATTTTAGCTATGCTGGTCAGAAATCTTCTTTTTTTTTTAATAGTTTACATGTTGAAGTATAACAAAGCCCGATCCTTCTGCCTCCCCTGCAGCTTTGGCTTTGTGGACTTTCACAATGAGGATGACTGCAAGGCAGCCAAGGAGGCGATGGAGGAGGGCGAGATCGATGGCAGGAAGGTGACCCTGGACTACGCCAAGCCCAAGGGTGAAGGCGGCTTCCGCGGAGGTCGCGGCGGTGGTGGATTTGGCGGCGGCGGCCGTGGTGGCAGAGGAGGTTTTGGTGGTCGCGGCGGTGGCGGCGGCAGCTTCGGCGGAGGTTTCGGCGGGCGCGGTGGCGGCAGAGGAAGAGGAGGCCCCCGTGGAGGTGGACGTGGACGCGGTGGCTTCGGAGGTAAAAGCTATTGAATCAAAGGACACCAGCTACTGTTTGGTCAGTTGCTAAATTATATCATCTTAAATTTCATTGTTTTCATAATCGATACCGTAAGGTGTTAATCAACTTAAATGTTTATAAAAAAAATTGCTTAGACTAGATCAAACTTTTTCCCTTCAGGGTCAAAGCAGAACGTTGTGAATATGTTGAGTTGAAGATGCCAAACAGTAAACTAAGTTTCCCTTTTGTCATTCCAGGTGGAAGAGGTGGCGGTGGATTTGGAGCCAAACCCCAGGGGAAGAAGATTAAGTTTGATGACTAAATCGTCTGTTTTACTTTTTTGAATGGACTCTGGTTTCATCACTTTTCAGAGCTTTTGGACATTCCAGAAAGCGTCATTGATATATATTTAACTGTTAATGGGCATTTTAGCCCTTTATTTAGACCCTCAAACCTTCCCCACCCGTGTGTGCCAGAATGGTACTTTTGACCTTCTCAGCTCGAGAGCTTTGTGAGTACTGAATGTCCCGAATGCAAACCTGCATCTCTCGCCCTCATTAGCTTACTTGTTTTTCCGAAGGAGTAAAATGGAACGGGTCTGGCAAACGAGTTTGCTGTGAAAAATACGCTTGTCTTTGTCAGATACATTGTGTAAATTTAAACAGTTTGTATGATTTCATTTTACCTTTTGTAAAAAAAAAACAAAAAACGAAAGATTCACTTGTATCCATATGTTTTGTTTTTATTTCGTCATTTAGTTTGCTTTAGTTGCCAAGTTTTACTGTAATGTGCAAAGCAGATTTTGATAGCAGATTTGAGTCAGTGGTCAAGAGTTGGGTGTTAAGAAAATGACAAAGATGTTCTGTCATGTTTGTTTGGTGGGGCACAGTCAGTGTCTGAGTCAGAGGATGAAAAACCTCTTGTCTATGTAACATAAAATATTTGTAGTGCATTGACTAATTTTTTATTTTTTTTTTCCCCCATTTGAGAATCTCCAGATTTTCACGTGATTAAATAAAACCTTGTAGGTGGTGATTTTTAAACGCCTGTCCTCATTGCACCTCTGAAGCATTGAATAAGTGAGCTTTAAACACCTGTGAATGTGGACGCTTCTACAGCAAATGCAATGCAACATAACATCACTGCAATAAATTCTAGTTTGAAGACTTATCAACCCGTTTCAACTCCAAATTCTGGAGACTGATTTATGGTGCTGTTAAATTGTATTGCATTATGTTGAAAGGTATTTATAAAGATGTTTGCTGAAATGATTAAGATGGGGTTATAATAAGCCTAAAATTCTACAACAATGACAGCTGTAATGTAACCTCTAGTGTTGGCTGTGATTCGTTAATGATGAGGCATCACTTTATATTGACTGGGAGGATAACTCCCACTAGTTTCCACAAGGTGGCAGTGTCTTGTTAGGTATCCTTCATTTGTCATGATTTCAGATGATGAGCTCTCTACATGGAACACTGCTGCACACTGTATGAGGACTTCAAATTACTTACTGTACATTCTGGTGGTTAGTAGCTCGTAGCTGGAAACAAAAGTTAAAGTGCATGAGTTTGAGAATCTTTAGAAACTTAATTTATTTTTTTTTAACCCTCAGTGCTTCTGTGATGCCACAGCGTGCTATAAAACCTCAGTATGATTTTACATTTTGGTAGTTTAGGAGTGAGTTTTCAAAGCGGATCAAAATCTGCTTTATTGGTTGAGTATCCTGAGGAATAAAACACATTTAACTGCAGTTTATGTAGCTGCCAGTATGCTTGCACAGTGCTGAGAATGGATGCACATAGACAACTAATTTAAACAATCACAGCATATATGTACTGGCAAGTGGGCGAAAAAGATGTATATATTCTCAATGTGCAATGTCTATATGCAGGTTAAACTGGTACTATAAAATCTTGTTGGTCTTGCATTCCTGATCAAAAACAAGGCCTTAGTGTGACTATCGGAGCTGCTGGGCAGGTCTCTCGTCAGTGACACTACCAGACGGGGGGCGGCAGCAGTATGCTGTCATCCCTCGGTCCTAGTAGCTGAACAGGGATCTTTGTTCGTGAAGGTGCCTGGGCAGGAGGCACTGATGATGGCACCACTGAATACCTCCATTTAGAGATGTGTTGCACAGTGACAGAGGTCATGTCAGCTGTCTGGTATGGCTGAGTTCACCTCTCTTTTTGTTCAGCTCATCTCATGTTTTATAGTTTCTGTCCGGTTTCTTCTTCTTGTTTTCCCTATTTAACATATCTAGCTGCAATTGTCTAATCGTAATTCATAGTGATTATATTAAGGAGAAGCTCTGTTAAAAGAAGTTTTTTTTCATGATATATATAAGCTGTGGGAGATAATATGACTGAGGTAATGATACAGCAAATTTGCCTTATAATTTGTTATGTCAAACATGAAACTTTATTAAATGAAGCCTTGACACTAAGTCACCCGGACACTGCGAGGAGGAAAGAGGACAAAGACTGATGCTTTCTCATTTGTTTAGTAGCTGATCTAATGTGACCCTCTTTAAATGGGAGTATACAGCGCAGAGTCCTCACAATGGATCTTTGTCAAGTACACGGTGTCCTATAGCACAGATGTACGACCAAGTCGCCTTGGCCTCTCTTCCAGTGTAACGCGGGGAGTCAGGGACTGCACTCTCTTTATCAGCTGAGTGGATATGCACATAATTCATCTACTTTACAAACACTTCCATTGTTTCCAGCATTCCCATTCTTGCAGATGGGGACGAAATAGTGGAAGTTAAATGAAAAGGGACCTTTATGTAGCCTCATGTTGTGCCAGTATTTTAATCTCAAACAAGCCTCACAATGGAAGTTGTTTGCAAAATATATTGTCGAATACCATGGAATCTGACATTTACAGTGATGATTACAGACATACAGGCATACCAGTGATGACCTCTCGGTTTTGGCCGATGAGATGATGTATTACCTTACTGTGCTGACTCAATGGTTCAGTATGAGGAAGTCGCATGTAAACACAGCCTACATTTACATGCCTTTAACATTTAAAACATTTTTGCGTTGACATCTTATAGCAGCTCGCCATGCAGGTGAGCTATTGGTTGTCACATGGTGTACACACACCTTCGGACACAGTGTGCACACACCTCGGGCTAACTGTGCCCCTGTTTCCAGTCTTTTTGCTAAGCTAAGCTAACCGGCTGCTAGCTCCAACTACAGATTTACTATAAAAACTCTCGGCAAGATAACAAATACACATGCTTTCCCAAAATGTCCAAGGAATATTTTAAGTGGGTGAAGGTGTTTCCCCGTTTCATTGTGCTAAGCTGACCTAAGAGGCTGCTTGCTGTAGCTTCGACTTTAGCAAACAGAAAGAGTGATATCCATCTTATCATCGTATCATCTTAATCTTGGCAAGTGAACAAGTGTATTTCCTAAAATATTAAACGTATTAGGATTGTTTTCAAGCATTATACTGTATATTGGTCGCAACCTTATTCTTCATTTGTAGTGAACGATATCAGTTTCCGCTCAGCCTCTCATTCCCCCATGTCTCATACACCGTTTTCTACTGTTTGTTTAGTTCTGCAAGCTATTGCTGTTTTTGCATGCTTGTATGCTTTTTTGAAAATAACATTATCCTATCCTGCAGACAGCTATTGGTTGTTATTTGTTTCTCAAATAACAAACAGACAAAGGTCCACTTGAAATTTGATGATTTACATAATCCACCCACTAAACTACACTAGACAATTGGATGTAAAATCACATTTGGTGATCTGGAACACTGTGTTTTTGTAAAGTGATCAGCAGCAATATAATTACATTAAATACAGTTCACATGATTTGTAATAGCTGAGATAACATGCAGGGCCTAAATGAGATGTTCTGTGATGCCTGAGCTGATAGAGAAGCTCTCGTCAGTAGCCTGTAAACTCAGGAATGTTCTTTTTAATTTCAACATTGATGGCGCTCTAAGAGGCCTTTGAAGAAAATAGAGGGCTAGTGTGAAAGCCTGCAGCTCCTTCCAGCCAACTCCTTTGACCACGCTGACATCAAAAGCTTCCTCCAATTAGTGTCGGCAAACAATCGGCTCCTGGTCTGCAGGCCGGTTGGAAAGCTGAGTGTGGGCTCTCATTCAGTCAAATATCCTCACTAGAGTGGGACATTTACACTAGATGACAGTACAATTTGGCTGGTGGTTGACAAGTTAATTCTTCCAGCCACATAGTCAGCGTTTTTTAGGCTGGGAAAATAAAACCAGAATTCGCCCCACGACAGTACAGCAACAATTGTGTGTCCTTTAATGTAACTCTCTGTTACTGGCACATCTTTTGGCTGTGGGTTTCAGGTTCCTCTCTACTTACAGGTTTTCCAGACAGAGCTTTGAGGAAGTGGGTGAGACACACATACAGTACACGCTTTTTTTTTTTTTAATGAGTTTACCTACAGTGGCACTACACTCAACTGTTAACTGACATTCATAGTGCACAATATCTGGGAAGAATGTCCTTTTATCAAACAAACAAAAAAGTTCTTAAGCTGCCACAAGTTGCAATCCAGTTTCAAAATAAAAGTACAATTTGGTTCCTTCTCACGAAGGGAAACACCTGTTTCTTTGAAGAATTCACTTCCACCAATAAATTACTTGTCACCCCAAATTTCACACCCTTATATCGCCAGTATCTTTACCCCCAGGACCCAGAAAAACAGAGGAAATTTGACCAATTGGCTTACAGCTGCTAATAATACAAGTACCCGAATGCTTGCTGTTGCTTCTGCCCCTTGTTCTGATTAATTAAACTGTCTCTGCAACGTTAAACCTCAATGGAAACATAATCTTTGACAGTGAACGATGTGGCCCACCACACTGGTGAATGAAAGCTGCAATAATAGAGATGATTAAGCACATTTTCTTGTTCATTGTGTTTAACGCAGGACAGATTAACGACATGAATCTTCTTCAGCTATGCTTCTGTGTTGGCAATTGCACCCCTCATGGAACACAATATTCAGAGAAGTTCCAGTTTCTATACGGTTTTCTTCTTTTTGTCCAGGAAGAGATTGTGAGGAACAACAGAAAGGTATTTGTTTTGTTTTGCCCCTCTTTGTCTTTTTTGGGCCAACTTAAAGCTCTAAACAATATCTTCACTGTTCCCTGCAGTATCAGTCTGAGCAGCTTTGCTCGGTATACTTAACATAAACAGTGTGAAATGTCACACAGAGTCGGGAGCATGTACAGTTGCTTTCTCAATTTCAGTACAAAATAGACTGTGGGTAGAAAATAAATATTTCCCATCCCCAAAATAAAAGATTTGTGTCACGTTTCAAAAAGGTTGTTCCGCGAACTTTCTAATGCAGCAGCCTTTTATATTAAAACATTGTAGGAATTACGGAAGTGAAGCTCTTTAACTTCTTCTCCAAGGCAGAGAGAGAACACGGAACACACTTGTGGCCTAAGTTGCTGAACATTGATGAAATGAACATTACGTGTCTTGTTTTGAGTACACCATTATTACCGTATGACTGTTTGAGCATATTATGCTTTCTTGACTGCTTAGTTGCGTAACTGATAACCACACGTCAACACTGGACACTATTGTTGGAACACCTGATGTGGATTTTCACATAGATGTTCGATGCTGATAACGGCCAAACACAAAAGCAACCGATCCGGGACAGAGTTTCAAAGACAACTGTACTGTCAAGAATTTTATTTACAAATGACATTGGATGCACATTTTGATTTTCATATATTTACATTACCTCGACATAATCATCACCCGCCACATCCACAACATTCAGCTATATAATCATTGAACATCCCATTAATATGCTCACCTGACGCTTTCAATTAAATACCCCCATCCCACATTTGCCCCCTTTTATTGGGGATTAAATTAACATGTCATATACTCGTACCAGCAATAGTTTTAATTCAGAGTGTCATTGTTTTTTTTCCAGTAGTGTTGAAGTGGTAGATGTCCAGATCAAGTCAGTCACATCCCCGCCCCCCAAAAAATGCCTCTATGTAACAAAAGTGATTCAAATCTTACTTCTATGTACTGCGTATGAAGATAATGGTTACACTTAGAGTAGAATAGGTGACCAGTGATGAAATCTAAATATTTGTTTGAGGTAGAGAGAGTTGTTTCATTCTCATACTCGATGTGAGGCCACTGCAGCATGCCATACTGCTCCGAGTGAAGGCAATGTGCAATGTGTGAAACTATGTAACACATAGAACAAACCCAAGATGGAGGCTAGGCAGCATGTGCAGTGGCTTTTGAACCCAACGCTTTGGCGCACCAACTAACAGTAACTGCCCTTTTATTTTCAAAATTAAACTAAACCAAACATAATTTCCCTCCAATTTAAATGCACATTATGCTCCAAACATAAATACATATACATGGTTCTGTTTGCTAATGATATTCATGATAATTTAGTACCCCACATTTTTGAAGTGTATTCACATTAATGGTCTCCTTAACGTTGTTGTCTCTGAATCTGCGTGCTGACAGTGTGAGTTCTTCAAAACGACAATATAAATACACAATTCTACAACTTTTACAAACTCTGTATAATTTACTTGACTTTTGAGAAAACTCTTCCAAAAAAACAGCAACATTTACATATTGTCTGTGGTCCCTCTCCTCATAAAGGAGGGTTTACCGGGCCTCTCATGCATCCTAGTATCCACAGAGGTACGGCTCAGCTCAAGCTATAGGATGTCCACTTTCTGCGAGCAGACAAGGTCACTGTTGACCAGATTCCACATGTGCATGAGGTCCGACGGGAGCAGCTTGTGCACCACGATCATGCTCTTAAAGAAACAAGGTTCTCGGTTCAACTTGCTGCTCTTATTTTTCACCAAGCCGAACGTCTTAAAGGCGTTGTGTTTTACAGGAGTGACCTGAAGCACCTCCAGACACATGCCCAAGAAGACGTCATCGATGGGGTAGAGCTCCAGGGTGTCTGCCACCAAGTGAAGCCTCCTTGCCAGGGTCCCATCCATCAGAAAACCCCCTCCACCAGCATATGGAGGGTAGTGTATCTTATGATATAGAGCCTGGGGGATGTAGTATTTGTTTTCCTTTTTACGAATGGGCTTAGCCTTGAAAATCACATCCCCCACAAACAGGTTCGTTGCACTGTTGCTGCCTTCTAGAAACTCAAAGATGTTCTCCACGCTGACAAAGACGTCATCGTCCCCCTTGAAGACAAAGCGTACACTGGGGCAGTACGTGTGGAACCACTTGAGGAAGTGAGTCTCCTTAAGTGTGAGGTTGAAAAAGCTATCCAGGAAGTCCCACTGGAGGATATCCCTGTAGATGTAGTCCTCATACTCCACTAGCTTCTGGTGGTGCACTCTCTCTGCCACACTGGAGGGTTTACCAAGAAGGAAGAGGAGCTTTATTTTTTTGCCGTCAAGCACCTGCTCTTTGCCCCAGGTTTTTCGGATGACCTCCCTTCGGTCATGCTGGGTGGCCACAGATTTTATTACCATGAGCAAATATACATCCCCTGTGCACTTCTCTGGGTGGTTGAGGAGCATGGGAAAGTAGCGGCAGTGTCGATAAAGCATGAACTGCTTGAAATTGTCCTCCAGGCCTGTGAACCACCCCTGACTTGAGAAGTTGAGGTTGGAGGTACAGTTGGAGCTGGTTACATCCCAAGTTCTGGCTCTGCTGTCCTCGGTGATCCTGGGCTCCTGCGTTTTGGCCCAAGCTTTAGGCACTGGCTGGCGTTTGCTAGCCTTCCAGAAGCTTTTCATCTCCAGGAACGGGTGACTTTTGCTTTCCGAAGCAGCTCCATGCTCCGCTCCCCTGGAGGCTTCCATGCGAGCCAGCCTCTCAAGTTGAAAGGGAGCCCCCATATTGATACTTCCTCTCTGGACAACAGTCAGCGCCACCACAGCCAGAAAGAACATGACACTCGCCCTCTTGTACACCCTCCAGTGATCTCTGTTGATCCTCCTGGGGAAAGACAAATATCACAGAGGCCAGTCAGATTCAGCAAATTCAATTATCAAACTCAAATACCTACTGATAGACGGAAAGCTAAATACGAAATCGTACTAATACCATGTTGGACCGTTTTGATCGAGTTCATATACATTTATGTATATTGAGAAGTAATTTAGTTCGTCAAACAATGACCTCTGCCAGACATTGAAACATGGGATCAAACATTAGTAAAGGAAGTGGTTTTGTTAATAGATTTTTTTTTTAATCTCTAAACAAATATCACTGCGATAGGTTTAGGAGTAAGAATAACACACCAGATAAAACACCAGAATTTTGTTTTTTTCAGTGGACATACATCTGTCTCAAAGAGTTGGAACAATAAACTGTTAAAACCAAAATCAATAAAAAAGGTATTAAAAAAAAACAATAGCTGCTGTTTCATGTACAGCCGGGAAAGATTGTCATCACAATAGGTTCCCACAGGTTAACATGATATATATATATTTGCTGTTCTTTGTAAAGCCACTGCAAAGCAAGTAATTAGGAAAGGTTGACATTGTACTATGATCGCTCTGTGCTTTCCCTGTAACTACTTTTTTGCATGCACTGTGTTACATAATAAGACAGTCAAATGTGAATGTTACCTCCTTACATGTTGTAATGGCCTTACCATCGTTTGCTCTAAAACAAATGGCATGCAGCAGAGGTATGTTGTCCCCTTTAGTTTTTAATGTGAAGTATCACTTGTCACTTTCCATCAAACCACTGTCACTTCTGGAAGAAGGTGTGGAAGTTACTTAGAAAGCGTAGGAACCCCTGGAGCGTCTCACATTTCTAACGTGTCATGTCAGGACCCCAGAGACACTCCCAGGGGGCCAAGAAGGAGAGCCGCCCCCCAAATAACTAAAAACAAGACAAATCCTGACTAATTCTGGAACCACATTAACGGCTCATTATTCTGTTCTTTATTCCTCTTACTTCTTTTTTTGTGTGTGCTAAAATAAGCTCTTTAATTGAGGTAAAATAGCGCTCACTTAATGTACAGAAGCATTTCTTAAGTTAGAATCTTAATGAGTGACTTTAGGAGTTTAACGATTTGTAGTTTATGCCTTAGCGATCCAAGAGAGGATGGACTCTGAAATAAGCATGCTGTGAAATTGTTCATCTTGCCTACAATGATGAAGACGCCACTTACATTTTCTCGTGTGATTTCGATGATCTGAGACTGTTGCTTGGAGACAATAAACCAACAAAAAAAAAACACGATTATGGAGCCCGGAATCGCTTGAGTTTATGTCGCTTCGGCTGTTGGACAAATTGATAAAAAAGTCCCTTCCATCGAAAAAGGTCTTGCTGATATGTTGATAGAGAGGAGCGGAGAGTGCCTGTGATGCAGATGCGCGCGATGTGGTCTGTGCTGCTGAGGACTGCCCTCACTCCTGCTGAAGTCCGGCTTGTTAAAGGCAAGGCTGCAGTTACGTAGAGATCACATACACGTACAGGATGTGGCGAGGAGCGAATAGGGAGGAAACGCACAAAGGATTTAGTGAACATGCACGTGCACGTGCTCCATCATATACTATTCCCCATGACAGAGTCAACATTGCATTTCTTTAGTTTCTCCTGCATCAGTAGAAGTCGGATTTTTCCGTCTCAGTGGGATTATTATGCATCCTGGATCATTGGTTTGGTGACATTTATGTGTAAGCGCAGCATTGAGGTGGATCTATTTTGAACCACGTTATATAGAGCTAACAGTTTATTCTATAACAATGTACCATATTGTAAAATATTCTGCAGTATATGAATTATATGAAGTGGCAGAAAATGCAAATATTCAAGTAAAGAACGTGCTTAATTAAGTACAGTACCTGAGTTACGCACTAAGATACTCGCTGTTAAAAACTCACCGTACTTCTCCAGAGATGCTCAGATATCAATAAATCAAGAATTTAACTTAAAACTGATTACATAAGAGAACACTTTGTTATTTTCATTCAGTGTGCCAGAGGTGAATAAAGACCTTTATAAGAACCAGCATTTAAAAAAAATAGAAGATACATATCCATGAAACAAGCGGAAACTACGTTTCCTGTGAACATGGAAGTTCAAATAGAAAATCGGCAGTATTTGACGAGTTGGGAATGAGAATGTGTTGCAGCAGCAGACATACAGTGGGGGCCAAAACAGAGCAAAAAAAGGAGAGGTATTCAGGTAATGTTCCTTTGTGTGTCTTGGAAGTGTGAGTGGACAGTTGTTTGCTTCCACGTTCGCCATACAAAACGATATAAACAGAGATATGGTGATGGTTTTTCTGCCCTCAAGTGGCCCTGGTTTGACTGATACAGCTTTAATAAGTGAAGGTAAAGATATGAACTGACCAAGCCACCTCAAATGAAAAAGTCTTATTTCAATGTGTTTTACAAATGAAACGGACACAATATAGGAATACGTATTCAAATAAATAATAAGGAAGGAATGGTGTCAAAAGTTTGTACTTGCACAATGGAAACTTAAGGAACTAGAATTGTGAATAGTGAAATTTCTTAGGTTTATACCGTTGGCCAGGAACAGCCTAGATAAATAACAGAGCCGCAATCACTTAACTATTAGTGATATTATTATACTGCGGGCATTCCAGTATGCTACTGACGTCAGCAAGAGGTCCTGGTGTTAAGGAGCAAACACCACGGGTCTTTATCAGCTCCCCAGCCTTTCACAGACATTGTGTAACAAAGGATTTCAAATACTTGACGGACTATAAAAGTGACATGTCATTTGATGTGTCACTTTTATAGCCAGGTTGTTGTGGGTGATGGGTGAATGGCGGATTGCACAGCGGTCACCACCACAAACGCACTTAACCCTTGTTGTGGCAAACTGTACTCTTCCACCTCTTTATGGTCTGGGGAAAGAACAACACAATGTCTCTCTGAGCTTCAAAACAGGATTTTTTTTCAATCCGAACACAGCTGCGATCCAAATTTTCTCCTTCCTCTCCTTCTCTCTCCATTTCCTGGATCCAACCAGCCATCCTTCTCAGGGCCATGTGCATCCTGTTGCCTGCTGGCGGTGTTTTTTCCCGTTTTGGTTGTTTTTTTTCAGGCTTTCAGGCTCTGCAAGTGCTGCACAGGAGTGAGGTGGTGATGGATACCACGGTCCCTCATCTTTCCCTTGGCTGGAAAGGCAGCATTTGTCACTGATTGTCTAACAGAGGCATCAGCCAAGGAAAACTAAGTCCTAAGAGCACAGTGAGTCAATTTCACATGTGGCTGGTGTCAGGATATGACCAAGTAACTGCAGTTTTGTTGATTTTCATGTTAAAGTTTAAATTTCTCTTCTATAAGTTGAGCTTCCTTGACAAATGTCAAAACTCCATGATATGACAGTTTTCAACTGCAACTGCATTGCTTCCCCATAGCATTGTTTTTTATCATTAAAAAAAGTTTTGTTCTCAAAACACTTGTCAAAAGATCAAAACCAAACTATGAGAAGGTTAATGATTACCAAAGTCTATACAAGTGTTCCCTATCTCACAAAACCTTCACATCTCCCGATAAATGATAAAGGAAACGATTGCAGAGTTGGGAAATCTTTATCGTCACAAGGTGAAATTACACAATATGAACCACACATGTCCTTCCCTGCATCACTCCACCATGATAATGTCCCAATCAGCTGCTCCCTTTCACCTGTCGGTGTGGTTTTTGCAAGTATGAGGAAGTCAAGGTGGGCCGGAGGGTTAGGGGTGGTAAGAAAAATAGACTGTTACGAAGAAACGGAAAACCTTGCCGCTTCTTCTGGCTCAGAGGAAGTCTATGCTAATCCTTTGTTGGGTTTAACACACCTGGGGGACTTGGGTGAAGATTCCCCTTTGGTCTGCCCGACTCTTGTCAAGAGCCTGACTGGGATGAACGAGCCTCAGAAAGTTCACGTGTCCCTCCTCCTTTAGATAAATGAGGGCCCTGGCTGCTAACTCCGCAGTCGCCATGAAAGAATTTACTGCTGGGGAAGAAGACGTGGCTTGAGGGCATCTTTTTCTTCCCCCTCGCTCTTTTCCACTCAGCCGTCAACTGTGGATCTCTGTCTCTGAAAAGGCTGATAGAACAAAGGCGATGTGATAAGGCTGTTATGAATGTCCCTGTCAGCTTTGGCTATAGATAAACATCAGCCCCCTCTTTAAAGAACCAGAGGCCCCTATGGGTTAAAAAACAAACTTTAATAAGTCCATCAGCACCTAGCTACAAAAGGCAATCTGAAATACCCCTTATCACTCAAAAATTGAATTAATTAATGCAGAATTCTTGCTGATTTTGCCAACTAAAGTTCCTGGCTTTGAACGTGCTGACACACCTTAGTTAGTTTCAAATACATTACTGATTTAGGCCTGAAGAGTCCCTTAGGCAAAGTCACAAGAAAGATATGAATGATTTACATGATGCTATTTTGGGAAACCTGGTGTGTTCACTCGGTGATTGGCATCTTGCAGCATCAAAACAATTTGAGAAATTGACGAAATAATCTTAACTCCCATTTACTCACTATAGGTAGAGCTCATTTCTCGGGGTCCACATCAGCTGAGGTCGTTTTGTCAATTTCTGTTTTCAGGGTCAAGTATGAACTATCAAGCCTAGCCTCAACCCGAGTCTGGTGTCCTCTTCGTTTCCTTGTAAGCTCACTGATTACTGCTACCTGAGGCTGGAAGGCTGAAAACACCCGTAGGAACCTGACGGTTGGTGAGAACCGCAGTTGAAGCAAAGATGCTCAACAACAAAGACGACGCATCAGAAGCTCTGCCAATGGTTTGAAATGGTATACACTTCCTGTCCCCTAAGCTGCGTGTTCGCCTCCCCCCGTAACCCCACCTTGTCTGAAAAAAATGCCATTTTGGTGTCAGGATGTCCAGAGGATATGTGGCTTATGAAAAATATTTACTTCGGTGGCTATGGGGCAAAATAATCAATCCTAATATGTGTTACTTCTCCCATTTTGAGTTAATAGGCTCAGGACCTGCAGCTACTATCCTATGGAGCATAATCCATGTGACACAGATACAGAAAACTGACAGCGCCGTCTCCTTTCTGAATGGTCTCTGAGTTGAGTTTAGATTATTAACTGTCGTTTTCAATTTAGAGAATCAACTACCACGCTTAAGTCTCGAAACGTTGGCGTCGTCACAGACAATAAACCCTCGGTGCATGCAGGAAATCCCAGAGGAAAGCAACCAGAGTGGCTTGCTGTTAAACCGATGCAGCTGTCATCTGTGACAGTGATTAATCTGTTATCCCCTTCCTGTTCAAGAATCAACAGCCTTAGACGGACATTTACTGTTTCCCATAAAGCACACAAACCCCACAGTTCAGGTTTGTTCGAGTGTGTGCACACAGAGAAAGTGTACGCGCATTCATACTAAAAGTTAATGGATATAGTTTGTGAGGACATTCCTGAGAAGGTCAGAAATGTAAAAGGTGAATTCCAAATAAGCTTTAGTCTTTGGTCTGTTTGATGAGAACCCTCTTTAACTTTGACAAAAGCTTGTTTTTGAACATATCCAAAGCTCTGACAAGAATGCCTTCTGTCGATATGTAATGATGTCTTTTTAATGAACCTGGAAGGAAAGACACACAGCTTCAAGTGTTTACGACAAAAGGGAAGCTGTGGGGGTCACCTCTATCTATCCGTTCAAAAGGACCAGTCAAGAGGAAACCAGAGGTTCAGGAGACAGAGATGCTGAAACGCTGTCATTTGTTGGTTGGCGTCACGTTTTATCAGTGGAGCACATGGCTGTCTACTGATAAACAAATCTGAAATGGGTGCCACTGATCCTGATGACAGTTAGGGCTCTTCAGTAGAGGATGCTCCTGTTGTTGAAGACTTGTCTTCAAAAAAAAAAAATCCCAAACTGGGTCTTAGTTTTGTAGCTTTGGTCAACATTATGAGCACATTTTCTCACCAGATTATTTGTAGAGATACAAGGATGTGGTCAGTTTTCTCAACATAGCTTTAAAGGAAATGCAGAACAAGGTCCTAAACAAGTCTCCAGGTCACTGAAACACTTTTTTACAAGTAAAGTCAAAGTAGAAGGTTTTATTACATAATCTTGCAGTGCAAATTTAAAAAGCTATTTTGGTTCAAAATTGTCCCATTGCATTTGCTGATAATGCAAATCGAAATCTACTTTTGTTTGCAATTTCAAATGTAACATGGCTAAAGTTGGGATTTGTTTGTCTGACAGCACATGATGCTCATTCTAATGAGCTCTGTTGTAAAGCCGTGAGGTGGGCAGTTGCTTCCTCAGATGAGTAAATTGGTTATGATGACCAAAGGGAGTGATTGCCGAAACTACAAAGACCCAAGTTTTAAAAAGCAAAAATAGAGAAACCCAAAAGACGTGAAAATCTTCATTGTGTTCCTGGATAATCACTGCCAGTTTTACCATTTAACATTAAACCATGTTCCTCCAACTCAATATGTAGTTGTTCAATGCTATGACAGATTTGTTACGGATTAAATTGATTAAAGACATTCATTTAGGAATATGCAACATATGAGCACAAAATGACAAGGCTCCCCCTTCAAGACAGGCTCTCAAGATGCGGTAACAAGCAAGGACCCTGTGAAATACCCTTACCATGTCAACTTTCAATCAAATTAACCAAAAGACAAAAGGGAACCTGGGACCTTTCAGGGCTCTTGGAGTTCTAGGATCATGTGGCACAGTTGCCGACTCTGCCTTGTTTATAATCCAGCCTTGATAACAATACAATTGCTTTACATACAGCCTTTTAAAGCTGAAATGGTGTATCAGATACACCATGGGGTTGAACTGTGTTTCCCTGCACTCGCTGGAAATATCTTCAGTGTTATAAAAGCCATAACTGTTTGATGATTTTTCCATATCTGTAAGCCCTATCACGAGTCGTTATCCACATTTTGTTTTGATAGATTGCAGCAGCTTCCTCTCTGTCGCCGTTACAGCTGGACAGCAGCATCGTGGCTGGAGCTCAGGGTCACAAGGCCACCTGCTACAAGTGCGTCACTGCTCATGTGCGCCTGTTTCCTCGCATTGTGCTGCTGCTCACCGGCAACGTCCACAGTATTAATCGCTGAACATGTCATGACTCAGGGGACCACACGTGAAAGTTAGAAAGACTAGCGATACATCAATCCCGCAGCCTTTACATATATCTGTGTGTTATTAAGTAAAGTCCTGGCTAGGTGTTAACATCTTAATCACAGGAACATAACTAGTTACTTGTGATATACAGTGCGTCTTTTAGACAGATTTTAGACATTTGGACTTGTCATAACAGGAAAAGCACAGTTGTTACTTATGACATTAACGGGTTTAACATTAACCCATTCAAGTGTCTCAAGTCATGACAGTGTGACAGTGATTCAGCATGCACAATACCAGGAGCCTGAAATGGAAGCAGCTCAGTGGAATTTGTCTATCATTCAATTAATTATTTACACCTGTGCGTATCCTTCTGTGTTTTATTTTGAGAGTCAGCACTGATGTCACCCATAGGGGGGGGAAAGGTTGACCTGTAATCAGTCACTGGTCCAACACACCTGGGGGAACACCAGGAGGGCAACAGTCAAGGTGTTGAGTTATATTTAGTGAAGACTTGGAAAAAGAGGGAATTGACTGATTCGTTGTTTTGGACTGTGTAAAAATGTGTATACTTTTTTTTTTTTTTTTTTTTAAACACACCTTTCTCATTCCTTCCTTTCCTTTCTATGACCTTCATCAGTGATTGCATATCTGAAAGCAGAGAGGGAAAGTTGCTGCCAGCAATGCCACGTCACCATAGATCATTATTCTTAATCATTCCACACAAGTCTTTAACTACAAAGCATTTGTGTGCTGAGAATGAACAGCAGTGCTTTACACAGATCCAACAGTTTGCAAAACCTTGAACAGTTTGAATTTATACGATTACTTTTCCAGCCTCGTCACCGGTGAAGGATCTTTGTCGTCCATGTCCTCTATGAACTCTCCGTTGCCCCATGAGAAACTTTCTGTCAAAGCAGCCGATGGGTTAAGTAAGAGAGTGCTGGTGTAAACTGACCGCAAGCAGTTTACAACACAATACGAGAGCAGAAATCTTCCTGCTGTGTGATATCTTGATGAGTTGAACACAAGATTGTTTTTACCTTTGCAGAGTTGCAATACAAAGACGGACACGCAACACTGTGTGGGCACAATATGCCAGCTGCCGGCTCGCAGTTATTATGCAAGAGGAAGTGTTTTATGATTCAGGACTGTGCTGCAGATCTTAGCAGTAGCCAACCGGGATGTAGCACAGAGCTTAAACTGCATCATCAAATTGAGAAATTCAATAAAGCGGCTATAAAGAGATAAAGGGATATAGATTCCAAGAGCAGAAAACAGGCGATATGTTGCACGTTTATTTAAAACCACTGGAACAGTATCAAAATGGATTACAACAAAAAAGCAGCAATACACATAAATAGACTGTACATCACCACACCTGGAAAACAGTGCAAATGTACAATGCAAACGATGCTGGATTTAAGACATTCACACAATTTCAAGTTTGTTTGTTTTGTCAGGATGATATATATATATATATATATATATATATATATATATATAAACTAGCACTAGCCTGACCACTCGTGTCAAGACCTGTGTCTTTCTGTAAACAGTTCCTGAAGCATAAGTTAAACAAGAGCAGCTACTCTGATATGAGACAATGTGTAATATTTGAAGTAAAGCCGGTAAAATGATTTATTCATGTGGATGGATATTTTCAACCAGTCAAAAATGAATAAATACAGTACGTGGTGAAAATCAGAATGACAGATTTGTAGAATCAAGATGAGAGCTTGATTAATATCTGTGCAATCAATTCGAAGACAAAAGGAGTCCTGGCCATGCCTCATTTCAAATGAAATACACTTTGTGATATTCACAGAAAAATGATAATACATTGTATCTCTATGCCTAGTTCTGTCAGGTATCCTAAACCATTCATGCCCGGTTTATGTGTAGTTAAAAAACAGGTAAAACCATGTGTCTTAAAGTCTGAACGCGTCAGCTTGTATTCAGACGTAAATACAGATATTGAGGGTTTATAAAAAAAAATAAAAAAAAAGGTCTTGAGTGCATGTGAAGACATGCAATGTGCTTACGTCAGAAAACCCGGAAACGTTTTCCCTTGAACTGCCCCGAGTCAGAGCTATACGTTCGAGTTAGATTACCTGCATCTTGTTGCAGGTGACTTTTTTTCACGGCTGGAGGATGTCCACCTTGATGAGAGAGTGGAGAAATGCAGGGCCAACTAAGACTACAAGTGACACAGGGTTGGACGGCTGGGGGTTGTGGTTATTGTCTATATCACGTTACAGAAGTCTGTGCTGAAGCCAAAAGGGGGGAAGAAAAAAAAAACGGAGAGCCACAATGCTTCGCATTGTTTAAGCCCCTACTCCTGCTGCTGCTGATCCTCGGCCATCTCTGTTGCCCTGACCCTGATCACAACCTCGGGGGATGATGTTACAGGAAGCCCGATGCTCCCGGGGAGATAGTGCTATTCCACGGTGACAACTCCCTCTTCACCTCCTCTTTGACTGGCTGCCTGAAGGAGGAAAGAGAATAGGGAGGGAAGGAGGGAGGGATGTGGGGTTTGAGATGAGGAGACGGTAAAGGACAGTCAGATTTGAACTTATCAATGAAAAGAAAATATTTTAAAGAAGCTCTATAAGGAACTCTGAGCAAAATTATGATTGAGGGGTTGCCCTTCACTCGGCGCTCAACATGGCTAGCAGCTAACAGTGCTAAGAGTATGAACTGTGGAAACAACAGCAACAGTGCTGACAGAGCTAACATTGTTTACCTGGACGGGGTGTTGTTGGTGATATGAGCACACTGCAGAGTGGTGGCCATTAGCTAGCCAGTGGGACACACAAACAGATATAAATCTGCTTGTAATATTCATTTGTGCTCGATGTGAGTGTTTTCCTCCCTTCAGCAGATGAATGTAAAAAAGGCCTTCATTCATCATTATTCACACAACATTATTTGAATTTTTCAATTCCTTTCATTAGTTTCATTTTGGCAGGAAGGTTTCCCGCAAACTACTGAATGTAAACGCGTGTCCTCATTCAACTTTACACAAGAAAAATAAAGGTTAAGATCTGTTATCATCTTGATACAACTTAAAATCCAAGATTTTGGTTCTCTTACATTCTTTCCTTCCTACTTGTGAGAAAAGAAAACCTGACTTCCTCATCACATTTTTTCACTCAGGCCCAGAGTGACAGTCCAAAGAGATACTGCAGCGCTTCCTCTACTTTCTCTAGTTGCACGGCAACATAACAAGCAACTGTCATCACGTGAAGTCAGCCTTGTCAACATGACTTGGGGAGGATAATGCCGTTTTCTTTTCTCCATCCTCTCAACATGGCGAGGCAGCTCCTCTCCTTGTTTGCGCTGGCTGAGTGGGTGGTCAGCTATGAAAATGCCTCCCCTATCTTCCTTCAGCCAAAGGAGCGTCTCTGTCAGTCACAACAGATGTGTTTACCAAAAGTGGGCCTAAAGGGGTTCCTGTCTCAGCATGTGGTGGGTCTCTCTGCAGCCAGACTCCACCAAACAGAGAACATTAGGCATAATAACCTCTGACAGTCAGCAGAAACTGCATTCAAGTGAAAATAAATTGAAAAGATTGTGTCTCACGAACAAAATTAAAAAAAACCTAGCAGGAAACATATCAATAAAAGCTAAAGATGCTCACAGTAAAAGTGTACTTATTTTGTTTGTCCTGTCATGTGCGCCTGCTTATTGCCCTTTAAGTGGAGCTACGATTAAATGACTTCCTTATAAGTCGATAGATGTCTGACACTTGCCAGACCTCATAAGTACAACACACACACAGGAGGATGTGGGGGGCTTGGACGAACCATTAGGCCCTATTACAGGCCGCATGGTAAGGGCACCCGCCGTAAGAGCCGGAGGTACTCGCTCATCAAATGCAGTTAAGATGCATGAGCGCATGGGGAGATGTTATCACCCAACTAAGAGTACCAGAGCAGCGGGTCAGGCCCTCTTCACTGCAGTGACTCAAGTTTGAAGTTTAAGATGTGGAGATAACAACAAATACATATGGGCTGAAAATATGAATGCCATACTTTGATTTCTTCCAACAGTCATATATGTACTGCCAACACAATAAATATGTTCATGCTGTAACTCTTGCTTCAGATGAATAATAAGATCCAAAGGCTATAGTTTTATCCTTTTTGGATGTTCTGTCCTCTCCTCCATCTAAAGGCAATTCGACCGGCCTTCTTCTTGTGAGAGCTGTTGTATTGGCCCCGGGCCATCTTCGCTGCTGTGGTAGCAGATTAACGATAGTGATGTACAGTATTTATGGTTTAGCGCCGCC
The DNA here is from genome assembly GCF_004355925.1 of Anarrhichthys ocellatus. Classification (NCBI taxonomy): domain Eukaryota; kingdom Metazoa; phylum Chordata; class Actinopteri; order Perciformes; family Anarhichadidae; genus Anarrhichthys; species Anarrhichthys ocellatus. The sequence continues at coordinate 5,524,698 of NW_022280052.1, forward strand.
TTTTTCCAGCACTTAATTTATAGAAGATCTAGTTTTCATTTTTTTTTATTCTTTTGTTATTATTTAAAAAAGAAAGAAAGCAACATAATAATACTCTTTAGTAGGATTGCAAAGGAGAAAGTCAAAAGGACAAGGAGGGCTGTAGAAGTCCAAAAACTCAGAGCCTGTTAAATGTAACTGGCTAAGGCAACTGTGAGTGCTATGAACAACAATTGTGAATGCATATGTGAACTACTTGTTTGATAACTGCCAACTGATGATTGAGTGTCATCACTGGCGAAACACTGGAAACACAGTTATGCAACAGCTTTGAGTAAAGGCAGATTTTGTTACAGAATTCCAGTTGAAACACAATGTGTATCTCAAGTTGTGAGCTTCAAGGGAACTGGAAATACAACTTGTCATCTTACAGTAAGTTCCACTTTTGTCTTGTTGTTATTGTAAGTCCGCTTTCATTCAGTTTGAAAGGAGCGGGAAAACTATTTCTCGGCTGTTAAATTGGTGAGACCGACAGAGACCGAGTTCAATTGTGACCGTGGAAGAGTTGTACTGTAATGGTAATATTGCATTTAGAGGACACTCACCTGCATCAATGAGATGAAGTACTTTTATTTGTCAGTTGTTGTTGTTGTTTAATGACCAGGATTATCCAAACGTAGCCAATTTCTTTGTGGCTAGTTTGCCAGTGAAATTCCCTGATTTATTGTATTATAATATTAGCATAGAAATATAAGGATTTTTTTATGTCTGTATTTTCTGTATTGTAAAGGTGTTTTACGTTTTGGGGGGATAACTGAAGCAGAAGCCAGAGCCAAAATTTTGCCAACACCGGCTGGTGGGCATGTGCTTACTTCCACTTTGTTTCCCCCTTCCTCCCGTGGAGCTGGCGGAGCCTGGCTGGCTGCTCTGCTGAGGCTCCGAGTTGCAAAACTGGGGTGCCAGAGCGGGGCCTCGAGCCCGGTGATCACCGACGCTCTGGCTGTCTGCTGCGTCGGGCGTACGGGGAATCTTGGGGTGGCTTGTAACTGCAGGGACATAATCGCTAATGATGACAAAGAAGAAATAAATCATCAGTTTTGCTTTGCACAGTAATCAACAAAAAAGATATTGTGGAAACAGACATTGTCAAATGAAAAATAGTCAAAATAAAACATAATAACATATTGTTTTCAATATTAAGGCTAGATTAAGCAAGACAGCCTCCTGAGAAATGACAAAAACTGTCCTTTGTTGATTTTATTTTTTTACAGACATTATTTCTCTTTTCATGTCAGCTACTACAGCTCTTTCTCACTTGCTTACGGTTAAAAGGATTATTCAGAGAGGTTATCCTTTTATCTATTGAGCTGCTCAGTAGCCGTGTGACACCACTGCCATGAACAGATCTCATTCCACAGAAGGTTTCATAGCATTGAAATCACGGCATTCCTGGGTACAACATCCACCTTGCACAAGCCTCTTGCCCTTGACACTCGATAGCGTCCATTTCACTTGTTTCAGTCGATAGCCTCCACTTATGGCGATATTGTGCCAGACTGGTTTATCGATACTCCCAAGATACCCAGTATGGACAGCTATCAGTAGGGTTATCCATACTGTACCGCCTTCATTAATATATGCATACATTGCAACTCTATATTATGCTTGGGAGTCAATATCATAAGTAAGGTGATGAAAATTAGAGGCAGGGTGTCTCTAGCTTTAAGGATCAGGCTAAATATTTCTGAAAGAACAAAACAAATCTCATAGTCATGAGTCCACTGTGTCTTCTTTCACTATGTATCCTTTCATGCAAATTACACAATATTTGGCAGCTACTTTATATCGGGTTATAAAATTGTTGTCTTTCGGAAAAAGGCCTCTGAAGTCTGAATGGAAAAAGGCCTGGCTGCCCCCCGAGGGGTTACCTTGAATAAGTTTGAAGCAGAGCTTTTCCCCGGAAAAAAAAGAAAATTGCCAAATTGCCGTGTTGCTAAGATTCTATTCACCGAAACATCAATGACTGTGTCGTGAATATAAAAGTCTTGTCTCCAAAACTGGGGTGAAATGAGGCTACTGAAGTCTGTATTGTAAAGGTGTTTTACGGTTTTATTTGGGGGGGTAACTGAAGCGGTTTCCTGGGAGTCATTATTCTTGGGGCGGAATTCAGGAGTCAAGTTCCTCTGGGATTTAAAGGAGAGGAGAAAGTGGGGAGGGTTGATTGAATGGGTCTCTTTGTGGGAACTGCTCGTTTAAATGCATGTCACAGACTCACAGACCAGCTTGGCGGTGCTGAGTCACAGATCGGTGCAGAACATTACTCTCTCCACAGACACACAAACACACACCTCAGGGTTTCACAGGAACCTCAGCTGACTCCCACTGTTTGTATTAGTTTGCATCATTCCTTTACAGTCCTACTGTGGCTCTCTTTTATGGTAGTTGCTACCAAACAACTGACTAAATGCACACACAAGCCGAAGACCTTTTATTGGTTTTATTGTGTTATTGTTGTATTCTTTCTATTCTTGTGCTTCTTTTGAAGTCACACACAGAGGTTTGTTACTCTTTTCTCTTTTCACTTACAAATAAACGTGTTTCCTATGTTGTATTTATCTTAAATCCATTAGTTTCTGTTATTTTCATCACCCACAGCTCACCCTGACTGAATTCAATGATTCTAACTGAGCAAATGACTCTCTGTAACAGAGAGAGAGAGAGATAAAATATGGCAGCACATAGGAATTGCTTGGATTGATTTCACACAGACCTCGCGCTCTAACCGTCAATAGGTTTGCCCACTCGCTTCTGTTGGACTGAGAATTTGCAAATACAACAGGCCTCTTTCAAGAGGGACTGTATATAAGGCCAGGGTACCATAAATGATCATCCACCTTCTTCAAGCCTGTTGGAACATGCTGTGGCTGGAGCACTTCCATAGATGTATTTTATATCCTATGTTGTGTCATAAAGAGGTAGCCAGAGCACAAACTGTTCATTGAACTGAAATGCACTGCTTGTAATGCATATGAAAAAGAACTTAAAAAATGGAATGAGACTCAAGTTGAAGACCTCTTGTTGTTGCAACCATTAAATTGCAGCAACATTCATGAGAACACACAGTTCCTCATTATGTATGCGTGTGTGTGAGTGTGTGTGCAGTTAACATATGTGTGTGTGGGTTTACCTGGCGGATTGTCCATTGTGTTCCTCCTGGGAACAACCTTTTCTGGCTCGCCCTTCGAATGGCCCGTCCAACTCGGACTCCTGGGACAACCGGCCGCACTCTGAGTCTGAGAGGACGGACATATTAGATCTTCAACACACTACTTTTGGAATTATAAATCAGAACTTAAATAAAACAACGTAACAGTGAGCACAACCTGATGCCACGCTGACGTTCGTTAATATAGAAAATCAAAATAGGTCTTGAGCCATTTGGTCTTTATCCCTTATGAGGAAATAGAAAGTGCTTCCTTGCCAAGTGGACACTGGGCAACACACCAAATAAATCCACATCAACCAAATTGCATTTTGTTACTCTACCGCTATCAATTGTATAAATGTATTGGCAAATGACATTTGGGAGGTAAATGACATCATCCACCCACCGATACTGTGGCGTAGGGAGTCAGCAGTGCTGGGGCGACTGCCGGAGCGTGTCGGAGGTCGGGAGTTGTATCGAGAAGGAGGCAGGCTTCCTTCCTCGCTCTTCTGTCTGCTAAGGGGGAATCCCCTGTGCCGGTTACCTTCATCCCCCTGGCCGTCGCATCGATAATCCCTACGCATTGACACAAACAATAAAGCTCAGGTATTGCATCATATTTGTAGTTTGTATCATTGTATTCATCTCACATCTTAAAACCTTTATCTTAATGGTTTTCCTGATCTTCATTGGTGCTATCTGTTTATGGTTGTACAGCTTTATATCTAAACATGATATATAATTCAGAGTTAGCAATACTGTTGGTTCTAGTTAGTAATAAAACCAGCACATCAATAACTTGCTGTGAGTTGATGCTCTGGGGCCAGGTCATGTGCAGTCCACCGTTCCCTTACAGCTGTCATATCCATTATTCTGAAATAACACTTTCCCTTCATCCCTTCACCCTGAATTACAGGTTGTTTGATTGAGAATGCTCTGCCTTTCAGTACAAAGCAGCTCCAGGTCCAATCTCCTCCTGCTGACTCATTATTTTACAGTACATGAACAATTCAGCAAGAGCAAAAAACGAAAGCTTATCTTGCCCCCTTGCAGTCCACCTGACACACACAGGCACCATGAATTAGCATGAGAGCAAGATGGAACTGCATTTTAGACAGTCTGATATTGAATTAGCATGAGAGCAAGATGGAACTGCATTTTAGACGGTCTGATATTGTCTGTGTGTGTGTGTAACTTACACTGCGTTGAAATGACGATGAGAACTTGGGGTGACTGGCCGTTGGAGGGGTTCATCAACGCTTGGTCGTGACAGAGGGGTTGACTTCCTCTTCACTTTTGCCATGTTGGTCATAATCTACACAACACAAACAACAACACTCCTCTAGCCATTTGCATTAAATATGCACAGGGCAGTACAAACTCAATATTTGCTTATGTGTAGCTGGCTCGTCCGCCTTATTCTAAACGGTTTACGTGTCTTCTAAAAAAACGTGTTTATTTAACCTTGCTGGTGAGGAGTGTACTAAGTGTATGTATTTTGTTCTTACTCCCAGGTACTCAGTAGTGAGCAGACTCTCCCCAGACAGTTCCCTGGGCTGTGGTTGGAGAACTTCCTCTATATCAAGGTCTGTCTCCATTAGATCTTCCTGCACAAGACAATGATAGCAAATCAGATAAAAATGACATCATTTGTGGTGAACGTAAAGGTGTGTTCAAGCTAAATCTGAAACATGATGGTCACAAAAGACTACTCGAGTATGCAGTAGCAGTATGCAATCAAGTAATGAAATGGCCACGGCTGATGTTGATGTTTCCTCCCACTACAAACAGATTATATAAAAGATTCTGAGGTATGTTGACTGCTGTGACTATGGTTCGTTTGCCTAATTTACTTTTTCACAATAACATTGATGTGAGTCTACGAACTAGATTGAACACGATGCTTGGCACCAAGTTACACGGTGCCAACAAGAGAGCAGTGTAGTCTGCACTTGTTGCGGGCATATATATCAGTTCCCCCTTATAGCCACGGTAAATGGATAGCAGCTACAAAACACCACATCTGAGTTCAGAGGAAGTGGAACAAGGGCACTCAAGGAATTCTTGTGCGACCACGAGGGGAATAGGGGGACACACATACTGCACACATTACACACACACACACACACACACACACACACACACACACACACACACACCTAGGAGACTCCAGCCACTTCCACTTAAACTTACTACCACATACCTTATCTTGATAACCCACTTTCCCACAGAAAGTTATTCTTACGGCTTTAGTATTTCTACTCTTTGAGTAGTTATCATTTAGGTTTCTTAGTCTGTGTTTCTTGATGATTAGGATTTGTTTTTATTTTGAATTGGCTATATTGTAAATGAGTTCCCTAACCCATTGTACTTCCGAGTTAAAATAAAGGTTGAATAATGCGTAGATTGGTATATAATATGATGGTGTAAAGCAATAACTTGTGCAACGGGTTGAGGGCAGGACTCACATTATTGTCGTCCTCATCTTCTTCATCATCCGACTCTGGACCCTCTTCATCAGCTGGGTGGAACACAGCCAGAACATAAGGATTAAACCAGTTAGTCAATTTTCCAAAAAAACAACAGCAGCAGGAGTCTTCTTTCCGAAGGCTTATATAATGTAAATGATGAAATGTAAAAACTACGGATTTTGACTTAAGAAACACATCAAGTATCTCAAAAAACAGGTAACTGATATTAACACATTATAAACCACTGACAACAGCCACGAGACTTTACATTTACATGTACAGTAGCTGTTCAATTACCTGTTATGTAAAGCACTTCCTAACATTAGATGTGGCAACCAGTGCATGACTACTGCCAGTAACACCAGATGCCCCAAACTCCAAATTAACACAATGTCCCTTCCAATAATTACATTATTTTATACATTATTTATTTAATTTACACATTCATAGGAAAGAATACATCAATTGTAACAATTTACTTCACTAACCTGAGTTTAGCTGTTTAATGATGAACTCAATCTGTCTGTTGAGGTCTGAGTTCTCCTCTTTGCTGTAGCAACGGAGAATCTCCTCCACACTCTGCACACATGTGAGGCAAACACACGTCACACCAACGTACAACAGAACTATACAGCTTAAACATAAACACAAGAGCTACTTCTCCAGTTAGCTTTAGATTCATAATCAGTTACTGAATGCTGAAAGGCAGTATACACTGCAGAGACAATTGGTTTAAGTGACATTTTTGTTCATTATAACATATCGTAATTGTGTTGATAATGACCACCAAAAATGATATTTGTTGGACAGGACGGGCTCAGCTACATCCACACTCTCCAGCCCACCAGCTCACCAATATTTGGGTACAATGACTGTGTCATATGACTGTGAACACCTGTCGTTTCCCCTCCAAACACTGGTTGTGGGGTGTCGTAAGGAGACAAATGCAGAGCAAAAAACAAACAAACTGGGTCTGTTTCCTCCAAGCAGGTGAAGACATTTCTGCTATCTCACCATCTCTTTGGCTTCCTGTCGCACAGAGGGAATACACAGGATACTGTACAGGGCTCCATTCACATATGGTCGAATCTGAGAGAACAAAGGGACACAGACACACACACACACACACACAGCCTCTGTCTTAATGATCTCAGGACAAATGGTAACAGCTTGTTTGAACACGCAGCAGTAAGGAAATGTGGATAAAAAGAGGAAAGAATGCTTATGCTGAGGATCCAAATACAAGTATATCTTTATAGACTCACAGTATGTCATGTATGATAATAATAATTGAGTTATTGGCCCTTTCCTGACGTTGAAAGAAGCTAGTGTTGTTTATGTTTTATAGACTTACCTAAAGTCATTGCTCAATTCTATTAAGACAGCGAAACTCTGTGGAAGGCATCATAAACATAGTTTTATGGCATCCTGGGTGTGTCTGCTTGGGTTACAGTGGTATATGAACAGATCAACTAGTGGTGAAGCTGTATTCATGCGTTATTGGGAATTCTGTTAGCTAATGAAGTGCTGTGTGTTGTCCACTTTGGCGTTTAGATTTAAGTTTAGCGCCGCAAACTAGCCAACTCTCTGTTGTGGTGTCGCGTTCTGAACGTGTGAGCATGATTTAATATGCTATGTATGCTGCCTCCATGTTTTTCAGCCTCTATGAGTGTGTTCTGCGTGCACATTACATGTACTGTGTATTTAATATCTGTGTGCAAGTGTTGATGGATGTGTGTATCACCTCGTGGTTCTCATGTCCAAGGACGTCAGTTAGAACCTTTAGCACATGCCTGCCGTTCTCTGCACACTTCCTTTTTCCTGTACAAAGACAGCCATCCAACACACACACACACACACACAGACACACACACACACACACACACACACACACACACACACACACACACAAAATGAAAGATAGGATGATATTTCATTCAGATTAATAAATTAATGATTCCCTCCAACCCGATCCTTTTTTCCTTTGCATTTTATCTTTCTGTGTGTAAGATAATAACTCCACTGATAAATCAAATGCAGTACAGTGTTGCACTGAGGCCCTCTATAAAAAGCAGGCCCCTCGGGCAACTGAGACCAAATAGAAGGAAGTACTGAGAAAGAGGGAGAGTATCTTTGTTGTATGTGCATTAACCTGAACAAAGATACACACTAGATATGGTGTGAGAGGGTGAACCGGTAAGCACTGTGTTCAGAAGAAGCTGTAAAAGCTAAAAGCCCGTCCTGTGGCCATAATAAAATAATCCGACAGGAACAAAGTTAGACAGATATTCTATGTGGCTTTGAAAGACATAACATTGACATTAAAGAAACCCTAGATACCGCATCGCAAGGCCAGCTAGATATACAAAATAAAACTATTGCACAACACCCCTTATTGCCTTCATCAGGGACAAAAATGCGTGGAACAAAGCAAAGTCATCTTACATACAGTAAATTTAATGAATTTTGAAAAATGCTATTAAATGATTTAGTCTAAAAACAGACATACTGTCTAGTATTTTGGACATGATCTAATTGAATGTATAAGCAAAATATCCAGCCGAATCTCAAAAGGTTTGGGGTATTATATAATTATTCAACTGTGTCTCTGTTCTGTATCTACCTGTGCATTGCCTTTACCTTTCGTTCGCAGACACAGGTTCATGAGCAGAGCAGCAGAATACTCCAGGGTGTAGTCACTCAGGCAGTCTGAGTCCTGCAGCTCATCCACCAGCCAGCCAATCAGATCGGCTGCTATCATGGCAGTCTGCTGGCTCCTCCTACCAAGAAATGATGATAAATTAAGGATTAAATGCAACTTGAACTGAAATATTTGTGTTGGGCCGCAGGTCGAATTCACCCAGGCCACTGCGGTAAGCACATGGGTGCCCACTCTACCAAGTAAGGTACCGGGGCACACCACTGTTAAGTTCCTTGCACATGTTAATGTATGTTTATTATGATTTTAGGCCATCTAAAAGTTGAAATCCCCGTTTTTGAAAATTGTGTGATGTGTGATCATGTCACACAACATTTTTTTTACCTGAGGCTGAGCTTCTGCAGGGCAACTAGCACATTCTCTCTCGTCAGGGAGTCTTTTTCCTCCGTCCTGAGTGCCTCTGTCAGAAGTTTCAGAAGAATGGGGATTTGGGAGAGGTAAACCCGACCTGTAAGCATTTACACAACATGAAATTAAGATCAAAAGGCAAGAAATTGTCTTCTTTAAAAGCCTCGCTGGACCACATAGAAATACACCAGTTTTATCTAAGTTACATGTAGCGGCTTCAGCAATGAAAAGCCCCAAATATCACAATTTATTTTAGGTGTAACTGTGAATGAGGACAACACAGTACAATAGAATTATCTCAACAAAAGCAGAGCTGACTGGACTCAGCTATGATGGGTAAACCTGATGCAATTACATTTCTACCATCTTAACAACTTACTGGTGTCACATTGCATGTTTTCTGAGTATATTCAAGTCCCTAAAACTTCAGACTGCCAAAGAGATATTTTAACCACTTTTCCTTGTTATTCAGACTGACTGTTAACTACCCAATCTCTTAGAAAACAATCAAACCACAACCACTTCCTACATAATAAAAGTAATTTGTGTCAGCATAAATATACAACAGCGTCTGTTTACAACAGTTGCTGCTACGGGGGATCATTAGCGGTTTGAAACCCAAATGGAAAGCCAGTGAGGTCTTCCGTGAATCTATGTCTCCAAATGCATCCAGTCAGACGATGACTCATGTTGCAAAGAAGTAATGATGCTTCAGCACTTACCCTCTGCCAGGGAAGCGAATGCATTGATGAGACGAGCCATGTATTGGCGGACCGTCTCGTTCTTCGATCTCATTAAATGAAGCAACATTTTCTATGAAAACACAAAATGTAGGATAGTTTAGAATTATATCTACTGCTGCCAGGTAAAATCAATAATCATAAACTTCTGAGCAGGCCTAACAGGTGTGGCAGATAATGTTATCTCAGCAGCTGCTGAGATTTCAAGATTTTAAAAAGAGCAATCAGTCCTGTTTTTGTTCGTAACAAAGCATAATTTAGCCACTCTACAAAGGCACACCCTGGTTAAAATGACAGTCCTTCTCATCTCAGACTATGGTGATGTAATCTTCTCCAGCAACACTGTTCTTTTATATATTGTACATATTGTGATGTTGTCATTTTTGTACGAGACTGTTTGAGATGTATCTATGTTTTATTTTGTCTTGTATCTACTTGCCTACTGTTCCTGCCTTTTTGGCCAGGTCATCATTGTAAACCTGAACTGGTGGTCAATCGACTTATCTGGTTAAATAAAAGGAAAATTATGGAACTGGTCCGATCAAACCGAATGGGGCATGATATTAGTCTCACCGCTGAGCCGAAACCTGACCAGTGTACTGGGAAAACTTGCCCAATTAATGCTTTTGGCCATCGTCAAACAAAGAACATTCATGCATGTTATTTGATTACAAGAAATTGACACCCTTCCACTGTTATTGTGGCTCTGAGTAAATGACTCAAGTGTCATTTATGGGTGGCTTGGAGCACCGTGGTAAGTACATAAACAAAGAGCTCAGGTATGAGATGAGGATCACTTACTCTTCTGTAAAGGGACTGTCTTCAACATGGCGCCCCTACGACTAATGGCTAGGCGAAAGAAATGTGAAAAGAAATAAAATCTGTGTTTCCTGCTCCGGCCTTTTGTTTAAAAAGAGGAGAATGAGGCTGGGAACATGGCAAGTGTTCAGTCAGATTAAAATCAAATGACATAGATAGCTCATATTGTGGGAAGGCAGGTGCAAAATTTGATTAATTCTCAAGACATTGATGAAGAGTTACTCGATAAATAGCATAGATGTCCAATCAATTTGTCCTATCCATCCTGGGTTCATCAAGACATTGTTAGTACCCACAATATTTTAAAATGGAGGGAAACTGTTGTCAAAGCAATTATTTATTTGATTATTGATTTTTTTGGTGCTCACATCTGATATCTGTCGACGATCATTTTAAAGGGTTTTACTGAAATAAAATGGTAAAAGTTTTTTGAAATCAATGGAAAGAGTGTGTCCTTGCCATCTACAGGGAATGCAAAAGTTAAAAGGAGTAACATAACGTTTATAAAAAACAAATATCCCAGAAGCATCCAGACATCTGAAATGCTCCAGTTTGTCTATACTGTTTATGCTCTTCACACAATTCAATTATAAGTCAATGGCAAGTGGGAAACAAATCTGTGTGCACCCAGCCAGGGGGCCAATTCACCAACTCAGGGCCTCCTGAAATCAGAGCCTGGGGATTAATTAGGTCGTGAGGCTAATGGACAAGAAGTTATGTTTTCTTTTGGCTCTGATGGTTGCATGAAATATAGGTTGGAAAAACAAGATCACTGTCATTTCAGTTCACATCGGTAGAGATGTCTACCACAGTAATTGCTTTATAGTGTTTAAACATGCCACAATAAGATTGCATTAAAAAGCTGTAGTCCAATAATCTCACCTGTTTTGTGCTGTAGCGCTCCATCAGATCGTTACTGATAAAGGCCTGAAGTATTGTGTCTCTTTGTTCCCCAGGGAGTGAGCGAGTCAGTCTCTGAAATAACGTGAGAAACAGACCCACCAATGAAGACTCAAAGGAGTAGCCATGCAAAGTGAATATGATTGGAGCTCATTAGCTGCTCATTAGGTCTTATTTTTCTCTCCTGCTCAGTAGAACCGTAGAGGTGGATTAGGCTGCTATGGCTTTGTGTGAAAGCATTCCGTTTGTTGAAACAGGAATATACTGTAAATAAGAATATGAATACGCACCCAGCGCAGCGCCTGAAGCAGCAGGGCCTTGAGTCTGTCTGAGCCTTCGACCAGGTCTTTCTTCAGCTTCTCATAGTCCAGTGAGGGCAGCATTGGCACCTCCTTGGATTTCCTGGATGTTAACAAAAAAAGACGAGTCAGCCATATTTGTAACATGGCGCTTTTCAAACTAAACAAATTTGAATCAAATGTAAGTTACTGTAACTTACTGCGGCGCAATGGATGCTCGTAGCATTGAGGAGGCCTATGAGCGGGAGCAACATTGAGAAGAGAAGACACAGAGGAGCAGAGCATATTTTAGAATTCATCACATTCTTACCTTAAAGTGTGGAAAACACTAATCCATGCGGCTGTTCATCTGTCTTATCATCCGTACTATCTGGTCCCCCTACTCACCCAGTGTTATCCTTCGAAAACATTCAAGTCAGCTACAGTCTAAATAAGTCATTAGTGGGGTTCTTTTTGGACATGCATACATCATGCTTGTGGTACATGCTGAATCCCCACACATACAGGTGTGATGTTTGGCACCATCGCCCATGCAGTCAGTGTCAACTGGGAAAAGATAATTCAGCAATTAAAAAGTACCAGAGAGGGCAAGTTAGTGTGAAACAGCCATCCCATTTGTTGCACCTCTGTGTACTTGTACTGTAGGCCTATGTGTTGTTGTTCTAGAGAAAAGGAAATGGAGACTACTGAACAGAGTAATATATCATTGTGGTGAGGGTGTTAGGAAGAAGGTTGAAAGAGCTGATTATAAGTGTTTTTTTTTACTATTGGATGAGGATTTTGAGCCCTGAAATCTAATCTGAATCCTGGGTGGTTAGGCCTATGTTAGCAGTGTTAGGTCAGCTGATCTGTGATGTATCAGGGGGTCTGGTCATATTTTTGTTTTGGTGTGCAGCGGGAAATGTGTAAGCGGAGGAGAACATTGCTACTTGGGTTCCTTCCCAAATTTCTTTCTCTGTAGAAATTTCAGTCGACCTGAAGAATGCTGAAGGGGGACATGTTTCCCTGAGACATTAAACACCGGTGTGTCTGGACCCTAGGGGGCCGGATTAATAGATGTATATCAATGAAAAGAATATTCTCCATTGCTGTCTATTAACAAGAAAGCCACACACCTATGTTGAATGTAGAAATAGTGGCATCAAACAAAATGATTTTCAGAGGCAGGAGGTAAAACTATATCAAGGCATTTCTACATTTAAAAAAAACAAACATGAATTTCCAGGCCACCTACCTGTATGCTCATATTTCAGCTAATCATCTACACAAAGAAAAAGCTTGACCTGAATTCTCTGACAAGGCACAGCTTACAGAAGCTATGCCTTTACTCTCTTCTCCTCTTTAGCACATCTTCTCACCATTAACTCTTTTATGACCGTGGGGACAGCTGAAGGCCATCTATTGTTGACGTTACTGTCCAAGTAGACTGCTCTGCCTTCCCCTGGCAGCAAGATAAACCAGAGCGGAGTAGCAAATAAAGATCTGTGAAAAGCCCTCACAATATTATGAGGACATAAAAAGTCTCATAATTATGGTCAATTATGGTGTTATGTGGCAATAAACGGAACATTTGCTTGCTCATGTGAGGGCAAATTAAGGACTATCAGCTTTCATGAAATTAACATTAAGCACTAATTCAATGCTGTTAGATTTGACTAATTTCCAACAGTTAAAGGCTTGGCCTGACATTCCATGGAAGTTATCTAAATAAGTATTATTATTGAATTTATTTCATCATGTGTGTGCTTACTATTGATTATGTTAAGAACCATCACAATTACATTACGCGTTCTGGTTGTCTTGCTGCAAACTGTTTGACAGCCTGAGCGTTTACATCAAAGCGCCTTGTGTTGTCCAGTCACTATGTCTGTCTAAACTGTTTTAAAATCTATTTAAAATTATTATTATTACTATTAACAAATGATGTGGGGACAAAACTGAAACTGACCACATTTACCTTTAAAAAAAGAAGACAGACATCCAATAGGGAGAGTTGAGAGGAAGAACAAAATCAATTCAAAGATGAGGTACGCTCGGTCAGTGACCTGACAAAAGAAGTAAATCTTACAACAAACGAGACCTAATATGACTTAAAACTAGAATAATCGAATAGGAACCAAAGGAAAATAACAGGGATTATAGACTGTGTACTAAGTCAGGCCAAGAACTGTATACAAGTAAAGGAAGGGGAGGCAGACACGAGGAGAACGGGAGGAGGAGGAAAAAGAAGAGACACGGCGAGGCATAAGCAAGATGAGAAGTGGGGACCTGAGCGATGACAGGAAGTAAAGATGAAAACATATGAAACTTACATAGCCATCATCATAGGGACTCATAGAGTAATATCCCTTTGTGGACAAAAGCACAACACACGGAAAAAACACAAACACACAGAAAGAAGTTGTTCAGTTCAAAACAGAAAGAAACAAGATTTCACAAACCGTAGCTCAACACCACAATGAAGGCCACTGACAGTAAGCGGGATTGTCATGGTTGTGGTAGTGTGGACAGTTTTTTGATTATCTGTCCAATAGAGTTACACTGCAACAGCTATCAAACCATGATATGAAAATGATATTTTACTATTTGCTTTTAATATTACTCCTCTAACGTTGGCATGCAATCAATCATGTGTATAGTATCCATTCTAACACCTTTCATCAAAAGCTGAATTTCAAAAGTGGTTGATCAAATTTGTGACGTAAGGCCCTGACAGCACTTCCCTCTGCCAGTGTTTAGGCCTTGTGTGTTGTTGCTGTCCTTCCAGTGACAGTGGGAAGGAGAAAGAGGGAGAAGAGAGGTGTCTGTGTGCTCTCACTCACAGTGCCAGGTCTGGTGAAGTCAGCGCTCTGCACCACACTCTGCCTCATCTGGCTGCTGAACAGGCGAACACACACAGTCTGCAGGTACTCAGGAGAGATCTGCAAAAACACAGCAGGCCCCTTGAGCTTTAAGATACCGTTTGTGGGTAGAGGGAGGGCAGTGTTGCTATTTCTGGCTCCCAGTTTAACAGCTTTGTTGTCACCTGGTAGCTAAGAGCATACTTGTGCATATTAGGACCGTTTTAAAACGTTGCTATGTATGTTTGTTATCTTAAGTGTTTGCATATACAACTGTGAACAGCCTGATTACATTTTGTAGGTCTGTCTAGTTATGTGTGCACCACATGTGCGCATGTGTGTTGGTCTCTTTCTGTGTGTAGCTCGTGCCCCACAGTCAAGCCGACCTACCATTTTTCCACTGACGGTGGCCTCCAATGAGTCCACCAGCTCAGCAGTGATGCCAATCAGGTTGTGATAGTCTGCCTGCATCTTGTTGAACTTCCGCACGTAGCTAGTGATGCGCCGGTCCGATTCAACTAGTTGGAGATGTAACTGCTGCATGGCCTCTGTGCAGTCACGCAAACACACACAGGAGGAAGTTGCAGAATGTAAACACAAACAAATATGCAACATTCATATCATGAGTGACATTCTCTGTGTAAATTAAGGTCAAAATGTTAAATGTGTCATCTGAGAATTTAAATTAAAAAATGAATGGATGGTTGTTTATCATCTTTTCACATTTTGTCTGCCAGTCAACACTTCAGATGTTGGTTCGATCTTTGTGTAATTATTCATCTTTACCAACCTCAAATAATATGCCTTCATCAGTTCTGTTTTTGGCTTGAGAAAGACTTTTTAAATCTTTATCTGGAATATTTGTCCACCAAGCAGTAAGCAGGCGTGGTCTTAAGATTTCACGGTAAGGGAAGCCTTTGTTACCAGAGACACCATACAAGTTCTCCGTGTTATCATATGACAGATAGAATATAATATAAAAGAACAGATTAAATAAATTGCAATACACTGCAAAAGGTAGATGACCTGAGAGGGATATTTACCTTTAGTACTCCTTCCTCCCTCCTTCTGCATGCTTCCTGTTAAAGACTATGCACTAGCACTCAATTGAACACAAGTCAAACATTTCTACTGTATTTGTTTCCTTATCCAAAGATATATAAGACACAATGTGTAGCTTAAGTTTGACTGGACATAAAACAAGCACACAATATGTCCTACATCCTGTTTGAACGTAAGCATATTTGTCATAAAAAAAACAATATTTACTTAAGATTTAGCTCAAATAAATAAGATTCAATAAAGAATCAACTCTAGTTTGTTTTAATGGGAGGGATAGATCTTTTTCAAAAAAGGACAATGGGCCAACACCCTAGTGTGGGCAAACACAGGGGCCATTAAGTACATTTACATGCACGTAAGCATGTAAAGTTTACATGCACACACTAGTCATGTGTGCACTCTACTAACAGTGACTTCTCATTTGTGAGTATGTTGTCTCAGCTGTCAAAATTGCTGCCTGGTGAAGTGTTTAAATATAAAAAAAAGATTATACATGTTAGATAACCTCGCTCCCTTATTTTTTAATTATGTACAAAAAGACAGATTTTCTTTGGTCAGCTCTTGAGATGATAGTCGCATTATTAATCTGTATGCTTTGATCGTTGGCCAGTAGGGATAGGGGTTTATTTTCATGGTTTAGTTTTCATGCGTAAGCATGAAAACTAAACCATTTTGAAGGAGTGAGGGTGAGTTAGTGTCTGCCATACTCAAACAGCCATTTATAAATGCAAATCAAACAGCATTTCTTTGCAGCATATGAATCAACCAGGTCAGTCTGAATGTTAATTCATTCTTTAGTCACTTTAGGATTTTATCTGATATTGAAATGTGCAGTTCAGCCAGAAGAGGGAATGACAACCGCTCTGTATTTGGCCTGTGTGAAATTTCTAAAATGTTCCCCTCTAGATCTTGTATTTTTTTTTTTTATAATGACAGCAATGACATGTGAGCGAGTCACAATAGAGGATACATATAAATTCAGCAGCCTTGGGGTGTTGGACTGCTTCAGGGTCACTGACAGAAACGGCTCCAGCTTATCCTTCAACTGTGGTATCCAGGAATTCTACATATAAAGAGTGTAGGGTGGGAGAAGATATGGTTATGTTCATTCTTTTGTATTATTTTTCGTTGCGGTAAGGACTTCGTAAATTGCCTCATGATTATTATGAAGCTGGCACTGAGTAATAATGTTGCATATGTAATTACTAGTTGACAACCAACGAGGTAATGTTCCATAATTAGCTGTGCACCTGGAAAAGATCTTTGAAGGAGGGGTGGACGGTAGGGTTGGGAACGAAGGGCAAGGCATAGTAAGGCAGGAACTCTGAGGTCTGGCTCAGCGCTGCTCCCCGAGTCTCCAGGTACTGCTTGAAGTGGGAAATCCTCTCCTCAAACTCAGCTTGGTCCTGGAGAAAGATTCAGGTTTTCAAATGAACTGATTTATTTCAAGTTAATTACGAAATGTCAATGTTAACATTATTTAAAACATGTCCTCATTTCCTGCAAAGACCTACACAGTGACAAGCATGTTATAGAAGTTAGAAACATTGTTGATAGCCCACTGAGAACAAGCCTGTAGCACAGCTTAGTGGACATTTTGAAAAAGAGCACATAATGATATTCAGCTGTGGGGTTGTGATATAGTTTGATTTAGTTTGAAGATAATTGAAACTGAGTAATGCTCTTGTTATAGAAGAAAATGAAAAAAATGGATCCACATACGTGTCTACCAGGGTGCCTCCTCAGTGGGTAGATAGTGAAGTGGATGTGAAGGTAAAACTCCAGGCTCTGGGCCTCGGTGTCTGTGTCTTTTATCTCAGAGGGAATATTCTCTGTCCACAGTTCAAAGAACACTTTGTGATCTCCATCATCAAAAGAGCTAAGAAGGTCTTTCTAGAAAAGTCAGAGTTAGAGAAGAAAGTGTTGGGGAAAATTACATCAGCAAGAACAATATGCTACTTTTTAATGGTCATTTTATACACATATCACACCATGATAACTGATAAATACATGATAACACAAATAAAAAATGGACAGTTGCCACCTCCATAAATGATCAACAAACTTGAAGCAACAGCAGATTCAAATAACTGTGGAATTTACCTGAATGCCACGAGTCTTTGAGTCTCTAGTTTTTCCTTGAGGCTTTGAGACGAGCTTGCCTTTGTTTTTGCACTCCTTGTCCAAACTGTTCACAGTCTCTTCAAATTCATAAAACTTAAGGTACTACAAATGACAGAAACAAGCACAAGTGGCATTAATTCCATCGTAACCAGTGCAGAAGTAAGTACTATTTTAGGTCATCCACAGGGGGTGGGCAAAACTGCACCTAAGCCATTTAATGGTAGTGGAAACTCTGTTCTATGCATATTGTATTCTTTTCCAAATATACACTACAGTTGAAAGTAATGAAATATAGACAGTAGCCTAAAGTAGTTAACATTATTTGAGCCTATCAATAGCAGTAGAGCAACAGCTTGTCCTGGGGTAATCTTTTATGTATTTATATTGGTATCAATATATTGAGGGGGCATTTTGAGAATATATACATAATATAATTCCTGTTTTGGCTGATTCAGTTTCTTATTGCTCTGTGTGCATTCTCAAAATCGTAATTTGTTACCTCCTTGATCATCCCAAGAAGGTCGGCTTCTGTTGCCAAGATGTCCCCCATCTTGGCTGCCTCCCTGGAACTCATGTGAGTGACCAAAACCTTGAAAACACCTACTGACAGCAAAGACGTCTGCACTCATTAAATAACGCATGCACTTCCATCAAGCACTCTGCAGAGCCTGTGAGGACAGGACAATGCATGGCACTATTAAATAGTCATATAAGTGTAGCACCCAAAAAACGTAATCAAAGCTATTTAATTTAATGTTAGCTAACTAAGTCAACTTCACGACAACATCAACGTTTGCAAAAAAATGTGGCAAGCTAGCTAGTTAAGCTACGTTACTAGCAGAGAAGCTAATCAGTTAACGTTATCTGACGATAAGAGCAAACATAACATCATTCTCACCCTTTTCACACATTCGTGAATATAGGCTATTGTCGCTTTCAATGTGTTCGTCCGCAACTAAATCTTTTATAATCCATTTTTGACAAGGCTTATGGGCTTCACTTACAATATTAGTCAGCTAGCCATTAGCTAGCAACCATACACAAATAGGACGCTAAAACACCTAGCAACCAAAGAGTTGGGAAATGCAGGCTGGAAAGTAGAGGCAAATGTCGTAAAGTATGACACTTTACGGTATAGGCGGAAAGCAACTGGATCGTATAAACATTACTTATTTCTTAGAGAAACTGGCAAGACACGATTATGATATTAATCTAAAAATTGTTAATACTGCGAAAACCTACTTTATTCAACAAATGACGTGTAAACCACAATTGTTTTTTAAACATGAAATTATAGTAACGACAGCTACAACGTTGATTTTTCGTATTACTTCTAATATAGTTTATTTTTGTTAGCCATAGACAATACAACGTGATCCCATCTATTTTAATTTCCAACATCAGTCGGTAAATTATAATACATTTGTATTTTCAACCGGAAGTAGTTTTCGTGTCAGAGGTTGAGCACATTTCTCCGCGGTACAATTCTAGTCTATTGATTCAATACAACTGGCTTCACACAGTAACGTTAATGAATGAAGAATAAGTTAACTAGCGCACACGTTACACACGCATTGCCACAGAGAGAAACTGGGTGACTGTAACTTTATTCTGTTCCCAATACAATACAAGAAAGTCATCTTATTTGAGGTAAGCTTGGGAAGCGTGTGCACAACATGCTAAAGCTAACAGCTAGCCTGATTATGGGATACTTCTGAAGTTGTAACGTTACGTTAGTTAGCTAACAAGACCCTAAGACTTGGTCAAATGATAACTCGGCGATGCCTTGAAGCAACGTTGTTGAATTAACGCCCGCTGAGAGTGTTTAGTTGCCAATACATGTTTGAGTTTAAACGTTTCATGTTAAGCTAAAGTTAATGTTAAAGTTAATGTTAATTCCACATGGACTCTAGCTAATTGGGTTCATCTTCTTCAGTGTGATTCAACTAGTTTTGTGACGTATGTTTGTCTCTATTATCACTATTATTGTATCTGCTAAGTTGAGCTAACGTTACACTTTACGATCTGTGTCCAGTGTCGGAAAGGAAGCTTCGAGTGTGTAGTCTGAAAATCCACTGAACAATAATTATAAAGCCTGTAGTTTTTATGAATTTCGGCATCTTCTAGTTTGACATAACATTAACTTGTATAGGTTGACTTGTAGAAATGAGCAGAGAACAGACACCTTGTTTGTCACACTCCCCCCCCCCCCCATTAGTAAATACAATAAGAGCACTTGTTATTAAAGACTGAAGCTTCCTAGGCATGACAGTTGTTTTCATTAAACCATTTTTAAAAATATCTTTATATTAATATAATATGTTTTATCTTCTTTCCTTCCCAAGTTCATAGACCCGAACAGAGATGGCTGGAATCCTGTTTGAAGATATCTTCGATGTAAAGGACATTGATCCCGATGGCAAGAAGTTTGACAGAGGTGTGTGACATGTCATTAATAACAAGGTTGAAGAAGGTGCGAAGTTATAACTCCATACATTACAATGGTCTCCAGTCTCTACTACAGTACTGGTACATTTATTCCGTAATCAGCCACCTTTATAAAAATATGACATGATCTGAAAACCATCAAGCTAAAGACCCAGATGCATTTCTCATTGTGGAAATGTAACATTGAAAAAGTAGAATTAATGTTGGTCTTACCTTTTAACCGGGTGTCCAAGAACGCAAATCCAAAATAATGACGCTTGTGGCCAATCATACAGCTTCAATTATCTACATTTTAGTTGTTTGTTGTTGATCTTGCGTCTGTTCTTTTGTTTTGAGTTATGTTCATGTATTTCACCTGCTAAAAGTATTCACCTATAGTTACATTTGGTTACTATCATGTATTCAGTGTTGTTTTCAATTGATGTCCTTAACTTTAAAACCGCAAATGAACTAATCCAAAATCTACTACCACTTGTTTTTTTCCACTTAAGTATCTCGTCTGCACTGTGAAAGTGAATCTTTTAAGATGGACCTCATCTTGGATGTGAACATTCAGATCTATCCGGTTGATCTTGGTAAGGAGCAATATCTTTGTCTTTTTGTATATTTATTTTAAGTTAAATGAAGATTGGAAGTCTTTTTTTTTTTCTTTTTTTTTTTTCTTTTGTCTCAACACAATCATATTCTGAAGTCATTTATCTTTCCACATGACATCAGAGTCAATTTGCTCCTCTTAAATCTAAAGCAATCTTTCTACTCTTTCATGAAGTGGTCACATAAGTGTTTGGCTGCACTAATTTTGCATTAAAACAGCTACATTTTACTCTTATGTCCTCTATATGTGAGAGCACCTTAAGGATAAACGAGCAAAGTACCGTGCTTAAATAACCCAGGGTGTCTGAGCCCACCATAGAAACTCACTTGCATGTGTCCGTTTCATTAAGGTGACAAGTTCCGCCTGGTTATTGCCAGCACGTTATATGAAGATGGAACGCCAGACGACGGAGAGTACAATCCTCAGGATGACCGGTCATCTAGGTGAGACATTTGCTTGATGCATTTAACATTACAAACAAATGCTAACTTTTTTTTATAGGACATAATACCATCAGTGTGTATATATATTTTTTTCTGTGACTGTCCTCTGTGAGATACCATATTGTTTGCTGGTTTAGATATGTGCTCTCATTTAACTTTGTTTCCATTCCCAGAGCGGACCAGTTTGATTATGTGATGTATGGGAAGGTTTACAAGATTGAGGGCGATGAGACCTCAACAGAAGCGGCGACACGCCTGTGAGTGATGTTTCTCACTTTGACTGAAGCTATGAAGTTAAGCTTATATGTGTTAATACAATAACTAATCAAGAAACCATTGGCATAATGACGAGTAGCGTTGCAGCTGTTATAGATACATTATTTGTGCAATAATCCCACAAGAACATATTGAAATATTGCAGCATTTAGGCCTCCATACACCGGGGGCATGACAAAAACAAATTACGCAAAAATGCGACATAATTGCTTCAAAGATTATGTCTTGGGCTTTTATTGTGAAAGGTACAGCGCAACCTGATTGGTTGATGACTTTATTTGCAGTAGGAAAGCTCAGAAAGATCCACCAAAATATATAGATGTGCTAAATAATCGCAAGAAAATACGGCCCTAGTTTGTAATGGTCTTTTCAAATGATATTTCGTTCATTGTTATGAAAAGACTACACTGTAGGAGGCTTTTCAGTGGATTGTCATTGGTCCACTATTCTCTGTATTATGTGGATTACTTGCCCAACAAAGGTCTGTGTGAGAGATAATAATATATTATTTATCAGTTGTTACCAACGTTGGAATCATTCTCATTTGTACCTTTCACGGATGTGCTCCTTCTTTCAGCTCTGCCTATGTGTCTTTCGGTGGCCTCCTCATGAGGCTGCAAGGAGACGCCAACAACCTTCACGGCTTCGAGGTGGATGCCAGGGTCTACCTCCTCATGAAGAAACTGGCCTTCTGAGGCTCACCTCTGCTTGCCCACTTCACTGGTTCCTCGAATGCCACAGTCAACCTTAAAGTCAAAATGAACTGTACACTGAACATTGGTATTCTCAATTCTGCAGCACGTGACCATCATCCAAGAGCAGCTCATAGACAGAGTATGTGGAGGGTGAAGAAAACATTTAGTTTTTTACTTTTGTAGTTACAGAATGTTTTCTCCAAGATGATGGACTACAAATTAAAGACTGTGACACTTAAGAACTGCAACCTCCATCTGCTGGCAAACTGTAAATAAAGATTTCTTTTATACATAATGCTCAGGTGGTCAGTCACCTTTTTAACAATGTTTTTGTTCTTATCTTGACAATTTATTCTTTGTTTTGTTAACCAACCATAGACCTCTGCAACTTCTTAGGGGCTCTTGCAAACGTGTTGAATTTGGTTATGTTTTGTAATGGTGTTCTGCAATATTTTTACTGCAGGCACGCTGTGTGCTGTAGTGGAGAGGGCGGGAAAAGGGTTTTATAAAGAAGCTGATGCTAACTGGCCCAAGCACTGTACCTCACAGGGCAATTTTAAACACCGCTTTGTTTTGGAAAAATATGTAATTAATAGACATTACATCACATTAAGTAATATTTATTTTGAGCATACATTTAGGCATTCCTTCTTCCAACCAGTAAATGGAGCACTGACATGTCTGGTAGATATGTTTTCCAGACACACAGCTTTAAAACAACGGAACAGTCATCATCTCTTTCCAGAAACACGGTTCAGAGTAACTGGAATCTGCTCACATCAAAAGGCTTGCAATTAATATCTGCTTTGGAATCTATCCACATACGAATATTGTTGTGTGTGTATCCTGCTGTAGTTGTCAGAATGAGTAGCTGCAACTTTATTTGGCCTTCAGTGCTACTATGTTCTCCTGCTTTGCATATGTACTGGATATCTCCAGACTGCATGTATTCTTCCATACCACAGACCCACACTGACCCTGTACTTTTCTTAACCCCCATATCCTTCACAGTGACCAAGCCGAAAAACGTGAAGAGGCCATGCGTTATTACTTCTTATTAAATACATTTTATGTCTGCAAATAGCAAACTGTTGGTGCCTTTTCACAATTTTCAAGAACAGGACAAGACAAGACGGGAGAAGATCAGATGGCCTAGATTGCGATGACATCTTTTTAAGATGCTGCCAGTTTAAGTTAATAAATCACCCCGTCCCTCTCTGATCTCATTGTCAGTTTGTATAAAAGCTAATTTGCTCATGCACTCAGCTCACTCATTTGACTGTGTTGTGAGTCAATCTGCAGATTGTAAATAAAGATTTGACTTGATGTGCTTTGATTAACATCAATCACCACCAGATTAACCATTAAGTGAATCATTTTAAGTTGAGTTGTTGACTGGACCCTGTGGCAAAGAATTTGTTAAGTTAAAATATTTAACTCACATATGGTACTTTATTACCCAGCATGCCATAGGCAATGGTCCTATATTTGCTTGGACGGCAGCAATCTAAAATGTGGATACTCGTGAGAGAGAACATTGAATTAAGGGTGAAGAGGCAGCTGTTTGTGTGTAACAGAGGCGTCTCAATGTCAGCGTTAATGGGTGTCACAGGATGTGGAGTAACACTGCCAATGACTAACAAACTCCTGATATGTGCACGGAAAGCCTTCAAACATTGGAGTGTAGTGAAGCTGTAGAATAAGCTTGCTGCCTTAACAAAAAACAACAGCAAAACGGCAAAATGATATCACTACACCGATCAAGTTATTAGAAGAATGAAGATGTTGGGCTTCCAACTGGAAATACTGGATTTTAATGGTTTAATCTATGTTCTTCTGTCGCAGATTTTGTGCTGATGATTAGTAATTTAAATAAATGATGTAAGACATTTTCTGCTCAAACACTTATTCACATATTCAGTGCTTTTCACTAGAATACTATTTTCAGTATGGACATGAAACAGAATTTTCTTTTATCACTTTTCAACTGGTCTAATAACACCCTGAATGCAAATCAAATTCAGATTGTCACAATGTTGGTTTGGCATATTACAGAAGTGACAAACTGCAACTGTAACCTGTATTTACATAGACATAGAATAACAACGTCGGTACATTAGTTGTGTCCTGGTTGTGCCATACTGGAGCAGGATTTGTTTTCATATAATATCATGCTACTGTAAGATTCCCTACGTTTTGGATCTCAGATAGCTTACTCTTCTTAATTTATATATATTCTTTAGTGTAACATCTTAAGGTCATAAATGAATTGGCTTTTCTTGTCTTTTTATGTCTATTTTCTACAACTAAGGTTTACTTTACAACACTTCTGAGCATTTCCAAAGCTTTATTGAGCCTTCCCTTCTAGTCATTTTTGGATTTCTAATCATTTCACTGTGAAAATTAAATTAAACTCGCAAAAGGATTCATCATTGGGTCCTTTTTTTTTGTCAATTTGTATTTCATTAAATGGCCAGGCATCTAAAAGCACAAATGTATCTCAAAACCTGTGCACTCAATTTGTAGTGGAGGGTTAGGGTTCGGGTCGGTCCTGTGCTCGGTTCCAGTCCCCCGGAAGTGATGTGGGTTGGAATACACTGCGCAGGAGCGTTCTGGGGCGGCTTGTTTGCTCTCCGGGGTTGGTGCTTCCAGCTTTACGGGTCCAGGGAGTTTACTGCACAGCATGGATCAACTAGCGCCGTGCAGTATCACCGCCTGTAGAGATATGTAGCACATTACGCACTTATTTCTTCCACAAGAAAATGCCGTTTTAAAGCTGACTCTAGACGGGCTTGGTGATGTCACTGCATTCAGATCTGACTAGAAGCACTGCATTCGGGATTATGTCAACAGTGGTGTTTCGTGGAGAGATTAGAATGAACATGTATCTTCAAGTATATTATTAAAGCAGCCAAACACGATGGATAATCGACGGAAAAGGAAGCTGACGTTCTTTACAATTGGGCTTATATTTCTTCTAAGCGGTGTGGAATATGGTAAGATCTCTTTTTAATTCAATCACGTTCCCTTTAAAATCTAAGTGTTGCATAAACATTGACATATTTCATTACATGCATGTAAAGCTATTGCAGATAAAGTTATCACTCATCATAATTGAACATTGGTTAGTAATATAGAGTGGTGGTTAAAGCCATGTAGAGGGAATTTTACTATTCATACCTTTGTTTTTTTTTGTGTGGTACATACTGTGATTGAACTTGTGGTTTGACAAGTTGATGAGTGTTTCAATTCATCTGAGATGTTTCACACATCCATTATATGAACCTATCGGGTAAAGAAGACTTTGGCCAGGACTGTAGGCAGGATTATAGTTCTACAAAGGACAGGACTGGATCAGTAACTTAATTTAACTGTTCCATTGTGTTAACTCCAAGCTGTCTCCACACTGGCCATGTTATTTAATAATTTACTTTTTTTTAAAGTTTCACAAAAAACTGATTTGGCCTGTGGAAAATCTTTCCTAGGTTGTTAATCTAAATGCCCCAAACAATACCCGAGGACATGACTCAATGTTTTCACCTGAATCAAGCTGCAGACCAATCCATATTTAAGTGAAATCTGGGTGGGGTTAGCACATTGTTTAGCCCTTATGTCACCTTACGCTCACAATACCCAATACCTGACGGTCCCCAAGGACATGCTTGCGTCATGTCCTTGGGGACCGTTTTGATTAACATGATTCTAATGTTATCCCATAGAACAACACCTTTAAACACACTCCTTTAACACCTCTCTCAATAAGATTCAGAAAGATAAGATTTATTACAAGACTCTTGTGTCAGATTACATTTCACTGTACATGTGTTTTTCATTGCCGCTCGCTGTAGGTATAATGTCGTAAAACACTAACAAAGAAGTGAGATTCAATTGTATAACATGGTTTTATCACTCACTCACATACAGATGCCTCTGTCAGCGTTTAGTTTAGTTTATTAGGATCTCCATTAGCTACAGCATTGCAGCAGCTGTTCTTCCTGGGGTCCACACAACAGACTTGCATAGTGGCAATGCAAGAATGAACGGCACAAGCCTTAAACACAGACAGAATAACATGACATACTAATATCAAATAAACAGGACAAGACTAAAACAGACAAGACAAGCTCCTGACAATTGTGTCATCATCTGGGGGGGAAGGATGAACATTCTTGCAAATGACAAGAACATTTCATTTCCCTCGCAGGCTTTATCGGGTGTCTTCTGACCCAATAATTGAGTCCGCACCATGGAGGCATTCAAATGGAGAAGGAGCTACCACTCTTTTAGCATTACTAGCACTGACATGGAACATATTTAAAGTTGCAACTAGAACTAAAACATACAGACATCATCTAATATCTTGTTTCACCCACTGATGAATGTCACTATAGGGCTCAGGTGAGTCACAAGGTTGCAATAAACACTGATGAGATGCCACAAGGATGCAGCCCAACAGAGCCACAATGTGGTCGATTGACTCCACATTCGAAACTATGACACAGATGACTCGGCATCGTTAAGTAAGCCAGTGTAGGCTCAGCAGATTTTGGAATACAATGTTCACTTCATATGTTGTGTGTTGTCCGAACGGTTTTCAAGTCAGACACTGAAGTGTAACATTACTTCAGATGAAAGTGTACTTCAGAAGGCAGATAAAAACGGATTCTGCTTCCTTTTGTGTCCCCAGCGGTAATATTGCCCACAATATGGAGGTATTTGCAGACATTGGATGCAGCACCCTACTTTCTGGGTTTGGCCCTGTCGGCATTCAGCTTCAGCGGGCTCCTGACGGGACCGCTGTTTGGCCACTTGTCTGACCGAACGCAGACCACCAAGAAGATCATTTTATTTGCCAACTGTTTTGAGATGATTGGTGAGTCCGCTCATATTTGTATTTACACCACTACTGCCTTGAAACCGTATTCTCATTTCAAAAACACAACTTCCTTTGTTATTCTAATTGTGTTAATATTCTACGTGGCTAACTTTATTTTTCTCCAACTTTTTGCTCTCCAGGTAATTTCATGTACTTTATGGGCTACTCCAAGTGGCTGTTACTGTCAAGCAGACTGGTGGCAGGTGGGTCTGCACCAAATGACACCTCTCATACCAGTAAAACCTGGCAGTATCATTATATAAAGATTTCAATTTTAGCTTGTAAATAAAATGTTGCACCATCGTTTGAGCCTTCTAACAGCTGCTGTTCAGTATATTTTAAATGTGGTGCACATTTAACCCCAAAATGATAAATGGTGACTATTTGGTTGACCAGCTAAGTATATCCAGAATGCTTGAAAAACACAGGCATACGTTTTTCTCTTTGTAAGAAGGCTCAAGTAGCCACAAATCCCCTAATTTCAGCGCATTGATCATGCTTTGAAACTTGAACCTGCGGTGACACAGTACACCACTTTAACTCTGATGTTGTGTATTTTAGGTATATAATAACACATTATGTGACAAGAATGTAAATCCTCTCCAGAGCTCCAGGTTTTAACCTCAATGTTTCAGTAATGAAATTCACTCATGAAATATGCATTTCCCCCAGGCATCGGCACCGGTGCTGGCTCATCCATCTTTGGCTTCCTGACCCGAAGCACCTCCCCCGACGACCGCGCCACTGTATTTGCTGCTGTCATGGCATGTCGACAAGCTGGCCTTCTGATTGGTCAGTGTTTTGTCTGCTTTCTTATGACAAATTCCAAAGGCTGCCAGCTGGTCATTTTGAGTTTAATTGGCATGAACTGGAATGGTTTTGTGATCTTTACACGGAAAATAAGATTGAGATTTGAGTGGAATTACTTGCCATCTAGCCTCCCATTTAACACAGTGAATGCTTAGAGCTCAAGTAGCCTGTATGATTGTAGTTGCTTTTAGATTAGTTTGCTACTTACCAAGATTGTGCTAAATGATTTGCAAAGATTTTGGGGTAACATGTTTTAACTTTGGGTTTGACACAGGTCCAGCATTTAACATCTTCCTGAGGCTGTGTGATTTCCACCTGGGTCCTTTTGTGGTCAATAAATATACTGCGCCAGGGGTAAGGGTCCGCACTACGTTTTTTTCCTTTGCCCCTAAAAGAAAAGTTGTAACTCTTTATCCATCACCTGCAGTTGTTCATGTGCCTGCTGTGGACTCTCCTTCAAGTGGCGGTGATCTTAATGTACTGGGACCTACCGCCTCTAGAGAAGGGGAAGGCCAAGAAGAGTCTGACAAGCCAGAGCAGGGAGGAGGTGGAGGAGGATCGAGGGCTTGTGGAAGACGACAATGACGAGGAAAAGCCGCTAATGGGGTCGCAGGAGCTGGGGGGGTCCTACGGCACAGTTGTGACAGCCAACGACTCAGTTGTGACATCCAACCCAGCCGGATACGATGCCTCTGCTGCCTCAAAGGACACGTTGAATCATATCTCTCCACCTCCCTCTCCTGTGCCACCGGAGTCCAATCCGTCTTCCAGCCCCCTTAAGAATTTCAGCATATCCCGAGGTGGGTGGTTTACAGTGCGTGTGTCAATATCATTCTAGGTCCTTAAAAAAGTCAGGGAAAAGTTGTAAAACACATTTAACTTCTTAAAAATAATGTCTCTGACCCTCTTTGTAGAGTTCCTGAGAGAAGAAGTAGTCGTGCTGCTGGCTGCTCAGTTCATCACCCTCTTCAATCAGACAGCGCTGGAGGTGCAGACAGAAACACACACACATACGCAAAGAAAGTCTCTTTATATTTCTTTAGTTAAGGATCACTTTCCTAAAACAAGTAGAGTAACAGTTCTGCTTTCAATGAATTGATTTTTGTTTCTAAATAATTTAGAAACAAATGAAACTATGCTGGGATAGGAATTATTATGGGATACTTCTGGCAGACATGTTTTCAGGACTTTGTGACAATGTGCTTTCATGCACTGTACCAACATCTCCCCACATTCCCTCCTCAGACCATGGTGACTCCGATGACCCAGAAGTACTTCAGCTACGGGGAGCTGGAGAACAGCGTGATGTACTGTCTGTGCAGTGTGGAGGTGATCGCCGGCTTCCTGTTTGTGCGCTGGCTGAGCCAGCGTGTTGCTGATCGAGTGGTCCTGGCCGTCGGTCTGATCATTTGCAACATCTCCGGTGTCTGGTGCATCATCTTCTTGGCTAACCCACTAGGTCAGACTGCACTGAAGAAACTGTTGTTATTGTACACATAGATCTTCATCAACTGTAACTGATGCTGCTACAAAACCTGATCTCCCACGAAGAGTCAGTTTAATGGTGCATTATTTACTGATGAGGCCTGTTTAACAAAGCAGGTTTACATGTTTATATGGATAACTCTGCTGAATATAGAACATCCTTAAATCTGGTAAACACTCTCTAGTATATAAATTCTATGACAACCATCCTCTCGATCAAACATTTGAAATACCCCGTTAGAACCTGGCTGTATCATGAGTGTATCAATGCTTTGGTGTTTTCTTTTGCAGGTGGTTTCTCCTGGCAGCTAACTGAGTTCATCATTGGGGTGTTTCTGCAGGTTTTGGGTTTGCCATTTGTAGCCGTGGCTCAGGTTTCCCTCTTCTCCAAAATTACTTCTGAGAAAACACAAGGTGAGAAACTGCACCATCTGTTGGAAAATAGAAAGCATTGCATGTTGGAAAGTGCGTCCTTTTACCTCGCGTTGTTTGGTGTGCTGAGCCTTTGTACCTTGCTTGTATTGCAGGGTTCAGTCAGGGAGTGCGGCGCTCAGTGGGAGGCCTAGCTACCATCCTGGGCCCTCTGTGGGCTGGTGGCCTCACCGAGAACATGTATATCATGATGGGGGTGATGATGGGACTGCTGGCACTGCTAACGGTATGCAAAAGGAAACTAAAAGACAGAGAATGTCTATTTACAAGTCATCCAGTCTGGGTGAAGGTGGTTATGGCTGTGTTTTGGGGAATTGTCACTAAATGCACCATATGAGGGCTAAAACCGACAATTTCGCCACCAGTTTTGTTAGTTGTGGCATTATTATTGTGCACAAATTTTACCAAATCTACTTCAGTGGAACTTTATTAACCACTAGCGCTGTGTACTGAATCTCAATACGATTGTAGTGCCATGCAGCTATAGGTCTGAATACCAAATGATTTGATTTACCCTCATTTAACATGTGCACAAGACACAGATCTTATTTCTGTTTCAAGCAAAAATTGCAATAACAGTTTTTCTTTTTTTTGCAGCAAGAATCTAATTAGAATAAATAAGAAACAAACAAAGCTCAGAAAAGGGTTTCCAGTTAGGAATAGGAGATGCGAGTTGACATCTTATAGCCAGCAGCTTCTCTTGCGCTCGGGAACAAAGGAGCATACCGAAATGCTTGTAATGCCTGTAATGAAGAGTGGGCAAACCATAGCTCAGCAACCAAATGTTTCCACTATCACTGAGAAAGAAGAAAACGCAACCGGAGTGTGTGCCTGCGTTAGAAGGACTCAGTGTGTACACTTTGGAAAAAGGTGAAAGGGAGTCCACCTTTCTTTTAAATTAGGCCCACCGGGAAGCTGCCTCCACAGCCCTGTCTTTTCTTTCATTGGTGATGACATGTTGTTACATCACTGACAGCTCTGAAGCAGGGTTTCAAGATCCAGGGTTTGCACCAAATCAGTCAGTTTTCAGGATTAATTCTGCAGCCGAGGGAAGAAAAGTGCTTAGTGTGAAAATCAATTATTTGCTCGGGCATCAGACCTTTTGGTATTTATTCTAATGTTTTAAATGAAATAAATTTTCAGATTCATGAGAAATCCTTTTCTAGACAACTTAATTTTAGGAGATTTCTAAATTGAGTTTATTACCGAGAGAGTTCTGAGAAAATGAAAGAAATATAAGAAATGTACAAGAGACTCCAACACTTGTTTTTTCTCTTAGAGCTTCATTGCCAAACAGTTTTTCTTCTTTTTTCTTTTTCTCTTTCTTGTATTAAAACTAGTCTAATATTGTTTTATACAGGTGATGATGGCTTTCTCATACAAGCGGCTAGTTGCACCTGCTACAGAGGAGCAAGTGGATGACTCGGACAACTGTGGCTGATGTGATGCAATACGATTAGATATGGAAGGTAGCCTTTTACAAACATAATCTATTTAATAAAGGAAGACATTTACGTATCCAAAGACTTACAATAAGACCTGTATTTTATTAATGCAAGACAATTTTTGTTCTTGCATGCATTCGTATTATGAGCCAGTAACAATCAAAATGGTCACTGGGATTTTGGACCCCTTTGTTCGTAATAATAAGATGCTATATTCCATGTTTCTGGTTTGACTGGCAAACAATATCTTTCGTCAGATAACTTCCGGGCTCTAAATAGCAGCGGTGTCTACCACCATACTGCCTCTTATGCTGTATTTCTTTCCCTTCTGCCTGTGCACAGTGGAGGATTCCCTGTCCTGTACCTTACACACCATCCACAGTTTCACTTTCTGCATTGGGACCAGCATGCAGAGTGATAACACCCACACGCACCAACAGCACACACCTCACTTCCTCCCGAGGGCTTACTTAAAACTTGGACTGGTCTAATTTGTCTACAGAGGTTAATCAAAACACTCGTATGGTGTATACGTACGTTTCCCATGGAAATATGGAATCCTGCTGCGTGTGCAAGCTCTGGATGAAAAACATTTCCATCCTTTTGTGTTCTGTACCGGTACTACACTGGGTTCATCACACTCTGACTTTAATGAACATGCCAAATGTTTGTGGATTTAGGTGACCCATGTCCTTGAGCTGTATGAGAATAAATTAGCTGTTGCTTTGATACTTGATTTTTTTTTTCTGGGGGGGGGGGGACCTCAAATATATTTATCAAGCTTACAGAAAATAATCAGGTAAATGAAATTACCAAAAGTTTTTCATGTGTAAGGAGTTTTTTGAAAAAACAGGCTTTATTGTCCTCGAAGTTAAAATACATATATTTTGGACCAAGATTTTATTTTCTGATACATCAGAAGGAGTTTAGCCTTTACTCATATTTATTCCATCTACGTCTGATATAATGGACACAGAGAAATATTTGAAAAAATGTATGTTATTTATTTAACTGTTAAATTATGTGCGTTAATACTTTCAGAGGGGCCCCTACCATTGAAGCAGTGTGATGAGTCACCGTCTAAAAGATCCACTAACATAAATTAACTGAATTATTGTGCGTTTTAACTATTTGTCATCCGGAGTCTTTATCATCCCCTGGTGATGAAAATGCTGCATTTGAAATCTCACAGTAATACAATTCTCAGGGAAACACCTAAATAAAATGGTCATTATAATTTCTAATCTTCCTGTCTTAAAGGCTGACTAAGTTTCCTGCTTATTAAAACAAATCTATTTGTGTGATGCTGATGTAGTACATAGTTTCAACACTAGTGGGCACTCTTAGTCTTTCTACCAAAGTATATCCCCGTCTGTCCTGCTGAGCTGAATGCTTCCAGTGTGATCTCAGTCGGTGTGATAACTCCATAAGGTCAGGTGCACGATCATACACATTTAGGGAAAAACTGCTTTCATTGGGAACTTTGTGTTACAAAAATAGTATAGTTGTTTTTTAGGTTGCACTACAAAAAATGAATACCAATCAGGCAAATCACTTTTGTAGGCTTGGCATTATGTGTTGTACCTCTCTGTAAGTTGTTCAGGTTTTATCATCACAAACAAAAATATCTTAAAAACTTTGAGACTATTTGTTTCAAATGTATTCTGTATTTATTTATTAAATCTTTTTTTGGCACCTAACATGTACAGTACACCCAACAGAAAAGAGGAACTTCTATTGCATTACATTGACTTGTGTTTCATTATTCTCTCAAGAAACAGTGAGTGTAGTGTGTGTGGCGTGCACAGTAAAATATTAACATATAAAACCAAAAATAATAATGATGTTAATTATAATATAATTGACAAGAAACATATGTAGGCGTATAATATATCAATACATTTATATTTAATGTACAGTTTATTTAAGCTCATGCCTTTTTTTAGTAGGTCTTTAGTAGGTAACATGCTATCAACTCAAAGGCCTACTAATTGAATCATAGAGTACAGTATATACGGAAATATTTATAGCAAATTATCACATTTCATTAGTGATAATGTTGCCAATAGTAACTTGCCCCCCCTTTCCATAACATCATTAAAGAGTGCTATGTGTGAAATATTAATATGCTGTCTCGGGACATGAATTAATCATTTTCTTTTACTTTTTTTTCTTTTTCTTTTGATTAAATACATAAAATCTTTTCTTTTCAAATTATTGTTTAATTAATATTTAAATTATTGTATTTATTTATTTTCTTCTCAAGATTTCTTTTTTTATTTTGGTTGTAAAATTCATAATTATTGTTTATAGTCATTCTAATATATTTTATACTTTCATTTTCAGTTTATTAGTTCTTAGCTTTAGTATTTTTTTCATTTGTAAGGGACCATGAACAAAATATTGATCGAAAATGTTAGTTATTTTTATGTTAAACATAAATTGTAACAGACTTAGTTCAGAGCTTATAATGCTAGTTGTCTATAATGTGGATACTATTAGTGGCAATGGGTATTATTAATATATATCAATAAAGAAATATTCTATGATAATCTAATAAGTCTTTTTTCTGAATGTTTTTTCCCGTATATGATGTATGCACCACAATATTTAATTTACAATCCAGTAGAATCATTTTAAGAGTGACAATATTTTCTTGTAAATAAATATGGATATTTCTTAAATAACATTTCATAAATGTACATTATGTAATGTAAATATAATCTGAATTTACTTATGTATATATTTTGATTTTATTTACAGTACATATTTATATATATTTTTTATTTTCTTTATTATGATTCTATAATACAAATTGAATTAAATTTGTAACTTACAGGATTATTTTGAAACTGTCTCTGCAATGCTATTTCAAAATAGCATCCATTATCTATGAAACAAATATATAAATTGTATTCAATATTTGGTTAATGACACATTAATTAACATAATATATGAAATATGTATATATATAGTTACTCACAAGGAATTGTATTTAATAAATAGACCACAGACCTTAGATTGCAGATGATTTTAGACCACAGCATGTTTTTACAAAAGTGACATGACCATCACATTTCTAAACCTGGTGTTCTTATCATTGGTCGTAATGGGTCGGTGGACTGGGCCCACTGGGGGTCGCTGTGACCCTAGCCAACAGAACCAGAAAGTAGGGCATAGTTGTGGTCTGTCTTACGCATGACGACACGCCGTCTGCCTGCTGACGTGGTGGCGAGGGGGTGTGGCCTCAGACATGAACTCTCGTTGAACCCGTTTTCGCGTTGGGCGGGGCAGGCTCAGAAATGTTACGACACAGGGCAAGTAAAAGAGATATTTGGTTATTTTTTTCTTAACTGGACCCCTCCATCACCCATCACACACACACACAGCCTACAGCGGCAGTCTGACCGAACAGTGACCCTGCGTATCAGGGTCACTGTTCGGTGTCATATCAGCAGCGGTTGTTGGGTTGAGTTTGGTAAGCTCACTCCTCCTCCTCCTCCTTCCCTACCAATCACAGGGATATGGTACGAGGCATATACAGCCTAATTCAACGATGATAATGGACGTGAACTTCTGATGAACTTTTTTTTTTTTCGACTCGAGGGCAGCGAGGTCAAGTGGAGTTCAGTGGGACTTAAACGTTCATCATTTTCAATCTCATTCCCCAAACTTGGTTTGGTTAGTGCAGGGATGACTTCGGATGATGCACTGCGACACTGGGGCTTGTGGGACATCGCAGCTCAGTCTAACATACATATTTTACCCATGGGAGTGTGGACAAAGGCACACTGCAGCATCAGCCACCACTTTTCCCACATATCTCCTTTTTCTTGCTCTTGCACTTTACAAGACCCTCTCTCCGTTCAATGGACAATTTAGCAGTTCATGAATAACACCTTCAATTTGGTCATTGTTAGACTTTCATGACGGTAGTTGAGATGGGTAATAAATGGATAGAAGGGCTCTTAAACCTGGACTTCAAAGCTTTTGAGCTGCCAAGCGTATGAAATATTTAGCTTGTGCTCTAGTGTCACGGATTCTTAATGTTTTTGCAAAAACTGCTCGAGCCTCTGTCAAATCAAAATGGTGGCACCGACAGAAACCTGTGAAAGTCTGTGAGTGTCCCTGCATGAGTAGCATAGCACTTGAACCTTGTGTTAATAATACATAATGTCACTCCGCAGAGCTGCGGCATCTGGAAAGCAAGACGGTTATGGCAAAAAAAGGGACAAGCCGAGTGCTTGAGTTGTGGTATAGCGGGAAAAAAGTGAAGTGCTGCGACAGGAAGTCTGCCATAACAAAGGGTGAAATACAATACAATCTCATGCCAGAGTTAGACTTTAACCTAGTTTCTTAAGTTGAAAAGGTCATCTGGAGAGTCTAGTTTGGCTTGGTTGATGTTACAAATCGAAGTCCAGCTGAAAATTGAGCTCCATTTCTGTCACCCAAGGCTGTGTGACATTCAGGATTCTTTCGCCATTGGGCCCATCAGGAAAGCACAGTTGTGTAATGCTTCTTCTGTCTGAATGAATAATTAAGTCTGTGTAGCCTATGGCCGGGGCTCTTTGGGCTGTGTTGTGCAAACTAGCCAGCTGCTGTTGCGCTGAGAGTTCTGTTTTGCCAAATGTGTCACGCTTCAGTCATCTTCAGTGCTGGAAGTTTGCTTCTAACAACAGTCTTCCCCCCTCTCTTTGATCATAAAACATCATACACTTGCTGTGGATTTGTAATTCTGATGGTCTTTTTGATCCTTGACATGGCACTAGTTCCGTTTCAAGTCTTGACCCGTGTGGTCAATGAGAGTAGAGCGGCACATGAGGGATTTAGGATACTTATGTCCCATTTGACACCTTTTCAAACTCTTTATGTTGGCCGGTCTATGAAAAGAATACTAATTTGTGCTTTTCTCCGTAGCTCTATTCTATCTTCTTTCATTTCTTTAATGCAGCTCAGTGAATCCTCAATTCCTCACATAATATTTTTATTTGGATGTGTTTTGAAGATAGGTCTGCTTTGGAGGCATATAAATGAGATTATGTGTTGAGGTAAACGCATTATAAATGTCAAAATGTCACTTTATATTATGTCTGGCTGTCGTTTATGTTTAGGAAGCTACAATATTTCTTCAAAATATTTTCTATTCAGGGTTAACTAATATCCAATCTCTCCATTTTTGTCACATACTTCTCTTGTTCTGACAACTATCATCCCACACCCACCCAAGCAGCCACGATTGTACCTCCACCCTCGCCCGCCCCCTTTGCTCCCAGAGCAGAGATTACCAGCCCATCTGTATCACCAAAGCCAGCCCACGCTAAGCCGGGGGGAGCCCTGCTCAGCAAGGCACCGCCACAATTGTTAACCCTGATTAACTTGATGTGGCGCTCAGTAGAGGGAACAGTGTGAAAATCAAGCCAGTGCCGTGACCCAGTGCCCTGCCGCTGAACCAAGGGGAAATTGGGCAAACTTGGGGAGGGCTGATGGGAAAAGGAGCCAGGAAAAAAGACAGAGGAGTGAAAACGGAATTAAAAGAGAGACAGAGCGATGGCAAAGAGATTAAGGCGGCTTGAAGCTTTTACCAAACATTGCGCAAGAGGAACAGATATACATATACATACAGCACATGCATATCTGTCTCCATTTTAGTGCAATGAAAACTAGATGCAAGTTACGATATAGATTCCAGCGTTAAAACATGAATTGGTTTGACTTTCAGTGGCCCTGCGATGTGCGTCTGTCGAGCTGCTGGATGCAACAGGACATCAAAGATTCAGATATATTGACATTATCATTACACAGAAGAGACAGTGTTGATGTTTGCTGCACATTTTTACATTTTGAAAAACAAAAAAGGTTCACTTACCTCCATGAAAATACAGATTTAATTTGTGTATTGTCCCCAACATACTGATACTTGTTCTGCTTTGTCTTTTAACGTGACAAAAAATTCCTGATTGTTTCTTGTGCAACCGTATTATGGTCGCACCCCAGTTATTTTGGTATATTTGTATATGGAGCGTTAAATCATTAAATACAATGAAATTCCTTGTCAGGTAACATTTTAACTTTTTAAGTGAGCATGGATGAAATATACAACAACATATTAAATCACCGCTGAGCCATGGATAATGCTCTACTATGCAGTATGCTTTTCAGTTGGATGTCCTTCCCATGATTCCTCACAGAAGAGACTTAAATTCATGCTGTTTGCACATTAAGATGCATTTGCTCATCCAGCTTTGTACCTAGGAACGCGTTGCTGCCAATGACTCAGTCTGAAAGGTCAAGTTAGACCATATGTCAACAGCAATGCCAGCCTTGATATTTGGGTTTTGACATATTGCCGGACCAAGCTGAAAGGAAGCCATCAGGCGTGTTGCCTGGCAGGAGTTCATCTTGTTTATTTGGATTCCAGCTCAATGTAAAAATACTGTAAATAGAATATGGGCCAGTGTGTTTTTACCCACAAGCTCTGTTGCATTGAATTAAGAAATGTTTCAGTGCACATTTGTCAGCACATGTGGTTGAGAGATATAGGTATAAGGTAGACATTTATGAAATGTATGCAATTTTAATTTCAAGTTTCTCTCTGTTGGAAAAAAAGAAAAATAAGTAAATGTTGGTAATGAATACAAATGTGCTGAACACAGCCGTGGGGTTATGCATGCATGTCCACAGTCAAATGAAGTTAGAAGTCTGAACGACCTACTGGCATTCTCTTCCTGATTAACCCACGGCTCCGTTGTTGTCAAAACTGTGACCGAATGTGACGTGTGGGAGAATGTGACCCCGGACTACAGCATATTTGTCCATCTCTATCTGTTGCTATATGTTAAACATTTGACGAAGCGTAAAAGATTGAAAGGGATAAATTATTTATGTAAAATATTTAGGGAGATATATAAACTAAAACCTATGAATTCAGGCACTTTAATATAGCTAAAACGCTATCAGCATTCCTTTACAGTCTATTTCTATTTAAAATAAAAGCCCAATTTGGAGAAATACAGTTGAGGTTTGTCAATTAGACAATGAGAATGAAACTGTATTCAATTTGATCATGTTGCATTTAGCACTGTCAAACATTTTAAAACATACGTGTATGCTAGAATATTCATACAAAAGCTATAAATAGTATAGGTGCCAAAATAAAAAAATGTATTTACTTGCAGCTGTCTACATGGTGGGGTGGGAGTGGAAATCATACCTTTGTGCATTTGCAATGACACCCCAAACACATGCAGAGATGATACATGTTGAACCCCAACCCAACAGGCCCTTCCCTCTCTCAGTTCCTGGCCATTTCTCCTTTGACCTATAATTAATTAAGCTGCTTTCGGCATTATAAGTTGAGAAGCAGCTTTGCCAAACTGCACTGACAAATCTCTCTCGACCAAACTTCCTAGCTCCCTTGTTGAACTCCAAAATATTTTATTATCACACCAAGAAATAAGTCCTACATTTGGAATGAGGACAAAACAATATTGTAAACAGCATGTTGTGAAGAGCATGTTTCATAAGCTGACCTTTTTTGATATCGTGTCATAAATGTGAGAAAGTTAATTTGAAGCTTTGACCACATGCATGAGTGACTGGCACTTTGTATCAGGAGCCTGTATTCTGAAAGTCATTATAACTGGAGTAAAGGTAGAGAAGTGTACAGGGAAGATGGAAACCTATAGAGGAGCTGGTGGTTAGATGGTATGTACTATAACAGAATGGTCACATGTTTGAGCTTCACAATATCCAGTGTGTGAATAGCCATATGAGCTCCAAGGACAATACCAGTGAGTTGGCATGTTTAAACCCATTTACTTCAGATCAAATATCTCTTTTATTACAATTAACTGTTTTGCAAACTATGCTGTAGTGTTTTTAGACTTTGTATTTTGCCTTTGGTTTCCATCAATTCCATATGGCAAAAAAAGAAAATCAGTTGCAGACTCCTTAAACACATCACAGTCACTGATTCCAATAAAGTTCCTTTATTGTTACAAGCTAATGCAGTTTCAATGTAGATCAATAGGAAAAGTCAGGAGTGTGTTTTCTGAACAACAATGCAACTTTGACAAAATCTGAAACTCTTCAGCCCAGTTTCCAAAGTGGTCTGCATAAATGTAAAGTATACATAAACTTTAGTTAAAGTGCTAAAGCATGCACAAACACTTTAACCAAAAAAGTACTTCTACTAGTTATGATACATGTACTGTGGGTAGTGTAATGTACTTGGGTACTAAATGGCTGAAATATAATATGTAGATGTTCTAATATGAAAATCCTATTTAGGGGGTACGTTTTGGACGAATTTCATCACATTATGTGGCGTTAACATAAGATCGTCTTGTTCTGCCTGATGAGAACATTCCTAGCCGGATGTCTTTAGGATGAAATAAAAATGACTAATAAGCCTGAAGATTTGAGTCTGTCTGCTTCAAACTGCAGCGTATTTCCTGAGACGTGAGAAATTAAAGTGAACTAACAACAAAATAAACTAAAACCTGGGTATACCAATCCAGTAGATGACAGAGGCATCAGTTGATCGCACTTGGATAGGGTTGAAACTCAAACTTGCTGAGCTTAAGTTGCAGGGCCGGATATTGATTCCTTTTGAGCTGCAGGTAAGATCTTACCCTGAGCTCAACAACAAACAGTCAAGGACATTGTTCTTCAAATACGACCAGTCTTGTGAGAACATTGTTGTTTTTCGGACAGGGGATTTCTCAGCCCCTTCTGTGTTAGACCGGGTGGACATTAAGAGACACAGACAGGAGGGTGAGAGAGGAGGGAGAGAATGTGTGAGGCAGCAGGAGTCTTGCAGAAAGGAGGGACCTGGGACAAGCTAGCATTATAAAGCAGTGACCCAGAATTAAGCGCGGTGGACAGTAGCGGGTTGATTTGATCGGGCAGTGCTGTGTTGTTAAATCGCTCATTAAATCCAATTAGCGAGAGGTAGAGGGAGACAGAATGTAGGAGGCAGTAGAGCTTTTAGTCTTGCTGCTCTTGAGTCAGATTGCGTGCCAAGCCAAGCAGGTGACAAAACTCCAACTCTGACCTCCTGACCTAGCCATGGGACCCCCCACTTGTTCCCTCTTTTTCACCCTTCTCCCCTTGTTCTTCCTCAGCTGCCCACTCGCCACTTTCACCTGCGACCTCGCTTGTCTTTTTGCCGCAACAGTGAGGTGTGAGGGTGCTGGACATGTCAAAGAGCAATCGGTCTGACCGGCCTTCCATGCAAAGTACACGGTCAAGCCAATGAATGTCTCATCAAATTAAAGAAACCCATAGCCGGAGTGTTGCTCTCATGTTGTGCCGAGACACTGCAGTCACACCAGAGCAGTGCCAAGACAAATGCCACACAATTGCACAGCATAACAACACCCTGCTGTGGCCTCTCAATAACCTCTCTGTAAAAGTTAACCGTGGACAATGCCCTAACCCTCCTGGACTTAATAATCCATCCACAGTTTTCCCCACTCTCCATTTCACTTTCTTCTCACTTTAATCTTTTTCGTTTCCATGGTTTATAATGTTTTTGTCTCCAAAATTGAATGCATTGGTTTAAGTCACAAACAAACGAGGACGGATTATGAGAGACTTTGATAACTTAGTTAATCTTCTCATGAAGTCTCATTTGGTTTGGTGATCTGTGAGTTCATTCTTGTTTACTTCCCAGACTGTCATAACACCGCTGCTCTTATGTACATTGTTTTTCCAACTCATGTTTCACTGTTTGTCCCTTATCTGTGATTCATGCGTTGCGTCTCTGTGTTGCCTGTCCTCTCTAATCCAAATCCTCTGCCCTTCTGTCAAAGGTATTAAACCCTATTCCTAAAACCTCAGCTAAAAAAAGACACTATGTAGTATACAGCTAGAACAGTCGGGTTGTTAGAAATTGACAGGACTATAATACATTTGGATTGTCTCTGCAAAAGTCTCTTTTTGCAATGACTATAGTCAGGATTTCAGAAATACCGAGGCCATGAGAGTCCAGCAGATCATCTTTGAAGAGACCTAAAAATATGTAAAAGTTTCTAGTGATCAGGATCTTTCCAATTTTTTGTAATTCAACTGTCCCATTAAAAATCCGTTGTTTACACTTTTGCATTCATTTAAAAGTGGCAGCGTGACCCACAGGTTCTCTACATGATGGTCCGACTACTCTACTAAATTCTGGTGGGAAAATTGTTTCGCATGTCTTGCCCTAAAAAATTGTCAAATTTCAAGACATGTATTTAAAAATGATCGGCAACCAATTTTTAAAGACTCACTATGTTGAACTCTAAATTATACATCGTAAACTGAGCTTCAAGTCCCAATATTAAGATTAAAAAAGCATGATAAAATATAATTTGTTGCTACTACTGTATTTCAAAAAACACACTAAATATGTGTTTATTTGTATCCAATTTAATTTATATTCAATCAATAAACCACATTACATCTCTATTTGTTGCTCACATATATTGGGGAATTGGACAAATTGTCCACACGATAGTTTAAGAGGGCCAAATGATTTGTAGAGTGACATTTTTCACTGTCTCCCTATGCCGTTAACTTTATTATTACATATCTAGGCTACTTAATTTTGCCAAGCTTTATACTGTGTTAATGTTTTCCTGTTCCAAAGTCAACGACCATAAAGTATGTCAACTAATTTTACATAAGTGCAGAGAGCCAGGGGTGGAGCCCTGCGGAACACCTCTGACTCCATTGTGTTTTACTTAGTGGTAACGTACTCTCTGGAAATGCATTTTAATTAAGACAATCCATTTCTGTCTT
The DNA here is from genome assembly GCF_004355925.1 of Anarrhichthys ocellatus. Classification (NCBI taxonomy): domain Eukaryota; kingdom Metazoa; phylum Chordata; class Actinopteri; order Perciformes; family Anarhichadidae; genus Anarrhichthys; species Anarrhichthys ocellatus. The sequence goes on from NW_022280052.1 coordinate 5,566,491, forward strand.
AGACCATACGCATAAAAAAACTTTCTCCTTGAGCACTTTTGTAAATATTTAATGGCAGTTAGTCGTGTGATTAACTAAATGGAGTGAAAACCAGACTAAAGCACAAACTGAGGTGAGGTGAACTCTAGTGAAATGAAGTGACTAATTAACTGTCAAGTCATTTCTGGGTTCACAACCAAAGCATGTGTTATGTAAGTTTGATTAGTATAATTGTGGCAAGAAATCATCACAGGATTTATCTGTGAAGCAAACACAGTTAATGTGGCAAAATATTACTCACTTAGCCATTTCATTTTTTTCTAACACAATATTAGTCTCACATAAGTTTTAAATTTAAATGTTGTAACTTTGAATGCAGACCATGTTGACTCGAATGCTTTGTATTCGCCTTTACATGCTTTCTTAGTGTACTGCAGTTATTTCTCTATTATCTGCTTTCTGATCTTGGTGCTTCTTTATAATGTCTTAGTTTTACCCATGTATGTTTATCACAGACTGTAAACAATTCACTCTTGGTTTTACCTTTGCTCTCATGTATCTCCTTGTCTTTATGTGTAAGCATTTACTGGTTCCTTCTGGGTCTGTATGCAGATTATATGGGGCTCTTGAATCTTTAAAATTATCGTTTAAATGACTTGTTACGGCCTCAGAAGCTGCTTTGGTTATCTGTCCCTAAGGTGAGTCTGAATTAGTGCTGGCAGAAATGTTCTTGGGTTCTATTTTCTGTTACAGGAGCCACACCAAAATTATTTAAAGTCCTCTTGATGGACTCAAACTTACAGTAAAATATATATATATATTTAAAAATACAACTACCTTTGGTTTATAAACCTGCTGGTTTAACAGGAATATTGTTTCTGACTGAGGTGTCGATATAGAACTACTTAATTTGTTGTTTTGGCCAACTACAATTTTATTTAAAAATATTTTTATTTCATGTCCTACTTTAAAAATGTAAAAAAGGAGCAGCATCCACTCAAGAATTTATAAATAATACTGTAAATTATAAACATAACATATTATAGCAACAACTATAATTATTTAAAGTATATTTTATGTTTATTGCTAGTAACATTCACGCGTACAGTTAATGCTTACTATCATTTTGAGATATTAAAGATAAATAAATTGTGAGGAATTTCATATTCAATGATGCAAAATATTTTGACTTAATTATTTACTTTACTCATTACTTTGGAAAAGTGAAATTCAACTTTGAATATTGATGAATAAAATACTCACCCTCAAAAAAATAAGAAAACACTTCAATGTAAATATTGAACAAAAGAAGATATCTGTGTGCTAGTAGTGTTCTGTTCTGTATTACATTTAATAAATCAAGTCATATTTAGTTCCTTTGTGGTTTTCTACAGATGTGTATTAAACATTTGAGAATACACAATAACAAAGAATACAATTGAAATGAACAGTTTGGTTCTAAGTCTCATGCATTTTTATTTAGTTTTATTTAGTTTAGAATAAATGCACATACCTTATATACATATAGTTTCAAATACTGTGCAGTAGTTAAATTGGTAGTTTAACTATATATTTTGCAGTAGCTTGCTGGTAGTTCAACTACATTCATATTTGCATAGTAACAATTTTCAGCCAAAAAATTATATTAATTATTTTTTATTTATTTATATTTTACCATTGTTTCTCCATTGTAATCAAACTTATTTTTTTTCCAATTAATTTGTCAGGCAGCTGCCACCACAACACACTTGACCTTTAACCTTTAGTGCCTACATGTGCAAAAGGGCGGGAGTAGCTCCATGCTCACACAGCGACATCATCTTCAGCAAGTTGAAGACTTTTGTAGTTGTCAAGATTATACATCTTAAAAGAGTGCTCAAGTCGTTCAAATGGTAAGAGGTGCAAGTTTAAAAACATATAGTGGGGTATTTCATTTCCTTGGAATATATGACCTGTCAAGAAATTGAGTGGATTTTTTTGCTAATGTGACTTTTTTTGTGTTATATTTTCTATAGTTTTGTTTCACACGTACATTGTCAATTTGCTGATTTCTTTTTTTTTTTTTTTTTTTTTTTTTTTTTTTTTTTTTTTTTTTTTTTCCCAAAGTAGTTTGATTTGGACTGTACTGCTGCGCTGTGTCTGAGACATTATGTAGCACCTGACCATTTAACTGTAAAGTTTTAAAAACTAAGTCCTGCAGCCAGAAGTGCAAATGTTCCTGCCCTGAGTCTGATGACCCCGAACAGGACCGGCAGCCTTCACTATAATCTTACTGGGTGGTTGAAACGTGTTTGAGAAGCTCTTCACACATACTTGTCTCGAAATTCTCTCAGATGATGATGTTTCTGTGTTCAGTAACTAAACTATATGAAAGGTATTCTTAAGGGTTTACATGGTGCTGTTTTGGACACAATATACCTTGGAGTTAACATTTCACTTACGGCACCGCTGCTTGCTGCCTTCAGTAAGTGTTAGTATAAAGACGGGGAGCAAAAGCCACAAGTGCCGTACAGCAAATTAACTTTTCACCCTACATTTTAGCGTTCTCTGTAAATGGCCGCCAGCTAGCAGATCGGAGACAAAGGTTGTTTGCAGAGGTCTGGGCAGAAGGGTTCAAGGTGGAAGTAGTGACTTTTAGTATATGCACAAGTAATGAAAACCAAGCTTGCTGTGCCTTTTTAATGTTGATTTGGTGTCCTTGTTAATGTTGGGGCATACTGTATCTCTTTCTGCACTGCCTGAGGGCCTTTGGAGTCACAATAAAAGTCAGCATAACTTTTTCTTGACCTCTGCTATTCTGTACTCTGTTCACTTGGCTCTTGATTCTCAGATAAAACAGACAGTTACAACACTTGACAAACTCCCTTTTATGTGTAACATCACAAACGACCCAGGCAGTCGGCTCGATGGGGTTTCTCATCATATTCAGCATACTACCTTGCCTTCTTTTCCTTAATATGTATCAGGATGGCTGAGGGGGACAGTTAAACCAAATCTCTTTGTCGATCCCTCAAGAAAAGTAGAGAGATCTTTCCTAACAGGCTCTTAGTCCCAGAATAGATGACAACTTTGACACTGATGTATCATGTCTCCGTAGTTCAGACATGGAAGGCAGCCTGCCTGGCTTGATGCAGCGCAGACAGCGAGCCAACAGTGGTACACACGGGGGGCCTATTTAAAAACAATCCTATCTGTGGATCCACTGTGGGCGAAACAAAGGATTGAACCTGATTAAGATAAGAGTGTCCACCAAAGCAGACCAGTTGTTATGTGAAAATGCTGTCGGGGAGGCCGCAGAGAGGCAACGGCCCATTTTCTTTTCTCTCTCTTAAATAGCTGTGTGCCTTTCAAGTGCATCATGTTTTTGCTAGTACTGAGCATGCTCATTAGCATCTCCCCTCCATTCCCCTTTATAACGTCCACATTGCTGCCAGTCATGTGTATATGTCAGGAGTGGGAAAACAATGATAGACATTGACAATAAGCCCGGCTGTGCTCCTGATATGCCACAGAGCAGAAGTAATGCAGAGAAGCTGCAGAACAAACTACGAAAAAAACACACACTTGTCTTTTTGTTATTCCTGGGTCAGCTCACTCGTGACCACAGTATTAGACACACATATTCACACCAATATTTGTCTGATTTGTAAACATCAACATACTTTTGTTATTTTACTATTTTCAGTATTAGTAAACTAGTAACACTTGTCATTTATCTCCAGTGATTTCTCCCGTGACAAATTAAAAGCATATGAAAATTCTAGAAGTACTATATTTGTAGACAATATACAAAACCACCAAAATCATTACTATCAGTTATTCCAAAAAAGGAAAAAAAACTAAATTAAACTTGCGCAATAACATTTAATGAAATAAAACGGATCAATTATGAAAAAGTTTAGTTTTTTGTCTTATTTTTTAATAGATGTTGTTTTTCCCTAAAATGGATTGATATTGAACTCAAGTGTATATAAGAACAAACAACAGTGACAAACACCAAACCTCCAAAAGACCTTAACAAACCACACAAAATACAGGATGTAAGATAGATCTCATGTATTTTTTACAGAAACAATAATTCAAATGAAACTAAAGTACTTCATTTTTTTTTTCTTTAATCCGGGATGTCAAATATTAATAAATATAAAACAACACCTGTTTCTTCAAACCACAGTTTCAATGTTATGATTGAAAAGAATACCAGGGTAATGTTGATGTTATACATATAAAACTAACTGACTAACTAACCAACAACAAAAACTAAAAAACGCTAAAAGCCACATCCCTACAAACACTATTAGCCATGATGAATTTTAGAATTGATGTTGAAGCCAACATTTAGGCATAGTCTAGGCTGGCTGATTAAAGCTATAAACGGTCATCAAGACTTGATAAACTAAAGCATGACTTTCAGTAGAAATATGTGAAATTGTAAATATATATATATAAATATATATATTTTTTCTGGTAGGTTGTGCAAGCTGACAGCTACACGTTGACAAATCTAGTGTTTGGGGAGTTTAATTGCTGCCTTATTTTTCTAAATACAAGGGTTAGGGTTACTTTTGTTTTTTTGTTTTTTTCTCTTAAAGTCCGTTGAGATTCTCTGTCTGGTGTTAATTGTATTGGTGTTTATTTTAATTTTTTGTGTCTCTTAAAAATAACTGTAAATGGTGATTATTATTTATGTTAATATTATTAAGATAATAAATACATAATAAATGTTAATATTATTAACATGAATAATGTGTACATAAATAATATGAATGTTAAAATTATTAATTAGTCTTCCTGATAGTGTTTAAAATACCTCAGCCCCACTATCTTATTCATATACATACTGTACTGTATACATCCGTACAAAAACAAGGATATGTACATGGAATACACTCATCCGCTCTCTGCATGACACTATTACCCACATATATATATGTGTATTTAGACTAAACCACATCAAATTGCTATCGTTAATGGAACTCCATGATAACTTTACAAGTAGTACTAACCCCACTGTCTTATTTCGGCTCAGAAATACTTCAGAAGGGCTGTTGGGGAAAATTATAGAAAACATGAAATGACTGGGGAGGTATTCCTTTAAATAAATAAATATATATATATATATATATATATATATATATATATATATATATATACTGTATATTAACATATGTAATGTTCTACAGTGCTCCGACCTTGTGGCAGCAGAGCCTGGGAGCCTGCGAACGCTGTCCATTGACATCATCGCCAACAGAAAGGAGGCTTCGAAATGACAAACAAATTCTCTCAACTCATGCAGCGTACAAGACACGATGTGTCTAAGCTTTGTTATTAGAGAATAAAAAGAAGCTTAGCTGTGAACTCAGACAGCATGAACTCTGATTGACACAGGGTTCACACACAGGCCATTTGTTTAAATTAGCTGAAAGATTTACAGGGTCGATTGGACTATTTGTTAAATGAACAGATATGCTCCACTAGGGGGCAATATTTCACCTCGTTTCGGGCAATGCTGTTGAGAAAGAGAGTGAGAGAGATATGACCCTGTGATGAACCGCAAATCAGCTGGGAGCTCAGCGGGGCATTGCTGACTGGTTAAATGCCAACCCTCCACCTGCGACAGGAGAACAGTGACAATGATGCATCTATATGTGTGTGAGCGACCGCGATTCTTTGTACATGTGTTTGTATTTGCATTCCTCAGTATGTGAGCATTAGGCTAGTTTTTTGGGTGTGGTTAATCATCCTAACATGTGGCCAGCAGTGCAGCAAACACAAGGTCCTGTACATCCCAAATTTCCGGTTTGTCCACTTTGTCATATCCCTACTCATTTCTACAGATGAAACCCAGGGAACATTTTCTTCACAGATTAAATTGAGACTATTTAAGCCTTTTGCTGCCAGATCATTTCTCGAAACAATCCCTTGGCCCCTTTTTTCTCTCTTCTGGACTTTTTTTTACCCCCCTTTTTTTGTCTCCCTCTCCTTACTTTTCTCCATCTCTTTATTTAGTTTTCTAACAAAAGCCAGGACCGGGGGGCACATGATTAGGCCGCCACTAATTGGTATCAGATCCACAGGTTTGGATCAGCACCGTGCTGGCTTAAGCCAAAGTATTGCTCACATCTGCATTGAGAGTGGGTCGCCGAGAGCCTGGGTGCGTTGAGCCGTTTGGCCCACCATCAGTTTTTCCTCACAGAGTCGTAGACCTGCCATCACGCACAGTGCTCCAGGCGAGCACACATGTATGACAGCTTTCATGTGGAAGCCAAATTCTGATCAGAGGACCTCCATATTGACACCTTTCATGGTTTGTTAGCACCTTGACAGTAAAGAAGCAGGACAGCTGCGACGTCTGCAGAGTGACGGAAATTACCGACCGGCGTGGAGAGAAGGCTGAGGTTAAGAGAGGCAGGGCAGACATGGGGATTAGAGGATGGGGTCTGCCTGCCAATTTTCTTCCTTCACGGCCCCCAACCACAGAAACTCAAATGCACAGACCCACGCAAAAAATATAAACGTATAATGGAGAAACACAGTTGTACTTGTCAATGCTAATACACTCGGTCAGTGAGTAGCGTGTTTTCTGTGGGTTTTCGTTAAATGAAGGAGGAATTTTATGATTGGCTACGCCACAGAATTTGTTTTGGCAAACCACCCCAGTTTGTTTCGACTTTATCGCAGTGACATGAGTTGGCAGCGTGTGGGGGTTGGGTGGACTGCAATGCTGGGCAGAGACGATGGAAGACAAGGAAAAGATAATGTAAAATAAACAAAAACAGAACAGGAAAAATGGTAGGACACCTGCATGCTCGCATTTCCCAAAGGCCATCCCTGACCCAAAAAGCAAGTACTTCGCAGGTTGTCAGTGGCTAAAGGATGGTTTGTGGCCATCAAGCTTGAGGAGTGACAGCATGCCCACCACAGTACACAGACTTTGCAGGCAGCAAACACTTGGGAGGCTGCCATTGGATTTGAGACAGCAGCCACAAGTCCGACAGTTCCCGAACGTCATACACTTGGCAACTTCAGCGTCACCCTTTAGTTGGTTAACCCCTTATTTAACCTGACAGGTTCGGCAAGAACACGCTTGATACACAACTACCCTGTTATACCTGTGAGGCTCATCATGCCACTAAATCTTTATACTGAGCGAGAGCTCAGTGCCTTTGCTCAAGATTCTTCAAGGACCATAATACATTTGCTCCAAACTATTTGCTGTAGTACGTATATGAACTATCACTAATAATAGTATAAAACTAATATTCCAAGGTGAAAAGAGAGGTTAAGTTGTGTCAGAGGTCATAAAAAGTGTGAACACTGTGGCATTTCATACTGGTTTATAAATGTCATAAATAACATAGTAATCGTTCATGAGAGCAGTCTGCATTACTTATTCATTCTGCATATCTTTTGAGTTGGTTGGATGAGTGGAACTGACAACTTTCCAGTTACGAACCCACTATCTCTAACTCATATCTGACTTCTGTCGTTGCATCCCCTGCTGGTGCTCCCCTGGTGGCTTCCCACTAATCTGAAGACCTCTTCACCGCTGTTTCCCACTGGTGAGTTCTGTGTCACCCTCCTGCTGCTTCTCTACCAATCTCCTGACACGTTTTTTTGGCAATCCTCCTGTTGCTCCTCCACCACCTACTCATCGTCCCTCCGTCACTGTCACGCAGGCAACCACCTTGGGGACCAGAAGTTGGAGAATGTTAAGTTCCATGTAATGGAAGAAGACTTGGAAGTGACATTCAAGTGAGCTGGGGATATTGAAGGGCTGAGGTGAACTGATGTATGCTTATTGAGGGAGGAAAATCTTGTAAGCAGAAAAGCTTCTCGACAACCAGTGGAGCCAGAGTGGAGAGCGCACACATTGAAAAACTTGCTGTCGCTATTGATTTATTGGGATCCATCAGTAGTTACCAATAAGACCAATAAACACGACCAATAAACACGATTGAACTGTTGGTCTCCATGTCTAACCGGGCCGTTCAGTGATGCAGTATCAAGTAATCAAGAGAGCAAGATGGCAGATATCTCCATAGAGATTACATGAAGAAATTCTCTTGCTGAAGAAAGGGCACCTTGTTTTTCTCCACATTTCATTTCCATCCTCATATTTGGCAAGCAAACATCCTAAAATAGCCCCAGCTAGTACAGATATCAGGCATATGGTTATACTTCCAACAGTGACTTGCCCCAGACCGGTATTGGCCAGCTATTTGCGGACAGCCTGTCATTCTAAACCTCCATCAGATAACTGAACAATACAAATTTAGGAACTTTGATTGGAAGGGACAATTTCCCTGCTTCAATGTTGTGTAACATTACGAGGCAGGCAAGTAGGGAAAAAATCACTTTCAAAAAGAATCGACATTCATCTCACTTGCACTTTAATTAAACCACAGTGAGGTGAGAAAGATTGTTATGCCACTTTTTTTTGTGGAAATACAATCATGGGACCATTTTACTAAGTTTGAGTCACCTTATCCTCGCTCATGTGCCCTATGGCAGCCCTCTCACACTCTGAACCTCTTCCAAGCACAACAACCAGGGACTTTACACAGCATGAGGAAAAACTGATATAATATGATCTCTTTTTTTTTTCTTGTCACTCCTTCGCTTACAATGTAAGTCTCTCCCTCTCCCCTGCTGGCACTGGCACATCCAATCAAATTGGATGGAGGGGAATGGTATTGCTGTTATGGGGCCATGTGTCCCTAAATTCATTGAAGATAGAGACCGGAGACGGGAGTTTACAGCCACTCCTTCAACCCCCTTTACTTCTCGTAATCCTGGCTAGAAACCGAAGAGAAGAAGAAAGGGCAGTGTGTCACCCAAAGACATTACAATAACAAAAAAACCCCACCAAAACCCCTCCATAATCGAGGCAACGGAAGGAGGCCTTTGGAACAAGTGACAAGAGTGGTGTGTGTTTGCATCTGTGTGCATGGACAGCCCACCAGTTCCACTCATGGGTAACAGATGGTGCCTTATCATTGGCCAGGATCAGCCGCGCAGCACACATTCCTAGACATGCCGGTAATGCCTTTTGTGATGTTTAACTATTGCTAACTTCACATAGAGTTACACACCAAATTACCGCCATAGTGCGCTGTCATTACTATATTATCAGTGTCCAACTGAGCACACTGGGGGGCATTTGTTGAGATAATTGTTGTCCATTGATTGAACAAGCTATTACACCTTTCTGTGTGCTTTCTTTTTAATTACACACCTGCGCCAGCATACAGTACGTTACCACCGGCATGACCCATTTGGGCCTGCAAACAAGTGCCCACCATACAAACATGCTTTCTCACCTGGCTGTTCTGATAGCTGGCCTTTAGTAGCCACCCTCCCCCTTCACCCTTTTAATAATGCCCTTTTATTCTTGAACACATTATTAAAGACTGTCACTCAGGCTAAATACCAGGAATAGTTGGATACGGGCCTAAACAGGGATGGGGGGGGGATATGGTACATAGACTACTCTGAGTGATGGATCTTTTTGAGTCCATAAATGCTGGTGTTGTGAATAGAGGGCGAAAGGTAAAAGCTGGCAGGCTGAAGGAAGGCTGGAGGGAGGCCAAGTGCATTTTGGCTGGGGTGAGGAGTTCATGCTGGAGTGCAGCAGGGGGGGCCGGTATTCACTCCGGCTGCACGGCGTGATGGCTGGTCAGGAAGGAAGATGATTGACACCTGATATAACTGACTGGCTGATTGACAAATGCAGTGGGCATGTTAAAGTCGGTGTGGGTGGAATGGTGGTGGGGGTGATGATGTCCTGCGCGTTTGTGGGATTGCAAGAGTGTGTTCTTGAACAGATGTCTATGTGGGCCTTCTGGGGTATGAACATATGTTTGAGTGCATGCATTTGTCTGGGTGCATTCATGAATGTGTGCCTCCATGAGGTTCAGCTTCACCTATATTACACATCTGTTATTATTTTAGCAAGAAAGAACTTTCAGGTAATGTAACACATCCTCTGGCAGCCATGGAGTTCTGCTTGATGTAATACTGATATTGAATGCTGGCTGTCCATCTCAACAGAGGAAGGTTTTTTTGGGGCTTTATTGGAGAAATAGTGCAAAATTTTCAGACATTTGCTCATTTGCTTTCTTGCTGAGTGTTAGATGAGAAGATCAATACAACTCGCTTGTCTGTAAGCTGAATATGAAGCTGAAGCCAGGAGATGGTTAGCTGGTGGCAGAGGGAAACAAGTAGCCTGCAAATCTCTAAATGCCTACCATCACTTTTTAAAGCTTACTAACTAAAACGTTATATCTCAGTTGTTTATTCCGTCTGTGAACTTGTTAGTAAGCTGTACTTATTAAAATAAATGAAGAGGTTGCATTTATGTATGCATGGGGTCTGAATATGGCCATTTCTGACATTCAACAATACTGTGTTGTTGCATTGCAAATGTTGCCAGCTAGCTTGAATATATATGTATGTAATGCTAAAATCTACCACTCAGTTGAACTTAAAGTCAACTAAGGTAAAGACGGTTTGCTTGAATTTTGAAAAATATATTATGAAGTTAAACAGCTGCCTAAATAACTGTGTTAACTAGGCAGTTGCGTCTGGGTAGGAGATTTGCAATGAAGCCCCAATGGAGAAATGCTACACCAGTAGCTGACAAAATGACTAATGGCACGACCAAAGTGGCCTTGGTTTGATATTTAATAGCCCTATACCCCCCAGTGAGAGACAAAGCACATGATAAGGCTTAACCAGGGTTGTGACAGGCTTAGCTTTCTGGTTACTGCGAGGAGTGATGGGCTGATGGGGAAAATGAGTTTCCAAAGCATTGTGAGAGTAGCCACAGTTTGCTGATGTCCCCAGAGCAGGGCTTGGCACAAAGACATACACATATGCACACATAAAAAAAGACACACAAGGATCACCTGCCTGGAGACAGGGTGGATTATGGGGAATTAGGGGGCACTGTGTGACTTGGCACTGGTACTGGGTGTCCTGTTGTTGTCGGCGCAGGATCTGAAATTCTGCCAGAACACACTGACACACTCTTACAATAGAAAGCACACAGATGACCGAGGAGACACTGATAGGAACACATGCACGAGGTAAAGACAGACACATTTGTGTCCACGTGCTTGTGCTGAAACATGCATGCTGTGCACGCTGTCCGATGCACTTATCTGAGCGCACGCACACACAAATACACAATTTGTTCAACCCGTAACACATTAGGAGCCACCCTACATTGTACACACACAGTCTCTTATACACACTACATACACACCAGATCCCAATACTGTAAGTGTGTCCCCTATCCAACAGTAGCAACAGTAACAATGACAAGGCTTAGTGGTGCAACAGTAGCCCCCCTGTAGATTGACATACGAAACCGCTGTTCGTACAGTGTGACCATTCACAGCCTCGGGGCTTGATAACTCATTTTTAGCCAACACTAACCTGCAGCTGTGCACTGTTGTAATTAACAGTGAGGCCTTTACATGAAATGTCAATCTGTATTCAGGCTTTCAGCGACAAGCATATCCAGCTCATGTAAACTGTGGTGTGGTTTGCCGTATCAATCTTAAACTTCAATTTACAACTTAACCTAATATATTTTTGGGAAATACATGTGGTTTGATCAAATTAAATTAATACATTTTACAGCTAAATATGATACTGAGTATTTGAAATAGCAGGCACCAATTTAGAAAAATGATTTTAACTCAAATTTGACTTACTGGCTTCTTCAACAGCTTTCAAAAGTATCAGCCGAAGGAATTTGCCTAGTTGTCACAGAGATAACTCAGTGCTATACAGTAAGTATAGGACTTGGTCCCATACTTCTATGGGGGTGAGATCTGAACCTCTTCAAATATGTTGTTTTGCATTAACTTCTGTAAAAGCTCCAGAAAATACAATTTTTAAGATTTTTATTTTTATGGCCAAACCATTGTTTCTGGGCTCAAAACCAAACTTTTACACCTAGCATTCACCAGCTTTAAATAAATATGCTGTAACTCAAATTTATAATATATCGGACTCATCTAATACTTACTGGCCTTTTACAACTGCTGATTGTTGTTGTATTAGAGATATTAAATTATAAGCTTTATATACACTTTTTTCCCGACCCGTTCTACATTTACATTTGAGCCATTGAAAAAAATCTGTTATTCCATATGAGCTGAATTTCCATGCATCTCTCACTACACGCACACATCTCTCACAGTTGTAAAACACACATGGTATTCATGGGAGGACTTGCACTCAGGAGAAATAGTATGGCCATGCAGGCATACTGTGACGATTAAGCAGAAAATGCACTGCTGCTGGATGTTAAACACACACACTCACACACCATACATGTGCATGTTGGTACAAATACAGAAATACAATGGCACAATAGACAGACACAATAAATTAGGTAATATATTTAAAACCATCCAGAACACTCGCATGCACTTGCGTACACACACATACACACACAAACACACACACTCTCTTACAGTACACCGTATCATGCATATCTCTCACCCCCCCTGCCAGTTGCCAGTCACTGCCTTTGAGCACAAGGCCTGAGGGACTAGATTAAATCCTTCTGGAGACAGGATGACGGGTACAGAGCCCTGCGCTGAACACACACACACTGAACACACTCTCACAGACACACTCAACGAATGACGGCATGTACTATGCTAACCATCTCTACACGATGAAACTCAGTGTTCTTTGCTGAGATCTTTTGACAGAACTTTTTCTACTTAGTTAGTTGTCATTCCAATACCCCTACATAACATATGGAATTGTGTTTTTGTGAACAGAACTATTTGAACAGCTCCAAAGCTTGATTAATAACAAGCAACAGGAACCAACCAAACTAGAATGTTTAAACTTTCCGTAGACTGTTGCTGAAACAAGCAGGAAATTAAAAGCCCACCGGTAAATATTTTCTTGTGACTGCTTGCAAATAATGAGAGACAAAGTAATGTGTGCTCGTAAACATTTCATTCCCTTGGCCTCCAGGGGTAATACAACCAAATGGCTGCTTTAGTCTTTATCTGTGTAATATAACACATCACAAATTAGTGTCTCAGTGTTGTGTGTTGCTATGCTTGACAGACCCCTTTAATTTCCTAGTTAATGATATATTGACTATAACCAAAGCAATTTCTGTATTTTTTTCCAACCTCTTAAATTGCAATATACCTACATGGGCCAATGTGGCAGGAGTATTGTCAGGTGATTGGAGTAGCTGAGGACTTGAAATTGCCCAGTTGCCTGCAGTGTTCCTCCACTGTCTATTGACAAAGTGTTAGCTGCAGATAAGTTCCAGGCATATTTTCGAGGACAGTTTGGTTTTACTCACCGCATCACAAAGCGGTAGCAGCTAGGTCACCTCAAGTGAAAGCCAGAGTTTCCAGGCTTGAGGATGAAAGTTATCCATAAGCAAAAGAGATGGTGGTTAAGTTTTTTGGCACTGCGCTTCCCAATTTTTGATGCGCTCTTTTTTTGTACTTGAATGGCGTCGTCAACTGTCTTCCTGGCTCTGCTGTGAGTGGCCGTAGCAGCTGTAATAATACTGCAGTGACTGAATTATGAAAGGTTTATGGCCGAGTTCCTGTAGCGAAATGGGGCCATGTTACTGTAGGCTTATATGTGAGTCAAACCTGACTAAATGATTGCAATGTGTGTCTAGAAATTAACTATTTGCTCACGTGATGGCAAAAATAACTGTGTTCATATGATATTGGTTGCCATCCTTTATTTCACACAAACGGCTTAAAAAGGAATATTCATCACCATATAGTTGATGCATTATATGTAAGATGATATGCATTTCAATCGGCTCAAAACAGGATGGCACTGCATGGTTGCTGTGGGAGCAAGAAAGCATTTTATTGACAGATGACACAACATTTTGGCTTCCCCCGTCTCTTCTCTCAGATGAAAATTATGCTATGGATTGATGGCAGCAACATCTTAAAATCCTTCAGTTTCTCACCCGACAAGCATTAACTAAACTGCTCCCAGAAGAGACTACTTGCTGTCAAAGATACTTATGTGCCAATACATTTACGGCACTTGGGGTAGTATATTTCTCCTGGGGAAAGAAATAGTTTGAACATTCAGACTTGCATTTTCCGTCAGTGCGGAGTGTATCATAGTCATGTAGTGTCTGTGGAAACCTCTTACACTCCTGTGTCCTTGGATTTGGTATCCGTATGTGTGACTCTGCACCTACAGTATTATTATGTTTTATGTTTTTGATGAACAGGCAATGCGGGTCGCAGTCCAAACTCAAGGGCACAGCCCATTTATCTGCCATCTGTCAGCGACCTGTCATCCGGCTTTGGTAATTACACAAGCGTAAATAGGGCCAGGAGACAGTAGTTTGACAGCTGAATGAGGTCTATGAGATCTATGTGTGTATTTCTGTGTGTGTGTCTGGTGAGTAACAAAAAAACATTTCAGGTCTTCAAGCTTTCCTCTCAGAATGTGACCACAGCTTTTATAGGCCAACTTGGAAGTGGCTCAGGCCTCCGACCTTTAATTCCTCAACATGGTTGGTTTATTGGGTGGTGACCTCCACTGCAGGCTGGGATTCGGGAGTTACATGGATTAGATGGATATTGCGTAGGTGAGTATATGTGCGTATAAGTGTCTGTGGTTAAGCGGAAATCTCACAAAGGCAGAAAGACGGAGAGTTTGTGCTTTGACTATGTTTAACTTTTCTTTGTTTTAACAATATTCTGGTGGATTTATTTCAGGTCGCCTAACATCAGAGGCGATGTCTGCAAAACGAAATGACCCTGCGTGTAGGCTTTCAGTGTCGTGAAGCTGCATTGGTACTGAAGTACTTCAGATTTTTCCTTTTAGGTTCCTCTTGCAAATTTTCTTTGGGATATGATCAAGATGACAACTTTTTTTAGTGAAGATCTTGTTTCTTTGAAGCCTGAAATGACGCTGCTTTCCAATCCATCGACTAGTGGCCGTCTTCTTTAAAGAAAACATGACTTCTTTCAAGGAGCATTTTACTGTCTTTGCAATACAGCCAAATAGTGAAGCAGCCAATGAATAAAGAAGAAGACAAAGTGGTTTTATGCATGAACAAATTTCACCAGATAACCTATGGGGGAAAAAATTGTGGAAGCAATAAAAAAAGGCCTATAAACCAGTTGGGGAAGATCAAGGAAACAGACATTTGACTCCGAGGCTCAGCAGGGAGGGTAAAACACCTTAAATCTTCCATCCTGCACTCTCCATCTTAGACTGCAGATAGATTCTTTATCTTTATGTGTCTGCAGTAGTAAAAGATTAAAGTTGTGTGCATGCAGTGCAGGACAACTCTAGGTGGTCTGGCTTCTAGAGTTCTGAGAGACCTCACAGACATTAAAGGACACACACATTCTTCTTCCTTGTGGAAAAAAAGGCCTCACAGTAGGAGCTTTGTTCATAATATTGATTGTTCCACAGCAGTCTGGTTCTTTAACAGTCCAAAATGAATTGACACAGTCTGGGAAGTTTCATCTTTCAGATAAACTGCGAAATATCTACAATCAAATCTTTAGTGTCGTGATGCTAGTGATTTTGTGAGGTGTGCGATGCGCTACTAGCACCTTTCTTGGTGAATCCATTTTGGACTAAGGGCAGATTCTTCGTCTTTAGTTTGTGGTGAAACAAAAGAATAGAGCCAGTAAGCAATGCAGTTGTATGAATTCACTGACGCGGCACAGGTGTTTGAGCCATCGACTGATTGAGCATGTTTGCCTCTGCAAATACATGTCAACAATCCATGACATGATGATCTATACTTTTGATGTTGAGTGTCAGGTGAACAACACATTTTCCTATCCCCGAGCCTCTTTATGTTGTAGACGGGCCTATAGAGGGCAGGCCATCGGAAACAGGCTGCTGTTTTCACTACCAACACATTGATATCATTGGGCATTTAATGTGGGTTAGAGATGTAATGTGTATAGTCAGAGTTGAAGGCAGACAGCAACAGAACAACTAGGTTATAATATTTCCAAATTATATGCAGTTGCACCTTCTTAAAATTAGCTTTGTATTCTGTCTGAATACACCCTTAAACTGCACATCCACTGACACATTATTTCACACTCTCACTTCTGTATTCTGCAAAGCTCCCAAACAAGCGCTGACTCATTAGTTGCTCAACTCAAATTTGCTTCTGTCAATCCTAACTTTCTCCTTCCACCTCTCCTTGAGTTCACGTCTCTCTCTCTCCCCTCTCCCACTGCGTTTTCCACCTCTCTTGCCCTTGGCCTTCTCCTACTCACTCTTGAATTCTCAAAATGTATATCTGCCCGCCTCGTTTCTCCCCTCTCACCATCAGCACTCTGTCGCATCTCCTCCTCCTGCATTTGTTTACCAGTGAGTGCTGATTGCTGACCCAGCAGCCCTGCTGTCTCCACAACACCTGCATTTGAGCTGTGAGAGGCCAAGGACGGCAGGCAGGGCAAAATCTGACGTCTTAACCTTAATTTGATGGAGGTTTTCCTTAAACAGCTTTTTGCTGCTATTGTGTATTTGTTGCATTGCTTATCTGGCCAATCGTTCGAGCCATTGTGCCGTGATGGAGGGCTGACAGGTCAAACTCATAAGCCCTGTCTGAATTGCAAATAAAAAACCTGTGATCAGCAGAGTGTAATGAATTTAAAATGGCTTGTTTGAAACTTTAACCAGGATGCAGTTTCAGGATGTTATTACTTGATCTATACATTTAGTACACAATAGTAAAACACTAAATTAAAATTTGTTAAATGTATTCCCTGTCAGTGCATTTTTAGTGCTTGGCTAAAAAATGTATTAGACTGAATCAACAACTACCGCCATAGAATTTAGTACAAATATTCATGGTGCCCAAATGTATCATAGTAACTTTTGCCCTTGAGCCACCATGAGCTAGACATTTGTGATTTTGAGTGAAATGTCGCGACAACAACCATGAATTATATTACTATATATAGGTTACCATGACACATGACACTGGCATTAATGTTCCCCTGAGGATAGATTGTGATCACTTTGGTGATCCCTTAATTATCTTTAATACTTTTACTTAAGTCAAATTCCAGCAAAAAAAATGACATCTCCATCATCCTCAGCTGAATCGTGCGCTTAGTGCTAATAAATAAATGTTAGCATGCTAAAACGATAAAATAAGTTGGTCAACATGGCAAATTGGAACCTTACATTTTTACCTGCTAAACATTAGTGTGTCAACATTTTCATTGACAGCATGTTTGCATGCTGATACTAGCATTTAGCTTATAGCACCATTGTGCCTCTAATTACAGCCTCGCAGAGCCGTCAGCATGGCAGTAGACTCTAAATCTCATAAAACTGTTTGAACATTACTGACTACCATCACACACCTCAGAAAACCTTTGAATGTTTGCAACCAGCATAATAATGGCTGCCACCCTCATTTCTGTGCAGTCTCCATTGGTCACTGCAAACACACACACACACACACGCACGCACGCGCACACACACATACACACACACACACACACACACACACACACACACACACACACACTCAAGAAGACTCAAGAAAACAAAAGGGCCTACAGTGATTCCTCTGAACAAAACAAGCCAGCTCCGAAGTGGACCGCGTAAGAAGAGAGGGTACAGCTTAGGGCCAAGAAAAGTGCAATAACAGCAAGCAAAAGAGTAACAATAACAACAACCACAACCACAGCCCCTGAGAGCCTTCTTTATCATTCCTGAATTATTCATGAGCCCAATACAGTACAAAAACATATTTATATATACGCTATATTAAAAGATTTAACAATGAAATGATGTGCTGGTGGTTTAAAAAAAAAAGAAGCCTCCTGTGCCAATCAAATATTAACAGAACTTTTAGGAGTTCAGGTATCGGTGGAGGGGGCCTTGAGTATAACAACATGCATATTTTGACTTATCCCGTAGTGTAATAGTGTTTTGATTCCAAGAACAGATGCACGGATGGCTTGTTGTGATGCATAATTTTTGTTTTATATTTACAGATGCAAAAAAACTTTTGCAGTGTATTTCTTTCTTAGAAGTACTTTTAAAAAAAAAAAAGAAAATATATAAGATACTTTTTTTCCAATAAAAATGTTAACATATTCAGCAGTACAGATTTTGATACTTTCATTCCCATCTCTGACCGCTGCTCTCTCTGGTCCGCGTTTGTTCAAATCAACGTTCCAAATCAAAGCCGCCAGCTATATGCAGGAGGAAATTAATCTTTCTAATTGAATGAACGCGTTGACTCTACTATAGTCATTAAACTACCCCACTCAACCAACACTGTCTCTGTTTAGGCTTTAATAGAATTTTATAGACTTCAACATCCCGCTGCTGTGTGTGCAGAAAATGCTTTGGCCTGCCAGCTTGGGGTAATGAATTCTGTTAAATCATTCCCTCTCTCTTATTAAGACCACATTAAAAGAGGCCAAAATCTGGAGCAAAGTACACAGAAAGGAGGAAAAACAAACCACTCAACACAGAAAGGATCAGCCCCTTTTTCTATGTTTTGGTGAACCAGAAACAAGCTGCTCTTTTATTGGCTGTCTGCTCCCACCCCACTGTAGCAGGCCAACAGAGACATGAAAAGAAGTGAAGGGAGAGGGGGACATTTCTGTATTGAAGAGTTAAGAGGCTCATCCGGACATCCTGGGTGAAGCATGAGAAAAAAAGAGAGACAGGGAGGGACGAAAAGAGGGAGAGAAAGGGATGGAGAGAGTCTGTGTTAAGTGCGGATGGCATCAAATGAGTATAGACTTCAATGGGAAGGTTTTTGTTAAATGTCCACATGTATTGGGAGGTATGTGTGAGGCAATCTTTACTGTCTGTGTGTTTACAAATGAGTCTCAGGAGGCTGTAGTTGGAACACTACGCAGACCTGCTATCATCAGTTTTCTCTCAAATGCTGCCAGGAAAGTTTAAGTGATAGTCTGTCTATGTACATTTCCCAGGTTAGATATGAAACACATTGAAATGCGTCACTTTCAATGTTTCTGGACACGTGTATGCGCTGCACGACACTGTTTTGGCTGCATGGATTGTGATTTAGACTTTCTCATACTTTTCCTCTGTGATTCAGAGGACTTCACACATTTGTGGGTGGCCAGTGCCAGAAACTTGTCATGCCTTAGCATGTTGAAGGTTTTGTATTGTTTGACAAGAAAATGCTTTGCTTCCATGTTTTTTTGTTTCTCTAGGAGCCAATTCAAAGACAATTCTTCATCAGACTCAATGAGATCTCTTTTTTCTTACAACTGTTCCAGTGTGTGATTAACTCATGCTTCACTCTCTCTCTAAGCAGTTCTTGTTTCTCAAGTATTTCTTAGTCAGCCATCAGCCCACAAATGACACCTCCCCATATGTTGATGCTAGTACAGATGCTTTCATTTTGTCTGGGCTGGCTCTCTTGATTTGAACAGTGAACAGTGACACTTCAAACTGCTGGAAATAAGGAAAAACACTGCTTGAGCAGTAGTTGATATGTCTACAAAGGTGGATTGTTAGCCTTATCCAAAAGGAAACATAAATAAGTCATCAATAGTAAACAGAGGTTGATTTACTGTAATCTTTGCTGCATGTAATTATACACAAAAACAGGTTAGACACCAAGTGGGAATAGGCAGGGGTATTGAACCTCAATAACTTTTCGTTACTGACTGATATGTGTCTGTTTGAGTGTCGAAAACTGAATGACAAAAGTGGGCATTGAATGCCTTGTCACATTTGTAGTCTTGTTTACTTATTTTTTTAATCAAATATCTGCCAAATAGAACAAACGAAATGTTTTTCAAACATTTCATTGAGTGTGATTGTGTAGGTCTGTGTGTGGTACAGTGTTACAGGCAGCAGCCTCCCTCTTGGCTATCCCCTCATCACCACAGCTTTGTGTCTCCTTCAGTAAATATTCCACCTTTCCCTCCTGTTGTTTCAAAATGGCTGCTAGGGAAGACTGCAGGTGGAACACCTCACTACCGATTCAAAGTGTGGCTTAAAGCCTGAGAAGCTCAAAGAGGATGAAATGCCGCGCCTGATATTCTTTGCTCCTTGTTTCTAATAAAAGTTGTCTGAGACTGAGCTACATTCGCATTGATCTTCTTTTCCACAAGATTTAGATGAGATCCGCGTATTGGCTGTAAAATGTATCTTCTATCTCAGTTATATTGTGCCTTGATCCAGGCTTTCTATATTACTTTAAGACATATGGCAGACCTGTGTGTACTTTGCTCTACAGAAAGCCAAGATGGCTCCTTCCATTTGGTTGCAGAGATTGAGTAATCAAGCTTTCAAAGCAGCTGTGAAGAATGGGACAACAAAGACTGTCCCTGTTCTACTCTATTATCTTTCATCCCGTCTTGTCTCAGTGTATCCCTTAAAACGGTCGTGATATCCTCCATCTCTCTCACGTCCACAGCCTCTCTTTCAGTCCCGCTCTCTCTCTATCTTCCACACAATAGGTCTCCAGAGCTCGGGTCCTGTTTCATGTTGGACCCCCAACAGTGAGGCCCCCATTCTCTCTCTCTGTCGCTCTCTTTATTCTACTTAAAAATTCATCCAATTTATTTATCTGTTTCAGTCTAGCCGAGGTTCACTCATCGTCCGCCCGTCTAAGCTTGTCCCCTCTGTGCCCTTTTTCTTGATAACGGGAGCCTGCTCTGGTCCATCACCACCTCCCACTCAGCCACTGGCCAGGCCTGTGTGATTGACACAGACCTCTCTAACTTCCCATACGGACCCCTCCTCCTCTCTGGTGCTGACCGCATCCTCTGTGTCTCCTTCTCCTTCCACAATCCACAATCACGATATTTCCCAGCATTGGCCTCTGTCCATTCTATAACAGTTGAACATCATCTGCAGGAGGTTAGTGAGGTTTATCGATAGTGAATTAATTTAACTTATTGGAATTTCTTAAACATTGCTGTTCAGCTGAAGTTATGGAAAAGGCTCAAAGGTCTCTTTCTGAAGTCCCATCATCAAACATTTCTGTTTTTAGGATCTAGATATTTCAGATGTATTATAGTCAAGCTATAGTCAGTCTAATATTGCATCTAGATTTAAAAGAAGCTTTATCGCAGAATGTATATGAAGAGAGAAAGTGTTTCAGACATCTTTATTGTAATACAATTTAAGAGCTTGATGCAAAAATACAACATATTTCATGGTAGTGTTAAATGATCAGGCTGATGATATTCTATATTTTTGTTACTGTCATAAAATCCCATGAAATGACCAAAACCACCAATACATGGCCCCTTCTCCTGTCTTTTAGTGTCAATTTTTTTCTTCTTAAAGATGAAAAACTTTTAAAACAGCTCTTAAACATATGCTTTCCTATTTTTTAAAAAGACTAAAGAAATTTTTTAAATGGCAGGTCACTCTTCTTTTTAGCAAACATTACATTTTCAAGAGTAACCAGTGCATTTTTTGGATCTGTTTTAGTTTGGTAACGTTTGGTACATTAGTTAGTGTTTCTGGCAGCAGGATAGTCTATGTGGGATTGACTCAAATAAAACTACAGTGCCCTTGCCGATTATGAAGGAACAGGTCACTTACTGCAACAGTGTGTCTCATTAATGTACTTCTAACAGTTTTTTAAAATGAAAATGGAGGTGTGTGGCACAGAGGAATGAGCTATTCCAGACTTTTTCTACACAGACTTTTACTTATAATGAGATTATTTAATTGTTATTGAAAATACAGAATATCCCCAAGCTTTAGGGTCATTTTTTCTTAATTTTTCTGTATTGCAGATTTAAATCGAACTCATGCTTAACAATACAGTAGTTTCTGTAATCCACTATACCTGTACATCTAAAGATCACTGTCTTAGTGTTTTAGTGCTAGTCAGCTGCAACATGCACACGCACACGCACACACACACACACACACACACACTAAAATCCTTTTCCCTCCTATCCAACCATTGGGTTGATCCCTTGGCCCGGTTGGTTACACTGTGAGCGATGTGTTTACAGTGAGTACTTCGGCCCAATGCACCACAGCACACAGATTTTAATTCCACTGATGGTTGTATCTGCTTTGGGGATCCATGTGTATACCGTGCATGCGAGTGGATGACCATGGGTGAGTCTTGCACGTGCCTCAGTTTGTGTGTGTATTCACAAGCACTATACTACAGTCCATGTAGCCATCTGTCTTTCACCATGTAGATTACAATACACACTACTTGTCTCCATCAAATATCTATTTCATGCCGATTGTCCACCTGTGCTCCGCTTATATAATGTGCATTTGTATGCGGCCTGAGATCATTCCGGTAATGGCCAGCCATTTCACGTAGATCAGCAGTGACAAGCGTAATCTATCTGTATGGCAGCAGCTTCCACAGTGCACTGCGCCCCATTTACAGTCCATAGGCTCCTCCATAGCAGAGACTGAAAACCTAGCACAGCAGAGCCAAGATGTTTTATTTAATGTTTCTTCCTTGACAAACTTCTAATGACAGCACTCACGCAGCAGTTTTTGAAACATTTTGACCTCTGATGAAAACTAGTGAGAGCAGATGTTGAAATGCGTGCTGTAATATTAAATTTGCGATGGATTGCCAAAGGTAAATAAAAGCAGAAGATTGGTTGATGTCATTCCATCACAGAGGGAGTGAATGCCTGCAGTCATCACTGAAGGAGAACTCCATTATCTAAATGTCTGGACAGATTGCTGATTGAGTTATTTGGCCGTAGATGATGGAACAACTTACAATGTAAAATGTAGGAGTGTTTTTCCCCCTCCCTCTATTCCCTCAGCAACATTTCATCTGCTGTCTGCTTTTGCTGCCTTATAGGAGTCCATGTCCCTCGGCTAAATGTTTCATTTAGTTTCAGATGACTAAATTTAGTTTCAATGGTTTGAACAGTTTGCATATTGTCTTACTCATAATGCAAAGAGAATGTGATGTAAACAGCCTTTCAATTGTTTTGTCTGGGGGAATAAGGAAAACAAGGAAGGATAAAGGAATACACACACATGCATACACTGGAAGCCACCACCCACTTACATACCGCTCCCAAAAAAGCTATCTGCTAACCCTGGGGAGCTGTAATGTTAGTCTTTCATGGTGGAGAGTCAGATCAAACGAGACAGCTGTTCTCCTCCTAAACATTTTTGATATAAAAAAGTTGGAAAGGTCACAGATTCCTCTCTGCGATGGCTGTCATCTCTGAGAAGTGATCATTAATCACTTCCTACAGATGACTCTCTCTTAACACCTGTGGAAACTGAAACACGCTCATCAACACACGTTGCTCTGAAGGCAAAACATAATCTCACAGGTTGACTCAAACCTCAGTGGACAGAACCACAGATGTCCACATCAAAGCTAGTTTGACTGTTGTATCAACAGCATGTGAATAACCACGTTTCCATAGAGGAATAGCTGTTGCTCTCTGGACGATGTACCAATTAATTAATTAATACTTTATTAAGCTTTGTAGATAAGTGAAACTACTTTAAAAACATGTCCTCCCTCAGTATAGATGTTATTTTAAGTGCTTTAATTTATCAGGTTGATACCAATTGCATGTGTTGTAAATCATATCACGTGATGCTACTCAGCCAATCAAATATGTGTATTCCGATGAGCATCGCGGTTTGATTGAGATATATACACAGTGGACAGACAGGCAAGAGCAAACGTACCCACTCAAATCCGAAATTAGGGTCGCAGAAAATAACAATCTTGCCCAATATGATAATATGATCAGAATCCTTATACATTAATTCCCTTACCAACAATGATGTTAATGGAGAGGGGAATAGAGCTGAAACAAGTGGTTTCAATAACCACAGATATAGTCCCTGCACACAAATTTCTGTTTTAGGAAGATGAGAATA
Source organism: Anarrhichthys ocellatus (assembly GCF_004355925.1). Lineage (NCBI taxonomy): Eukaryota > Metazoa > Chordata > Actinopteri > Perciformes > Anarhichadidae > Anarrhichthys > Anarrhichthys ocellatus. The sequence continues at coordinate 5,590,344 of NW_022280052.1, forward strand.
TAATATGTTGTGGGTGACATAACTTCCCGCCTGCTACCACCTCCTCTTGACGACATAGCGTCTATGTTTAGCAGTCAGTCTGTTTCAGTCAGTCTTGGCCAGCAGATAAAGCTCTATGGAATGTCATGTGTTTACATTTTAAGCTTTGATTGTGGTGTTAGAATGAAGCTTTGAGTGTTTTAATTGAGGGGAACAAATTATCTATATTGAATTGTTGGGGGTGATGCCATTGAATTATTCTCTACCACACAAGTTTTTCTTTCGGTTTAGTTGTTTTGTTTCTGGCTCCAAAAGCCAAATCCCTATTTCTGTTACAAGCTAGCGCCTTGCATCTGAAAATGCTAAACTCAATCTGTTGGACATATGCACACACTCACACACACACACACACACACACACACACTCTAGATAAACATGCAAATTGCCACGTACATACATGCACACACAAACTTGCTGTGCTTGCACATCCAAATCCCAATTCAAATCAGCAGACGAGCCAGATTGCTGAACGGAAACCTGTCACTTGTGAGGAACCTCACCGTCTGGGCTGGCAGACAGACAGACAGAGAGGCAGGCAGACAGATGACAGCATGTGTTTGCTTCCCAGTCTTCAAACAGCTACATAGCTGTCACTGCCAAGTTGAAACAAACGACTCTAAAACCCCAAAATGAACTGTCGGCAAAACCAGAGTGATGGATGGAGTTTTAGAGGATGGATGGAATATGTGTGAGTTTGGAGTTGGGAGTGGTACAGAAAATAATAGCTGTCGTTTAAAAGCCGCATTAAGCCCTTATGTTGCCATATGACACTGTAGAGATGATTTGATTAGTAGAAGTGCTGCTTGTTATATAAGAAGAAGGACAATATCAGTTCAACTTTGAGGGAATTGTGTTGTTGGGTCCAAATTGCAGGAATATGTAACTTTCTCCTTCACTTGCACAAAGGATACCAATATATTATGCGTGTCACCCCAGCCTGCTGTATGGGAAAGCCTATTTTCTTTTTTGTTTGTTTTTGGATGATACATTTCACACCTGTGATCATTCTTTCATTTGAGTAAAGCGAAGCTAATCAAATAGATTTGTATTCTGGGCAGGTGAAGATCATCTCTCTCCAGCTCTGCTTTGTGATTTAAGCTACAACGGTAGCTTTGCACAGATATTTTGGCAGCTCTAAACCCCATTGAATCAGATAAACTTTTATTGTAGCTTACATTTCAGCATCTTCAATAAAAGGGATATTTGTGAACTGCTAAAGCCCTGTTTTACGACTCTTGCTTGACCTGGCAGTTACCTTTTGTTTTACAGTTGGCTACTTCAGCAGATCCGTCTCATCATATCTATGACTGATTGAATGATCTTTGCTGGAAGATAGACAATTTCTTAAGAACAGTTGAAATCCACTTTGTGTCACACAAGAAGAGACCCTAATAGATTGCATTTTGAAGATATTAAATGAGGAACTGTATTTTTTTATTTTCTCCTGCATGAAAGTATTGACCATTGAAACACACCTTTCATTTAAAGTCGGCTGACCTCAGCCGTGATGGGGTGTGCTTCCACTTTGCTAAATGCAGACCAAATCAGTTTCATAGTTTTTAACTGAGGAATTATGATTCACACTGCTCTCATTTATTAAGGTAAGGATAATGAAACAAATATTTGTTTCATTATTTGTTGTATCTCTGACAGCTACCATGGCTTTCAGGGCTTAACGTAGGGGCAATAAAGACTTTCCAGGTCCGGTTTTTGCTTCCAGCGTGTGCAATGTCACTGATAGCAAACCATACAGTAATTATAAAGAAATGTCTGTGTATATGAGTTTATGTGTGTGTGTGTGCTAAGTATGCATGCTGCTTCCTACCAGACCACATTGTCCAGTGCTAAACTGCCTGTTTGAGTTATCTCACCTTATGCTCTTGATGCACTCACTTTGTAGAATATCATGCAGAGTTACGGTACATTCATACCTCATTCGTTTAAACTGTGTATTGTGTTTTCCCCCTTTTTGCATTTAGATCCCAGTTGAATTGATTTTACTACACTCTGTCTCTCTCGTTCCCTACTCCTACACCACATAAAAAAAGCTTAATCTCCCTAAAGTCTTACCATATGCCCGTGTTTACTTTCCAAAATCCATCTTTCCTCTTGATATAGTTGGCAGAAATTGAATCCAGGGCTTTATTTGCTCAATTTAGCAATCTGCATGTGACATTTTTGAAATGCACACAGGCACTTCATGTCAGTACAGTATAGTATAGATAGTGTAATATGGAAAAAGACAATAATGCATGCCTTTTTTTGGACAGTTTATAGCTCTGGCTTTTTATAGTCAGATTTGGCTTTGATAGTGCCATGCTGCATCCATTGAGTTACACAGGTACCAAAGAAAAGTGTGTGCGTATTTGTGTATACTGCAGCCATAGGATATGGAACTTGCAGCTAAATCAATTGGAGCCATTCATTAAGCTAGAACCAAAGCCATATTGTGTCAGCTGCCTTGATCTGAATTTAATCTGGAGGAAAAAACACCCCTCCCTGCTCATTCCACCGTCCAGCCGAGATTCAGGGACTTGCAATGAACCCTGCATCAAGAGCCTCGCCTTAATTAGTCCATTGTTTCTGCGCAGTCCAGCATGCAACTCTCTCGGCAGAGAGCTTCATGTGAGTTTGTTCAAGCTGTCACCTGGGGCAAAATGTACTTACCAGCGAGCCCAACCCCTCCTCCTCCTGTAATCTACACAGACATATTTATATTTCTCCTTCTTTCTCCTTACTGACAGATATGCATTCAGACTGAGAGACGTATGGTGGTATCAAGGGTTTAAATCTGCCTTTTCAGCATCTAGGAGAAGCAAAGGGAGGAGAAAGAGGACGGAATCAATTCAAAGTTTTGATTGTTTTAGGCTGTGTTCACACACAGGCCTTCATGCTCAGCTTTGCTGCTGCTTTCTTTTGATTTCATTTTGATTTTACTCAATGATGTAGCCCAGAAATGCTGAAAAGACACATAAACAGAAAAGTAACTACTACTATACATTTTGGCTATTGCATGTGGATTTCATTTTGATTAAACTGAGGCTGCCTACAAATCTCATTTTAAAAACTTAGCCAGGCAGTTCATGATCACATGAAAAATTGGTTGCTTTGAGCTTCACTGGGATTGTAGCTTGGGGTGAAGAGGGGTACTTATCCGGGCAGAGAGACACTCACACTGTCTATTGCTCTTCATCTGTCAAGCAAGAGGCATCAACCTCTCAATTTTCTCAGGGAAAAGAAATGCGGTAAACGTCTTGAATGCGCATCGCGGGCATTGTCGGACAAAGGGAGCTCAAGAGCGGAGCACTCGAGATTCAACTGGTAAGGCAGAAAGGGTGCTTTTGTCCCAATAAACCAGTAATTACACTCGGGACTAAAGGATTTCCGCTGCCGTTTGATCTCAGTAAATTGATATAATTTTCCTGCATAGAAAGAGAAGTCATGAATAAGCTCAAATGTACTGTAGAATGAGGCAGTTATTGATGACATTTGAGATTAGGCATGCATAATTACGCTCATAAATGCCTTAATGACATGTCCGGCATCACTCCGTTGACTGTGCCATTTAGGCAAACCGTAGTGCACAGATCATGAATAAAGATTACCAATTTAGACACGTCAAATGTTGGTCAGACTGTTTCCTGGCTGCAGTATTGCATTACACTACAGAGCTGTGTTTGATGAGGCTCAAAACTTTGATCTCCGAAAGGCTCCCACCTGATCCATGCCAATAGGGGGAGCTGCAGCATTTCTAATTGTATTACAGAGAGAGAGAGAGAGAGAGAGAGAGAGAGAGAGAGAGAGAGAGAGA